>NC_072882.1:2713032-3086366 GCF_028858705.1 Grus americana
GGCCAGGTTCTTGGCGCGGTTGGCTTCCAGCAGCGTCACCTTGCTGGCCGCCTTCTGCGACGCCTTGCTCTTGGCGCAGACGAGGTCGAGGGCCGGACCTTGCGCCTTGGTCTTGAAGAGCTCCTCGAAGCGCTCCAGGTCAAGGTCCTGGGGGGACGAGGTGGGGGCTCAGAGGTGGCAGCGGCAGCAGAAGCACCTACCCAGCCGCTCGGGCCGGGGGTCCCGGGCTCACCTCCAGCACCCGCTCATCGTCCAGCTCGCTGAACACCGTCCCGCTGATCTGGTTGGGCTTCAGCGCCGTCCAGTTGAAGACGGGCAGTCGGAACTTGGTCTTGATGGGCTTCTTGATCCGGATGGCTGCAAGCCGGGGCAGGGGCATGCGTCCTCTGCTCACCCTGAGCCCACGGCACCAGT
Source organism: Grus americana (assembly GCF_028858705.1). Classification (NCBI taxonomy): domain Eukaryota; kingdom Metazoa; phylum Chordata; class Aves; order Gruiformes; family Gruidae; genus Grus; species Grus americana. Next base: position 2,713,447 of record NC_072882.1, read on the forward strand.
CCCAGGGTGTCACCATCCCCCCACCCCAACATCCTGGGCCCTGCCACCCTGTCCCTGTCCCCACGGTCCCCGTGGTCCCTGTGCCCTCCCCACCTACCCGAGAGCCCGACGGTCAGGGCGATGGAGGGCGAAGCCCCCGGCAGCGGTGGGGCGGGGGGGCACTTGCCTGTGAAGGGAGAAGAGGGTGAAACTGTGCCCCAGTGGGGATGGCCCAGTTTTGGGGACCCCCCCCAGCCTCGGGAGTAGCCCAGCACCAGGGACATCCCAGTTTTGGAGGGCCCCCCCCCCCCCCGGCATGCCCCAGTTTTGGGGACACCGCAGGGCCCCCCTGTCCTCACCTGGGAGTGGGGGCGCAGGGGGTGGCAGGGGAGGCGGCGGGGGGGGTGGGGGGGGCGCAGCCTCCACGGGGGGCAGGACGGGGACCCGCAGTGCCTCCTCCGGGGGCTCGGGCTCGGGCGGGGGGGGGAGCTCGGCGCCCGGCACGGGGGGCAGCTCGGCGCCGTAGCGCCGCCGGAAAGCCTCGTCCTTCTCCTTGATCATCCGCCGCAGCGTGTGCACTTGGTGGCTCGTGTGCTCGTAGGTCTCCTGGGGACAGCTAGTGTCAGGCTGGGGGGGGGGGGGGGGGCCGGGACCCTGCCCTGCTCCCCACAGCCCCCACAACCCCCCCACGCACCTTCACCACCTCCAGCTCCTTCTCCCGCTGCAGCAGCTGCTTCTCCAGCTCCGCCACCCGCATCATGTTCTCGTTCTCCAGGTCCAGCAGCTTCTCCGTCAGCTGCGAGGGGGGACGAGGCCATGACACTGACGCAGGGACCCCCCCCTCCGGTATCATCTCCCACCTCCCCGGGGCAAAGCCCGACCCGGGAGGGGATGCCCTGGATCCCAGCGAGGAGTATCCCCGCGCCCCCCCGCGCTCACATACGTGGGACAGATGCTCCTCCAGCTCCTCCACCTTCTCCAGGGCCACGTTCTTGGTCTCAGCGTCCTCCAGCAGCCCCCCCACATCGAAGACATTGTCCAGGTACGCTTGGATCTGCACCTGCAGCTTCTCACTCTCCGTGTGCCTTGACTTCTGCGGGCATCAGGGCGGCATCAGGGATGGGGGGGGTCCTCAGGGCGGCACCCCCGATCTCCCAACCCCCCATACCTGCAGGAACTCCTCCAGCCCCAACTTGGTGAACTCGTACTGGAGATGGACACGGAAGTTCATGTCCTCCACTGAGTGCACCACGATGTTGATGAACTGCATGCAGGCGACCTGGTGGCAGGGATGGGGTCACCGGGAGCCCCCCCCAGCACCCCCTGCCACCCCAGAGACTCCCCCTCTTGCCCAGGACCGGGCGTCCCACCATGAAGTCGATGCTGCTGTCCTCGTTGCGGAAGTAGTCCATCAGCCGCTCGAAGCGGTGCTTCTCCTTGCAGACCTGAGCAAGCAGCGGATGTGGGGTTAACCTGGCTTGGCCCTCCCCGGCCCCCCCCAGTCCTGGGCTCCAACCCCCTAATCCCAGTCTGGAGCTGGTGCCCCCAGAGCCCCTGACCCAGCCTGGCCTCATCCTCCCTGATCCCCCCATCCCCTGCACCCCAGACTCCCCATCCCAGCCTGGTCCTGATGTCCTCGGTTCCTCCTTTCCCTGGCTGCTGGTCCTCCATCCCAGCCTGCTCCTGTCCCCCACCAGTGTCCCCCTCCAGTGTCCCCATCCCATCCCAGCCTGCTCCTGTCCCCCTCCAGTGTCCCCATCCCAGCCTGCTCCTGCCCCCCCCCAGTGTCCCCACCCCAACCTGCCCCCGCTCCCCCTGTACCTCCTTGAAGTTGTCGAAGGCAGCGAGGATGATCTCGTGGCCGCCCCTCACCAGGCAGACGGCTGCCAGCAGCTCCAGCACCAGCGCCTTCGTCCTACGGCACAGCAGCACCGGCACCGTCACACCCGGCCAGCACCAGGGGGACCGTCCCCCCCGGGCCAGACGCCCCCCCCCCCCTTACCTCGGGTTCTTGTTATTGAGGCTCAGGGCGATCTCATTGACGGCGTGGGGATGTGACATCACCAGGTTGAAGCCGTACTGCGGGGACGGAGCGGGAATGGTGTTAGCCGCGCTGGCACGGCGGCAGCATCGGTGTGTCCCCCCCGTGGGGTGGCGGTACCTGGTAGTTCATGATGGCCCGGAGACACATGATGCAGAGGTGGACGTCATCCTTCTGGCTCACCAGGCGCGAGTTCTTCAGCGCCCTGCGGCTCGGCAGCGTGCCGTAGCTGGGGGGGACACCGGGTGCCGGTGAGAGGGACCCTCGTACCGCCGGTGCTGCACCGCCAGCGCTCACCCGGGCGGGAACCGGTCCCGTGGGACCCCGGTGGGGACCGGGATGGGGACGGCACGGGGACAGCGGGGCTTTTGGAGGGGCAGAGGCAGAGAGAAGCGGCCGGAGGGCAAGAGGGACAGAGGCTGGCGGAGACGTGGAGCGAAGTCGCCGCGAGCGCCGGGCCGGCCCCGGGCAGCCGGTACTTACCCGGCGGGCGAGCGGCGAGGCAGGCACGGAGGAGAGAGAGAGAGAGCGCAGCCAGAGAGGGGGGGGCCCGGCCCTGGAAGCAGAGACGGGGCGCATTACCCCGGGGCACGGGGGCAGAGCCAGAGCGGGGGCGAGCGGAGGCAGCGCGGACGCAGCAGGCAGAGGGACGGGCAGGCGGCGCAGGCGGGACGGGGACGGCAGCGCTGAACTGCCGTGGGTGGGCAGGGCACAGTGCGCACGGCTGGCAGGACAGGACAGGACACGGCACGCAAGGCAGCGCAGGATGCGGCACCCGTGGCACGTGCCGTGACACAGCCGCACCACGGGCGAGGCGCAGCCTGGCGCTGCGGGTGCACCACGGGGCAGCCAGCACGCAGGACGTGGCGTGTGCCATGCACGCGATGGTGTGCGGCACAGGGCAGGGCAGCGCGTGGCACGGCACGCACCACGGGCAGGATGGTGCACGGCACAGTACGCACCACAGGCTGGGCACCGCGTGGCACGGGGCAGGATGGTGCACGGCACGGCATGCACCACGGGCAGGATGGTGGGTGGCCTGGCACACACCACGAGCAGGATTGTGCATGGCACAGGGCACGACGGCATGGCACACGCGATGGGCAAGACGGCGCACGGCACGGCATGCACCATGGGCAGGATGGCGCACGGCAGAGGGCGAGATGGCACAGCATGCACCACGGCAGGATGGTGCTTGGCACGGCACGCACCGCGGGCAGGACGGCGCACGGCACGCAGCGAGCGGCAGCGCCGTGGCCGGCTGGAGCCAGCGGAGCGGGGCAGCTGCTGGGCGCAGCGGCGGGACGTACCCCTGCAGCCGGCCGGCACGGCGGGTACGTACCGTAGGGCAGTCTGGCGGGCAGAGCGGGCAAGGCTGCTGGCGAAGGGGGCGGGCAGGGCGCTGGGGTGCTGCAGATCCTCGATGGACCTGCTCCAGGGGCGCAGCTTTTCCAGCGCGCCGTCCTCGCAGCCTTCCAGGCCCTCAAAATCCAACCTGGGGTGGGACACACACACACACACACACGGACACACACGGACACACACACGCGGGGAAGCGGCACAGCTTCGGCACGGAGCGGCACAGCCACCGCAGCAAGCGCTTGAAGCGGGCGGTGGCGGCGGCGGCGGCTGGGCGGCAGCGGGGCAGGGAGAGGTGCAAGGGTGGCCCTGCAGCCCCATCCCCGGCCTGGGTGGGCAGGAGGGGGTCAAGCGGCCCGTGTCCCCCGGGACCCCCAGGGCAGGCGGGTCCCCCACGCCGGCTGGGCTACCTCGGTGCCGATAAGGGACCGAGCGGTATCGGCCACCCACAGCGGGGACCTGCCACGGGGCACTGGGACCCTCCGCATCGTGCGTCCCCCAGCACTCCCGGATCCCCAGCACCCCGGGACCCCCAGCACCCTACTCACATGACGGCGCACTGGGCGAAGGACAGGTAGTTCACCAGCACGTCCAGCCCCTTGTTCTCATCGTTGAGGAACTCGCGCACCCACCTACAGCACCAGGCACCCGTCAGGGCCCGCAAGAGCCGGGGACCCCCCCAGCGCATCATCCCCTCGCCCCAGGGACCCCCAGCCCGGCGCGGGGACGGGGAGGGGGCAGTGGGACCAGTGTTGGGGCTCCGGTGGCAGTTGCGGCCCCTCCACTATCGCTGGTGCCAGCACCGGCGCGGCTTTATCTGCTGGCTGCAGCGGGGGCGGGAAGCTGAGCTGGGTGCTGGGTGCTGGGGCTGTGCCCCTGTCCCCTGTCATGCGCACCTTGGGGTGGGGGGTTCGGGGTGCCCCGGCCCCCTGGGAGGGTGTGAGGGTGCACGGGTGCGATGCTGTGCGGGGCAAGGAGCCCAGATGAGATGGGGATGGGGACGGGGTGGGGGGGTGCTGGTGCACAGAGGAGGGGGTCGCACCTGGGGAGGGGGTGCACATGGTGTCAGGCGTGGGCGTGGGGCGTGTGCGTGGGGCGTGTGCGTGGGGGTGCAGATGGCAGGGGGTGCACAGAGAGAGGTGCTGTGCATGGCTGGGGGGGTTCTTCACATGGGGGGAGCGTGTGCATAGGGAGAGGGACTGTGCGCACGGCGGGGCGTGCACGGGGGGGCGGTGTGCACGGGGAGACGGGGCTGTGTGCGCCGCGGCAGGGAGGCGCGCACACGTGTGCGTGGGCAGAGGGCTGCACCCAGCAGCACCGCGAGCACAGCGTGCGCACGCACAGCCTCCGGGTCCCCGCGCCTGCCCGTGCCCCTGCCCGCAGCCCTGCCCGCGGCCGGGGGCGGTGAGTCAGGCAGCAGCGGGAGCCGGGGGGGGGGGGCCATGGCCGCCCCTTTCCTGCCGGCGCCAGCCCCTCGCCCCAGCCCGTTTCCTGTCTCCGGCTGCTGCTATTTTCGGGCCGCGGGCAGGAAGGGCCGCACGGCGTGGCTGCGGCGGGGCCAGCGGCTGGGCACCGCCAGGCACGTGCACGAGCCGCCCTGAGCACGCGGGCACGACCGCAGAGCCAGGCGCCCACCAGCGACGTCCCCACTGTCCCCGGCGACGTCCCCGTCCCTCTGACCGCCCCGCGCAGCTCCTGTGCGTCCCCCCGCGTGCCGGAGGGACGAGCCGCCGGCACGGGGTCGGGGTGCCGCCGGCTCAGGGCCGGTGCCGGGAGGAGCGGGGCAGGATCTGGCCGTGCTGCTTGGCACAGGGCGTCATCGCCGGCCCATCCGCCCGCAGCATCCGCCCCCGGGACCTGCCCGCCGGCAGCCCTGGCCCACGGCACGGCCACGGCAGGAACCGGCCCAGTTCCTGCAGCGCCTCCGATTTCCCCTGCAGCTGCGGCGCGGCCGGTGCCAGGACCCTGTGCCCTCCCCCCCCGCCCCGGGACCCCACAACTGCCCCCCCGGGACCCCGCACTCACCCGATGTGGTTTGTCCTCAGGCTGATCTCCAGCTCGCGCAGGACCTTGGTCGACTCCTGCACCCTCCTCCTGAACTTCTGGGGGCAGAGCGAAGCTGAGCCGTGTCCCCTCCCCTTCCAAGACACCCCAGCACCCCCAGACCCCCCCCGGCTCCCCCCCAGCCCCTCACCTTCCGCGTGACCCCCGGCTCCAGGAAGCTGTGCAGCTTCTGGATGTAGGCGTGGGGGGGGCTCTTCACCTGGAACCGCTCCTGGGGGGGACGGGGGGTTGTCAGTGACATCGGCACGGCGGCACAGCCCCCCCCAGTCCCCCCAGCCCCCCACCTGGTCGCAGATGAGGTCCCACTTCTTCTCGTTGTCGTACTGGCGCAGGAGCCGGGCTTTGTCCGGGGGCAGGTTCATGGAGCTCTGGGGGCAGAGGGGGGGACGTCACCGCAGGGGACCCAAGGACGCTGCCCCCCGAGGACACCCAGGGTCCCTGGCACCGGGAAGCACTGGTGGGCACGAGGCCACACGCCGGCACAGCGACAGCAGTGCCACCAGCACCACGTGCCAGCCGCCGGCAGCACCGAATCTCCCCAGCGCCGATGCGTCCTTCCTGTCTGCGCCTGCTTCCTCGCTGGCAAACCGCAGCCTCCGCTCCCCAACCGCGGCGTGAAGCCCGGCAGCGGTGCCCGCCTCGCCAGGGCACCACGCATCTTCACCTCAGGGACCACCGGTGCAGGATATGGCCCAGGGCGCCAGTATCAGCAAGGACACAAATGGGATGCCACGGTGAAAACCGGGGAGGATGCTGGATGGCCGCGGGCTTGGGGCTGCCCCGGGGGCCGATGCCACCCCACTGGGCGATGCCACCCTGGTGAGGTGGCCCCCGAGCAGCGCCGGTACGAGGAGCCGGCCATCGCCGCGGCGGGGAGGTGCCGGCGCTCCACCCACCCCGTGGCAGCTAAAATTATCCATCCCCTGGTCATCCCGGCCCCGCCGAGCCACAGGAAACCGGGGCAGAGCCTGGGCGAGGCCGTGCACCCCCGGGGGGGGAAACACGGGGTCCCAGGAGATTGGGGCCATCACCGCCGGGATGGGGTCCCCCCAAAATCGCTGCAGGGACGGTGCCTCCCTCCCCACGGGGCCACGTTTATTTATCCACTGTGGTAGACAGCAAAATTGCGGGGACCCCGGGAACCCCCTGGGGACGGCGGTGGGGGGGAAGGACACGGAGGCCCTGGGCGGGGGGCACCGGGGGGGCTTTGAAGCGCAGCCGCCCTCTCCGGCATTCCCGCCGCTCGGCTTCCTGCCTTTGTGGCGGGAGCGGGGCCGCTCCCGGCCGGGCACTTCCTCCACCACCGGCCCCCACCGGGGACCCCCCCTCCAGCTGCCGGAGGACTGAGCCCCCCAGGGTCCAGGGGCTGCCAGGGCTGGAGCCCACCCTGGTTTTGGGGGACAGCCGGAGACGGATCCTGACCGTCTGGGGGCCGCCAGCGCTGCGGCCCCATCACATGATGAAATATTTTCCTCCCCAGCAGTAGCCAGGACGGCACCGGGCGATGCCGACGCTGAAGGCGGGGCAGGGGGATTTTGGGGGTACCGGTACTGAGGGAACCCCAGTGCCACCAACCTCAAAATCCCTCCTCCCCCCAGCGTCGGCGTCACCCGGCAGGATGCGTCCCCCCCGCCACCGGCCCCGCAGGGACCGGCTGCCGCATCCGCCCCGCGTGGGATGCGGGGATGGGCAACGGCCCCGAGGGCGGGTGCCCCTCGCTGCCAGCGGGACGGTCCCACGCTGGGGCTGCTAGTGACCCCCGGTACCCCCCAGTTTCAGCTCCCAGAGCCCCAGGGGCCACGTTTGGCATTTCCTGCCCGGACGCGGCTTCCGCTGGCTACAGCCACCACCGGGATGGCGGTGCTGGGTGTCGGGGGTCGTGTGCCCCGTGCGTCACCCAACCATGGTGTCCCTGCCAGTGTCACCCCCCCCCAAAACAAAGCCAGCGCTGCACTGGCACCGTGGATGGGCCACCCCACCACGGAGGGGCCACGGGGCCACCCCGCTGCGCCGTGAGCCAGGCGCTGGTGGGATGCGGTAGCCCCCACGGCACTGGTGGTCCCGATGGCACCGGGGTCACAGCGTGGGGACGGGGTCACTGCCAAGCCACGTCCCGGTAACGGGATGGCATGGCAGCCTTGGCCGGTGACCGCGGCGGGAAGGCCACCGCCCCGGCTGTGACAGCAAACCGAGGCCACGGGGGCACCCGCACCCATGGGGACACCCAGCACTGGGGACCACCAGCCAGGGGGGACCCTGCACCCGCTGGACCCCCGCACCCACAGGCACCCCGTGCCCAGCCCCGCGCACCGCCTCGATGGGACTTTCCCGGGTCAAAAAGTCCCGGGGCTGAAGGGCCCCCCCCCGGTGGCACCGGGAGTGGCGTCACCCCCCGGGGCTGTCCCAGGACGGGCTTCCCCCGGGGCTGCCCCCGGCCCCGCGGCCGCTGCCCAGCCCCGCGGGCATCGGCGCTCCCTGCCCGCCCGCGATTCCTCTGGGCGCCGGTACCGTCCCCGGGGGTACCCGCCCACCCGCAGCCGGACGCGGGAGCGGACCGCGGCGGCGGGGCGCGTCCGGCCCGGGAGGGCGCACCGGGAGGGGTCCCGGGTAGGGGCGGACCGGGAGGGCGCAGCGGCACCCCGAGGAGGCGCAGCGGGAGCAGGGACGGAGCACGGGGGAAGCGCACCGGGCGGGGGCGGGGAGCGGGGGGCCGCGCACCGGGAACCGGGCGGGGGGGGGGGGGCGCGGTGGGCGCCGGGCGGGGGCGCAGCGAGCGGCCGGGGCCGCGGCGGGAGTCGGTCTCTCACCAGCACCAAGGCGAAGCGTTCCTCCAGCTCGCAGGGCTCCGGCATCGGCATCTTGCCCGGGGCGAGCAGCCCGGGGCTCCCCGGGGCCGCCGCCGCCGCCGCGCCTGGGCCCCGGGGCAGCGCCTCCCCGTCCGCGCTCTCCACGTTCCCCATCCCCGGCCCAGGCACCGGGGGGCGGCGGGGGAGGCTCAGCCCGTCGCGTCCGGCCGCCGCCGCCGCCGCCTCCCGGCCCCGCCCCGCCCCGCCCCGCCCCGCCCCGCCCCGCCCGCAGCTCCGCGGCTGAGCCGCCAGGGGGCGCCCAAGGGCGGACGGGCGGCGGCGGCGCCACTGGGGGGCGCCCAAGGAAGGGCTGGGAGCGAGCGGGAGGTGCCGATTGGCCCGGCCACGGCCACGAAAACCAATGAGCGTCGTGCTTCTGTGCGGGGGAAGGGGGGCGCCTGGCCAACGGCGGCGCTCGGGCGCGGCCGACCGCCAATGGGCGGTGGCAGCGACTCGCCCCGCCCCGCCCCGAGTGGTGGCGACGGGCCAATAGAACGAGTCGGAGGGCGGGCCTCCGCGGCGCGCAGGCCAATGAGGGCCGGGGGCGTGGCGGAGTGGGGACCGTTCGAGGCCTAGCACGGACGGCGGAGCGCCGCGCAGGTGAGGGCGGCACCGGGTCTCCCCGCGGGTGAGGGGACCGCGGCGGCCGGGGGGGCCCGGCCCGGCCTCGGGGGTCCCCGCTGCCCCCCGGGACCCCCACGGCGGCTGCGGCTCCCGGGCAGCCCCCACCTCCCCATCAGGCCTCACCCGGGGGGGGGGGCCGGGCCTGGGCCAGCTCCTGCCCCCCCCCCCACCGGGCCTCGCTGCCGGGGGGGGGGTGGCGCTTCGGGTCCGGTCCCCCCGTGGGGGCCCCGACTGGTTCCGGGGGGCTGCAGCAGGGTGGGAGCCGGGGCGAGGCCCCCTCGCAGGAGCCCGCGGGGGAGGCAGGCAGGCAGGCGGGCGGGCGGGCGGGCGGTGGCGGGCCCGGGGCAGCGCCGGTGGGTAAAGGTCGCTCTGAGCGACGGTCCCAGTTACCCATTGACGCCAGCGCCCAGCAGCCGCCTTCGGGCCACCACCCTGGGACGTCACCAGCGAAACCAAAACGGCTCCTGCCCCATCTCAGTCACCCGTGCGGGGTGAGGGGCTGCCGGCCCGGCTCCCTGCCTTCGGCGGGGGAGGCCCGGGTCCTTCTACTGTCCTGGGAGTCAGGACCCACCTGCCGTCATCTCCGCGGGGAGCGCGGGCCCTGCCTGACGAAACTCGCTGTCACAGCCACCCGCCATGCCGGGAGGAGGCTGTCACACACCTCTGCCGCCACCACACCCCACGCACAGACAGCTTCCCCATTGCCTTGCGCAACCCCCGGCGAGGCCATGGGGCAGCGACCTCTGCTTCTGCCCCGCTGTGAGCTGTGGGGACGAGCCAGGAGGTCCCTGTTGGCGTGGTGGCACCGGCCCAGTGACAACCCATCTCTCGCTGTCCCAGTGCTGGGGCGAAACCAGTGCAGCCCTGGACAAGGGCAGTGGGCGCAGGGCGCTGTGCCGGTGTGGCAGGAGGAGACCCCAGGTCCTCCCTTCCGCTGGCGTGGCCAGTTGACAGCCCCACGGCCTGGCCCCCTTGGGCCCCCATCTCCCCCAGCCTGTTTGGGCCCCTCCGCCCCTTGGGGACAGGCAGCTCGTGCCACTTGCTGGGCTGGTTGGGCTCCCACGGGTGCCAGGGTAAACAGCACCGGCCAAGCCGGCTGGACCGGGCACTGGTGGAGGGGCCAGAGCAGGAAGGAGCGAGGAGGAGGAGGCCCTGGAGGGAGCCTCGCGCTGCTGGAGCCTCCTCTGGGGATGTCATTATGGGCACTAATAGTAGCCTGGCACAAAGACGCTTTCCAGCTGCTGGCAGTGCTCCCGCGGGGTCGGGGCCTCCCCAGGGGCAACCCCCGGTCTCGCAACAGCCTGCAACGCTTGCACCAGCACGGCGAGGAGGGTTCCACACACCTAACGATTGCAGAGCGCGGCAGATTCCGAGCAGCTCGCAGCTCCTGCCGCTCGCTCCGTGTGGGACGGGCAGGTCCTCAGCTCCTGCTGAGTTCCTCTGCTGTGTGGGGGGAGCTTGGGGAGCCCAGGAGGGCTCCAGCCTCCCCCTGACCCTCCTCCCTTCTTGCAGCTTGCACCTCTGCAAAGCACCTGGCGGGGCCACTCCCAGTCCGGCACCATGAACGTCTTCGACCGAAACATCAATTTTGACGCCCTCTTCAAGTTCTCCCACATGTGAGTAACGCCTCGGGCAGGCCAGGCACAAGTCGGGGGCTCACGGGGGGGCTGCGCCAGCCTCACCGCCCACCCCTGTCACCCACAGCTCGGCCTCCACCCAGGAGCACCTGAAGAGGGTCTATGCCAGCTTCGCCCTCTGTATGTTCGTGGCGGCCGCAGGCGCCTACGTCAATGTGGTGACCCACCTCTTCCAGGTGAGGGGCTTTTGGGGCATCACAGGTGGCCCCCGTGCTCGCGGCCCCCTGCCCGCGCAGCCCCGGTGAGGCGATGCCGGGCCCCCACTTGCCTCTCGCCCCGCAGTTCAGCCTCCTGACCGGCCTGGGTGCCCTGGGGCTGATGATCTGGCTGACAGCCACCCCGCACAGCCGGGAGACAGAGCAGAAGAGGCTGGGGATGCTGGCGGGCTTCGCCTTCCTGACGGGTAGGTGGGCACCAGGGACCCTCCCGAGTCCTGCAGGACCCTGAGCCCAGGGAAGGGGGGGACCAGGGCCCTGACACAGCCCCCAGCTAGAAACTGGTTCCAGTGACACCCCGCTTTGTCCTTCTAGGCATCAACCTGGGGCCCCTCCTGGAAATGTGCATCTCTATCAACCCCAGGTAGGAGCGTTCGCCCCGCCACGGCTGCACCCCCCCACCCCCTGGGCCCCGTTCACCCCTTCTCCTCTCTCCTAGCATCATCCCCACCGCCTTCCTGGGCACCGCCACCATCTTCGCCTGCTTCTCGCTGAGCGCCCTGTATGCCCGGCGCCGCAGCTTCCTCTACCTGGGAGGTGAGGGGGGGCTGGGGGAGACTCACAGGGGGCTGGGGGTTCCCTGGACGGGGTGGGGGCACCCACGGGGGGCCAGGGCCAGGCCTCACTCCCTGCTGTCTCCCCGCAGGGTTCCTGCTTTCCGGCCTCACCCTGATGCTTCTCTCCTCCCTGGTTAACGCCTTTGTGGGATCCACTTGGCTCTTCACGGTGAGTCCCCTTGCGCCTGCCAGGACGCTGCGGAGGACGGACGGACAGACGGACAGACAGACCGCCATCAGCTCACGGTGGTGATGTCCCCATCTAACGTCCCTTCTCCCCACAGGCCAATCTCTACCTGGGGCTGATGATCATGTGCGGCTTCGTGCTCTTCGACACACAGCTCATCATCGAGAAGGCGGAGAGCGGGGACAAGGATTACATCTGGTGGGTGCTGGGGCCGGGGAGGGCTGGGCCAGGGGGGGCTGGGCCCCCCTGAGCGCGTCCCTCTGTCCCCTCAGGCACTGCATCGATCTCTTCCTCGACTTCGTCAACATCTTCCGGGAGCTTCTGATGATCCTGGGCATGACCGAGGTGGGTGACAATCCCCTGGGCACGGTGGGGGGGGGACACGGGGAGGGCGGGCACGGCCCCAGCAGTGACCGGCCGCCTCTCCTCTTGCAGAACAAGAAGAAGGAGAAGAAGTGAAGCAGCTCCAGGCCGAGGTGGAGCTGTCCCCGTCCGGTCCCTGTCCCCACCCTGTCCCCGTCCCTCCTCTGATTCATTAAAGGGGTTGTGCTTTGCTGCTGATGAAAAGCAGCCCAGAAGCTTTTGCACCTTGTGGGTTTTTTCCTCTCGTTTAGCTTTTCTTTGATTAGAAACCAGTGGATTTGCGGATCCTGCTGGAATTCTGCTCCCCTCCCCAGCTCCCCCCAGAGCCCGCGTCCCTCGGGGTCATCGCCTACACGTCAGCTTTCTGTAGAGGTTTCTCCCCGGCCCCGTGGGCAGCACGTCCCCACCTCGCCTCCTCGGCGTTCTCCCCTGCCCTGGGCGGCTGTGGACCCCCCTGTGCCAGCTGGGGGAGGGGCGGGGAGGGCGATGGTGGGACCCCCCCCCCGAAGCCAAACTCAGCGGAGGAACCTCTCCTTTAGCACCAGTGCCAAGAAATACAACGGAAAAGAAAAGCCAGCTGGGCGAGCCGTCCAGTGGGGCCGCGGGGATGAAGGTGTTTCGATTCCGAGCTCCCCCCATCCCACTGTTGCCTCTTTGTACACTGGGACGATTCAATAAAACGCTCAGACTTGAACCTCTCGGCCCCCTCCCTCCCTCCCCCCCCCCCCCGCGGGCAGGATGTGGCCGATGCAGAGACAACAGCGGCTGCACAATAACGTATATAAATAAACCGGGGGAGGGCGGCTTTATCGAGTTAAAAACCCGGCGGCAGGGGCTGTACACTGCGATAGCACCATCGGAGAGAGCCGGGCGCGGGGGGAGATGGGGCACCGGGACCCCCGCATGCCCCCCGGGTGCACCCCCAGACCGGGGCCGGGGGGCAGCAGGGGCGGAAGACGTGCGAGTGCGGGCACGGGGGGCTCAGCCCTGGCTGCCGCAGGAGGAGAGGCTGTCGTAGAGGGAGTCGCTGAGGGACTCGGAGTGCTCCAGCCCCGGGGGGCCATGCCCCCCATCCCGTGACCGGGCCTCTGTGCTGCCCTCGTCCCCCACGTCCGAGGCGCTGGGTGTCCGGCTGCTGCTGGCGCTCAGGGCGGGGGGCAGCGGCGGGGGGGCCTCCGGGGATGCCCCTCGACACCCTGCTGGGCTGCATGCGGGCACCTGGGGACGAACAGCACAGTGGGGGGGGGGGGGCTCGCTGGGCCCCCCTGCTCCCCACCAATGCTCCCTAAACCCCAGGGCTGGCAGGGGGGGGGTCCTGCAGCACCCTGCCCCCCACCCCCCCCCAGCCACCCCTTACCAGCGTGGGACAGTGCAGCCCCTCCAGCCCCCCCGTGGGGCAGAGGAAGGGGTCGGCAGCGCCGCAGGCTTTGGCGTTGGGGAAGGTCCAGTTCTTGCTCTGCTGGACGCGCCGCGGCTTCCCGGCATTGTCACCGGCATCTGCAGGGAAAATGGGGGGGGGGGGGGGGGGAATGTGTCAGGCTGGCTGCAGGACACCCCTGCAATGACCCCCACATCCCTGCCAGGGGTGGGGGCTGGGACCCTGTTGCACCTTGCACGAACATGGATGAGCATCCAGCACCATTGGTGGGGCCTTGCACGCCCCCGGCACAGAGCATGGCACGACACTGACCTTGAGGACCGGCACGGTGGCCGTGCGGGCCGGGGGGGGCCGGGGGGCGGCACATCGGGGCGCTCCGGTGTTTGCCAGCCACCAGCAGCTCCTCTGCGCTGGGCACCTCTCGCTCCAGCGTCCGGGCCTTGCGCGGCACTTTGGTGACGGTGGGCGGCCGCGCCGGCACGGCACCAGGCAGTGGCTCGGGGCGGCCCCGTGGTTTGGGGGTGCTCTTGGTGGGGATCCCCCCATAGTCAGGAGGCGGGAAGGTCCCGATCCCACTGTCCAGCGTCCGCGTCAGTGAGCCGCAGGCTGCCGGCATAAGGGGAGGTGTCAGTGCCGTGGTGTCCCCCTCCCCACCATACTCCCCCCCTCCACTGTCACCCCCTCACCAGCAAAGTGCTGTGATGGCCCCGATTCAGACAAACTCTCGTCTGATGGCAGCTCATCCCGGAGCCCCACGTCCAGCACCTGTGGGGAGTGCAGAGAGTAAGCAGCCACGGGGTCTCCCCCCCCCCAAAGTGGGGTGCACAGCCAGCAGTGGGAGTTGGGGGAGGGGAGGGTGTTCTCACCTTGCTGGGGGGCTCCCGCAGGTGTCCCACGATGCCATTGCGGGGCGGGCGGCAGAGCCGAGGGTCTTTGGTGTCAGGGGGGGCCCGCCGGAGGTCACACAGCTCCCGCTTGTGCTCCAGGCAGCTCTCGTAGGGCACGTCCTTCCCGTCCACCCTGGGGGGGGGGCGGGGAGGGGGGGGGCACCGCGTCAGGCTGGGCTGGGGTGGGGGGCACCCACCACCCTCATTCGCCCCCTCCCCTGGGCCCTGGGCCACTGCTGACCTGTCGAGCAGCTGCTGCATGAAGGTCTCGGCCGTTACCTCCTGGTACATCACCGGGAGATGGCTGGGGCCACGGGGGGGCCCGCGCGGATGCCCCTTCTCCAGCGCCAGCCCCTGCAGGAAGGCGTGCTCCTCCCGCAGCGCCTTGCGCAGATCCTCCGCCTTCTCCATCAGCTTCGAGATGTTGAGGCTCTCGGCTTCCAGCTTGCGGGCGGCCAGCTTGACCTCCCGCCGCAGGGGAGCCGGCGTCCCAGCCCACTCCCGGCCCCGGCCGCCATCGCCGCGACGGCTCAGAGCCGGCAGCTTGCTGCGGCGCAGCCCGAACCAGCTGGCCAAGCCACCAGCCGCCTTCCCCTTGGCTTCACCTGCCGGCACCCGCTCCTGCCCTTGCAGCCGCAGCACGTTCTCCTCGATGCCCTTCATCACCTTCTCCTCGATGGCAGAGTGCCCTGCAGCACCCGATGGCGGCGGTCCCGTGCCAGGGGGGTCAGGGGCTGGTGGTGCTTTGCGGGGGACCCCCGCCGCTTTGGCATCCGCTGGCTCCTCACCCCGCGGTGTCCCAGCTTTGCCGGCGCCCGCCTTGGTGGGCAGTTTGGTGGGGCTGCCGTGGGGGCTGCGCGTGGCCTTGGCGGGGGGGGTTGGGGGGACCCGTGGCGGGGTCCTGCCACCGACGGGGCGCCCCTTGCCCCCTGCCTTGCTGGGCTCACCCATAGAGCCGGAGGAGTAGCAGCGGGCCAGGGGCTCCCCACCATGCGCCGGCTCGGGGTGCTTCAGGCTGCCCCCCAAGCCCCCCCGGGGTGGGGGTCGTGGTTCGGCCCCATGGCCCCGCTCAGGCCGCCCCGGGCCAGGGGGCTCACGGCCCTCGGCCCCTCGCAGCTTGCCCAGGGCGGCCAGGCGCTCCTTGAAGGGCAGATAGCCTGGCTCAGGGGTCTTCTTGCTGGGGCGGCGGGAGGGGGCCGAGCCCCCCGTGCTGCGGCGGGTGCTGGGGGGGGAGGCAGCAGCCCGCTCCCCACTGCTGGGGGGGGCCGGCGGCCCGGGGGTCTGCTCGACTGCTTCGTAGGTGCGTGGCACGGGGAAGGCAGGGGGCTCGGGGGAGCCGGGCTCCAGGGGGGCATCGGGGGAGGCGCGGCGGCTGAGCGCCGGCGAGGCCTCGGGGTTGCCGCCGCGGCAGGGGATCTTGGAGGCACGGGGGAGCTGGGGGCTGAGGCGCAGCGCCCCGGGGGGGGGCGGCAGCTTGAGCACCTTGGGCGGGGAGGGCAGGGGGTTGGTGTCCCCCCCGGGTGAGAGCAGGGCGAAGCCCCCCTCGGGGCTCTCCTTGCCCGGGGCATAGAGCCCCAGGAAAGCAGGGTGCTCCCCCTGCCGCTGCCGGGGGGGGCCCCCAGGGGCTTCACCGTTGCGCCGGCAGCACCCCCCCTCGCCCCGCAGCAGCCGCTCGGCCAAGGCGCTGAGCAGGGCCCCCCGTGGCGGCGCAGCCTCCTCTGGTGAAGAGCAGGGGCTGCCCTCGGCCCCCCGCCACCCTCCGGCAGCCCCCGGCCCCCGCAGTGGGCACGAGGGCCAGCCTGGGGCGGCACAGGGCTCAGGGGAGCCGGGGGAGGCTGGGGGGGGCCCTAGCAGCGGGTCTGTCTCCTCCAGCTTGCGCAGCACCTCCAGGATCTGGGCTTTCTTCTTGAAGAAGGGGGAGAGGGCGTCCAGGGGTGGGGCGCCAGGGCTGAGCCCGGGGCTGCCCGACGGCACTGAGGGGGTCACCTGTGGGGACCAGGCACCCGGCGCTGAGCCCAACGGCACCGTGCTGGGGCTGGGGTGGTGGAGCTGGCAGAAGGGGGATGCCCTGGGAACACCATGGGCAGAGGGGAATGGGGAGAGGGATGCAGTGGGGTTTGGGGTGGGCACACAACGGGACTGGGGATACCGGGGGGCAAAGGTGTTTGGAGCCAGGGACACCACAGGCGGAGGAGCTCAGAGAGGGGCACACCACAGACCCAGGGAGGGGGATTACCATGGGCCTGGAAAGTGGGGTACCACAGGTTTGGGGACACTGCGGGCTTGGAAAAGGCAAGAGCTTGGGGAGGGGGACGCCACGGCCTAGAGAGGGGGACAGCGGGGCAGAGAGGTTCAGCGATGCCAGTACTCACCTCCGACGAGGGGACACAGTGGCTAGGGGGCAGCGGAGGGGGCGGCTGCTCGGCAGAGCCCGGCTGGGGGCTGGCCGGGGCGTCCGGGGGCACCGGGTGCATCGGCAGCTGGCAAGGAGGGAGACCCCAGGTTAAGCTTTGGGGAGGGGGGGGGAGGGGGGCTCTGCCCCATGACCCCCCCAGCACCAACACAGCCCCCGCCGCACCTGGGGCAGGGATCCGGCCGAGAGCTGCAGCTTCTGCTGGAAGAGGTCGCTCAGTGCCTGGTTCTGGCGCTCCAGGTCAAAGACCCGTTTCTTCAGCTTGATGCACTCCTCGCGCAGGTCCTGGCCAGGGCGGGGAGGGGGGAGGTCAGCCAGGACCTCCCCAGCCCCCTGCCGCCCCCCGTGGCCCCCTGACACCCACCTTCTGGTTGAGCAGCGCCTGCACCACGTGGTTGGCAACCTGGGGAGCAGAGAGGGGGCCTGGGCGGGGTGCGAGGGCACGCACAGCCCCATGCCCAGGTACACGCGTGTGCACACGTGCCCCACGTGCCCCCCTCTGCCCCCAGTACCTCGTCCAGGCAGCGCTCGTACGTCTCCCGCTGGTTCTCGTTGGCCTGGGCCAGAGCCGAGTTCTCCGCCTGGGGACAGAGCAGGGACGGCTTGGGGACATGGCAGAGGGGCCTGGGTGCCTGGACCCCTCCCACGGCACCAAAGGGACCCCTCCTCTGCCTGGTGCGATGCATGGAGGGATGGGGCACACGAGGGTCACGCAAAGCAGGAAAGCGCTGCCGCCCACCGTGGCGCCTGGGCTGCTGGCTCTGTGGCACCAGCCACGGCTGCACGGTGGCCACGGCTGCCTGAAGGCAATGGCCACGGCCGCCATGATGGCCCTGCTTTCTGGTGGCTATGGCTGCCTGGTGGCACCAGCCACAGCTGCCTGGTGGCCCCGGCCCCCGGCCCCCGCCGTACCTCCAGCTCCCGCAGCCGCTGCAGCAGCTCATGGCTGGTGCCTGTCTCTCCCAGCGCCGCGGGGCTCCCGTCTCCCGGCACCTCGGCCACACTCTCCGACATCGCTGGCTGCAGGGGGACACGCATCAGGCTGGGGTCCCCGCTGGCCCCTGCCTCGTGTGCCCACGGCCCAGCCAGGCCCTGGGCAGCCCGGGCCCCCCCCTTACCTCGCTCAGGATGTCCCCAGCCCCGTCCCTCCGCGGTGTCACCTGCGGGGGAGAACAGGGCTGGGGGGGGGGGGCACGAAGCCTCGGGGCCGAGCCCCGACCCTGCCGGCACCGGCACCGGCACCCGGAGGCTCAGGGACACCTCCTGCAGCGCAGCCACCCACGTCCCTTCCCGGGGCGTGCAGGGACCAGCACCGGCACCGGGATGCACAGCACCCCCGGGACCGGCACCAGGGCACCGTGACGTGAGGCGGCCTCGGGGCACCGGAATGTGCAGCACCCGGTACAGACGGGTCCCCCCGGCTCTAGCCCCCGTGCCGGACACCCCGCTTCCCCCCCGGGGCTCCCCCCGCCGCCGGTGCCTCCCCGCGCTGCTCGCCCGTGCGCTCCGGAACAGGGGCCGGCCCCGAGCACCGGCCCCGAGCACCGGCCCGGGCCCCCCCGCCGCGCTCCCGTCCCCGCCGCGCACTCACCCCCGGGGCTCCCGGCGGCACCGCCCGTCCCCGCTCAGCGCGGCCCCGGGGCCGGTCCCGGCGGCGGCGGCAGCTCCATCCCGGCCCGGCCCGGCCGCGCTATTGTTGGGAGGCGGCGGCGGCCCGGCTCCGCCTTCCCGCCGCGGCCGGGGAGGAGCCGGGGCCGCCGCCGCCCCCGGTGCGCGGCTCCGCCAGCGGCAGCCCTGGGCAGGGAGCACCGGGAAGCCGGCACCGGGGGGTCCGGGGCACCGGGAGCCCCCGCGATAGGCGGCACAGGGACACCGGGCAGCCCCATGTGGCACCGGGCACCCCACGGAGAGGGAGAGGGACCCCCCCCAGGGGCACCCAGCACCCTTTGAAGAGACACCCCCAGGAGCCCGGGCACCCTTCGGGGATGCCGTGCCGGGACCCCCACCCCGCACCCCACGAGCAGGGCACGGGTTGGGGTTCACAAGGGGCCACGCAGCCCTGGCTCACCCGGACCCCCCCAACGGTGACGTCTGGCGCCCTGGCAGGGGGGTTCAGCAGCGTGGGGAGAACCGGAGGGGTCAACGGGAGGGTCTGGGGGTGATGGATGCGGCGAGGCTGGAAGGGAGGTCACTGTACACAGGCGCGGTCAGGGCGCGCACAGCGCTCACAACAGCCCTGTCCCCCACTGGGGACCCCCCACGGCTGCACCGTGGGTGGGAGCACTGGGAGCCACCAGATGCCCCCGGAGCAAACTCTGCCGCCTTTTCCCACCCAATGCCGCAAGAGCGGCAAAAGTAACTGGAGCACGGGCATTTACAGCCCTGCTCAGCGCACGGGGACAGGCGCAGAGAGGGGCTGCAGCGTGCTCCCCGTGTCCCTGCCAAGCCCGGAGCCCGCTGTCCCCACCACCGTGGGCTGCACGGCCCCAGGCCCCCGCTGGCCCCCCACACAGCAGCACCGTGCACCCTCACCAGCACACACGGCCAAACCTCGCATGTGCTGTCCCCGTCCCCTGCAGCCCACGGGGCCGGGATTAAACCCAGGCAGGTCCCCGGGGCAGCCTGTGGTGCCCGTGGGTGCGTGGGCCCCCCTCGCGCTGCCCCCAGGCGCAGGAAGCGGCCCCCGGGGCTGGCGGCTCCGGCTGCGTCACGGGGGGAAGTGAGGCTCCGTCTGGAGGGGAAGAGCAGCCCGCGGCCCCCCCAGGCCTCACCGGCGGGGGACAGCCAGGGGGGCCCTGACAGATGGACGGCACGCCGTCCCCTCCCCCAGCACGAGGGTCCCTGTGGGGAGGGGGACACAGCTCCAGCAGAGCCAGGGGCACCCAGAGAACGTGTCCCCATCCCTGGTGCCCCCGGTCACTCACACCCGCTGCCCTGGGCACCACGGGGATGCAGCACGTGCCCAAACCACGCAGCTGTGGACACGCCAGCGCGGCAGGGGACGGTCCCCTGCACCCGGGCCATGGTCCTACAGCATGGCTGTGACAGGCTGGCCTTGGCCAGGGTCCCCACCCCAGCCCAGGGACCTGGGGTGACAGCCCCAAGTGTCCCCAACCATGCTGGGCTGCAGGGGCTGGACTGCTCTTGGGGCAGCCAGGACGCACCAGGGACATCGGGGACAGCCCAGGGACAGGCGGGCTGCACTGGGGACAGTGAGGACACCCTGGGGACAGCCGGGATACACCAGGGACAAGTGGGATGGGCTAGAGAAACAGCCTTGGGGTAGCAGGGACACATCGAGGACAGCTGGGACTCACCAGGGGGACACGCCAGGGACAGCCGGGATGCAGTGGGGACACTGGGGACATACCAGGGACACACTAGGATGCAGTGGGGACACTGGGGACAACCAGGATGCAGTGGGGACAGCAGAGACCCACGGGGCACGGCCAGGATGCACCAGGGACAGCGGGGACCCGCGGGTGGGATGGAGGACAGCGGGGGACACACCAGGGACAGCCAGGACACAGCAGGGAGAGAGCCTGGATGTAGCAGGGGACAGCGGGGACAGGCTGGGGACACGCGGGATGTGCTGGGGACAACAGCCCGGGGACAGCGCGGACGTGCAGGGGGACAGCCAGGATGCACCGGGGATGCACGGGGGGAACCGGGCAGGACACCCTGCACCGCTTTCCCCGGGGCATCCCCAGCCCCGCCGCCCGGGCCCTCCCCCTCGCCCCCCCCGGCACGTTCCGGTACCCGGCAGCACCGGGGACCCCCCCCCTCCGCCCCGCGGGGATGCTGGTGCCCCCGAGCTGCGGCCCGATTCCCCAGGGACCCCCCCGGCGCTGCCGCCGCTCCCCGCCCGTGTGTCCCGTCCCCCACCCCCGCCGCGGCGCGGCCGGACTCACCGCTACGGGGGCTACGGCGGGGCGGCGGCGCGGGGCGGCATGGCCGGGACCGGGGCTAGGGCCGGGGCTGGCCCGGCGGCGGCGGTGATGTCATGGCTCCACCGGGCCGGCTCCGCCCTGCGCCCCCGCCGCCGCCAATCCGCGCCCGGGGGCGGCGGGGGGGACGGGGACGGGGGCGGCGGGTGTCCCGGTGCTGCCGCCGCCGCCGCATCCCTTCCCCCCGGGCCGGGCCGGCTCCCTCGGCCCGCTGCCTTCCCCCACTGCAATCCCCGGAGCTGCCCGAGACGGACCCGGTGCCCCCCCCCCCCCGCGGGGATACGAGATGCCGCTGCCCCGGGCTGGGACCGGCCCTGCGAGTGCCCCACGGAGGCCGCGTGGGCTCGGCCGGGTCGTGCCTCCCCCCCCCCCGCAGCCACCGAGCTCTGGGGTCTTCTGCAAAGGACCAAAACAAGGGGACAACGCCCGAAGGCAGGGGCCCCACCAGCAGCAGGGCCAGAGGTTGGGGAGCAGAGGGGTCCCCCCTCCCTGCTCAGCACCCCAGGGCAGCCCAAACGTCCGAGGACAGCACTGGCTGCGCCATCCTTCAGCTCTTCCACCACCAGCCCCATGACACGGGGACACCTGCACCCATCTCTATTGCTTTATTGTGGGGGTCACCCGCGGGACAAAACCTCCTCCCCAGATGGAAAAGGGTACAGGGGACACGTCACACGCCTGGCCTCAGAGCCCTCCTGGGGGACACGAGGCACAGACCATCCCCACGGCAAAGGCCACACCTCCCCGGTGAGTGTGGAGAGCCAGCCATCCTCCCCCAAGTCCCCCATGGCTTTTCCTCCAGCCAGCCTGACCCCACAGCGAGGGGCTGGGGGAAGGAGACCTGGGGTCCCCACTCTGGGGTCCCAGCCCCCACTGCTCCAGGAAGGATGCCGGCAGAGGAGCTGGAGCTGTGGCCCAACCCAGCCCTGGGCGAGGACACTGTCCCAGCGCTGGACTCTGCCGCAACTGGGATTCGCAAGGCAGCATAGAGAAGCTGCGCGCTGCTGGTCTCAGCTCACGGACACCGGCTCCAGGCTCCCGTTGGCGGCCGCCCCGCAGGCCTGGGCAGAGGACATGGCTTCCTCCGGCCGCCTGTCATCCCTGGGCCCCGGCCGGCTTGCTGCCATCGGCAGGTGACTCTGTTGGGGACAGAAAAGGCATGGTGGGCTGGCTGCAGTAGGGGCAAAACCAGACGGTTGTCACTCCCACACGAATTGGCTGTTCCACGGGGACAGGAGCGCCAGCAGACCGGGAGACGTTTCCTCTGGGCTCCTGCTTGAAACCAGCGGCTACAGCAAACCAGTGGTCTTCATTCAGGGCCGGGGGGAATCCAGGGTTGGGGTTCCCCCATCCCAGCACTCGGCTACCACAAGGGAAAAGGGGCTGCAGGGACTACTCGGCTGCAGGGACAGCACTGGAGGGGTGGCAGGGGATGCAGGAGAGCATCCAAGGACATCTCCAAAGACAACACCCTGCATAAGCCACAGGCTCCAGGCAGGGGAACAAGGGGAGCAAGTTGCAAGTAAAAAATGAGACTCAAAAGGAGAAAGCAGAAGACAAGAGATCCCCTTAAAATCCCCAGATGGGAGAAAATGGGCTTCCTACAGCGGGTAGTCCCCAGCCTGCAAGACATCCCCGCCATGTCCCAGACAGCTCCCATCCCACACACAGGAAGAGGGTGGCACCGAGCCACCCACAGAGAAGAGGCGACTGCCCATCCTCTGCCACTGCCCTGGGGACAGGCTCCAGCTGCCACCCCCTCAGAACTCCTGATACCATCCAGACCATGGGCGTAGCATGGCCAGAGCCTGCTGCATGGCAGAGCAACGCCCCAGGGCGGACACATCCTCCAGAGCCCTGGGGGGCTGTGGTTTGCCCACAGCAGGAGCGGTGCTACCACCTGAAGCCCCCGGCATGTTCTCCCAGCTGTTACCTGCGCTGGCAGCTCAGCCGGAGGCTCAGCGGCCAGGGGGAAGACATGGGCAGAGGAACTCCCTCTGTCTGTGGGCGCCGTCTGTGGAGGGAGGCCTGGATGGGAGGGCTCCTCCAGGGCCAGTATGTCTATAGGGGCCTCCGCAATGTCTCTGAGGGACTGATCAAGGGCCACAGAAGGATCGAAGAGCAGAGGGGACGGAGGACACTGCATGCCATCCCCCACCACGTCCAAGTCCTAGGAGAGAAAACACCGGGAGCAGCTCATCAGCAGGAGGAGACCCCAAGGATCCCTGTGGGAGACAGAAGCACGAGTCTTCGCAGCTCTTCTCCGCTACCCCCTGAGCAGCAGACTGCTCCACTGCATTATGGGCACGGGAGGAAGGTGGCAGAGCAGTGGGTCCCCAGGACACCCAGCCTCGGCAGCTGAGAATGCAGCTACACGGGCCTCCTCCTCCAGAACCGGGGTGATCCAGGCTGGCAGCGCTGCACTCCCCCTGAAAACGAGGTGTGGAGCCCAGCATGACGTGCTGCCCCAGAAGCATCCCTGCAGCAGCCAGGAGGGCTGGAAAGGGTCCGATCCTGCCTTCCTCAGGACACCCAGAGCAGTCACCCCTCTCCCAGGATTTTACACAACCCTCTTTGCTTGCCCTGACACAACAGATTGGAGCGGACGGCCTCTGGCTTCCTCCTCCATCCGCCCTGCTCGCTGCTGTCTGCTGCGTGCGTGGATAACCCCGCTGACGCGAGAGGCTGGGATTCCTGCAAGGCTATTGTTATGGGATTGGCTTTGTTTTGGGTTTGGAGGGCATTTGACATCAAGGCAAGATGTCTGCACCTCACGAGTGGCACTCGTAACAGCCTAGCATGACGCGAGATAAAACACAGATGCCCTACGCTGCTGCAGCTCCGAGATGAGGACAGAGGGCTGTTGCAGGGTGTCAGCACTTCACATCCACGCACAGCTCAGGGTACGGGGCAGAACTGAGGCGCACAGATTCCTGCCTAAAGCACCCAAAACCCTGCAGAAAGCAGGGGACCCTCTCGAAGGCCAGGCTGGGGGAAAGAAACAGTTATGTTCTTCATTTCTGACCTGAAAAACACCCACCTCCCACAAAGGCTGTTTTCAGAGAGGAGCAGCATGCCAGCTCTGCCTGCAGGAAGGGCTGGGATCGGGTCCAATGCCCACTGAAGGCAGGGGGAGTGTTCCCTCCAGCATGGGGGTGCTGGGCCCAGCCTGACCCCACCACAGCAGCACTTGGCTCTCCAGCATTAACGCCGTGGCTGCTACCATCCCCGGGACTCCACCAGCAAACTCTGAAGTGGTTACAAGATTCAGCACCCAATAGAAGTGCTCAAGAATCTCAGGGGCATCTGAATACTAAAGCAAGCGATGCCTTGTTCAGAGGAGCAGCTCCAAACGGCCACAGTATTTTTTTGTTTGAACAAATTTCAGAGGATTTTAAGCGTGTAGGCTTAACATGCATGCAGGACATCAGAATAATCTGGGGATTAAAATCCTCATGTATTCCTCACAGGAGAGGAGAGTGGAAAAAAAAAATCCTCTTTTTAAAAAGCCCCTAAATATGGATTTAAATGAGAGTACAGCCCTTCTGAAGGAGCAGAAGCAAACCAACCCTGCAGAAGCAAACATGTCACAAACCTTTCACATTCCTGCACATTTTTCAAGAGACTCTCCTTCCCCAAGCTAGCAAGAATAAAAAAATAGTTCTTCATTATCTGCACTGGGGAGACAGTGCTTTACACGACATCCACACGTGCTCCACATAGAAAGCACTTGGTCTGCTGCACTGCAGCCGGCTCCACAAGTATTTCGGTGTGACTTCACGGCATATAACAAAAATATTTAGGGAAAGGTTTTGTGCAGGACGTGTTGTTCGCACACCACGGCCTAAAGCACCCTGCTCAACTTACATCGCTGAACTCCAGGGGCAAGCTCTCCGTGGGCTGGAGCTCAGCAGCGCTCAAGTACAGGTCGGTGGGGGCAGCTTCCAGCTCCTCGGGGACAGCCAGCACCTGCTCGGGTACATACATCTGCGGAGGCAATCGGAGATGGAGCGGGCAGCATGGATCCTCGGAGAGGCTCACGGGAACTGGTTTGTTGCAGGGCACTTCCTCAGAGCCTTGACACAGTTTAAACAGAGTCTGGTTAGTATCCTGGCATATGTCTGGGAAGATGTGGTCAAGGGAAACCTGCACAGCAGACAAGCTACAGACAAGACGCGCATCCAGAGGCCTAAGTGCTCCCCACTCACCCACCACCCTCCAGCAAATGGTATTAAAAACCCCATGCGTTTCTCCGGGGTCAGGAGTCCCGGACTCCAGAGGCTCATCCCGACTGCCTGGCCACAAGGGTGATGTTACTTGCATGATGGGAAACGGGGACAACAGCGACAGCCTCCCCGTGGGGGCTGGGAGATGTAGATGGATCCCTGTAAAGCACTTGCAGATCCTCAGATGGAAGATATTACAAATGCACAGGCTTACTTTTATTTGCAGACATCCATTTAAAAGGCATCTGCACAAGCCTTAACATCTAACGCGCAGCAGATACAAGCACACACAATGCTCCTTCCAAAGCCAGGAGTTTAGTTCCGGTATTTCTATCTTCCCAGTGCATTTTCCTTCCCAATGGAAAAGCTATTCCTGCCAGAGGTGTAAATGGGATTTCCTGCCTTTAATCACAAACAGAAACTCTGCTCCACTTGCATTGCGCTTGCAGAACGATCCACCAGCAGAGTAGCTGCAGACCAAATCCCATCCTCTTCCAAGAGCCCTGCGAAACTGCAGACGGACCTGCTGCTGAGGCTGCACGAGGGTCTGTGTAAACCTTTTACTCACACACATGAAGTCTGTACTTACTGCTGCAAGGAACAGCCGAGATTGTCCCTCACCCTGCTCACTTGGTGACACAGTCTGGAGCTGGGGCCAAAGCAGATTTCAGGTACAGATCAAGTCACTCAGGTCAGGTACCTCAGTATCAAACCCACCCAAATAACCGCCTGGCTGTTCTCGATGTCCACGGGGTTCACACCACGGTTTCCTCTTCACGCAGCGCAGTGCAGGAGAGGAACCCCCCCACACACCTTCCAAACCCACATGAAATGGCAAAAGGCACTGAGTTTAACCCAGTTTCTTAAGCCGTCTAGGTTTCGGATTTGTCCTTTCCTCCTCTCCTCCCTGCACCGAGGCAGCTGTGAACGCACCGATACGACTTCCCAGCAGGCTGCAGGGAGCCCGTAATCTGTGCTAGCAGCAACGGAGCGGAGCCCAGCCCAGAGGAGCCAGATCTCAGACACTCGAGGGCAGATGTGGTGAGGAAAGCGCCTCTGTATGAGCAGCAGGGTGGGGAAGCCAGATTTTAATCTCTCTGACTGACTCCCAGATCAAGCACGGACTTTATTGGTAGCCAAAAAGCATGGATTGCCAAGATGACAACATCACATGCTCCACCTGGAGCCCAACAGCCCAGCTGGGTTCAGTCCCTTTAATGCATTGTCACAAACAATCCTGCTCCTGAAAAGCGAACAAAGCCCAAGAGCCTCCCAACAATGCACAAAGCAGAGCAGACTGCAGATGTTATCGGCTCAGCGGGGCTAACCAAAGTAAAATCTTGTTTGTGTCAGTGAAAGTCAGCTGACAGCTCAGACGTAAGGAAATCAAACCTCGCTTTTTCCACTCCCTTCTCGGCCTGCCCTGCTCAGTGAGCCAGCTGCAAACAGCAACTTGCTCAACCACTTTATAGGTATTTATCCTGTCTTTATTTTGAAGTATACGGCCACTAGAGAGAAACAAAGGCAGCTTCCTGCTCCCTGAGCTGCTCCCTGCGCATAGCTGGAGCCGAGTCTGCCAACTTCAGTAAGAAAACAAAACAAAATGAAGAGCTGAAACAAAACAAAGAGCTCATCCTCCCCCTGGCTGCCAGCTCTGCTCTGGGACCCAGCGCCGGAGCTTCTCCTGACTCACACCAGCAACAGCCGCTAACGCAGCTTCGACACGATCCAAACCTGTCCTGGACACATCCACCCAACCCCACTTAGACAAGAGCTGTGCAGACGCGCCCAGGACAACGTTGTTTGTGGATCCCATGTTGGGGCAGTGATCCCTGAGCTGGCGGGGATCCCAGGGGAAATTCTGGTGCTGGCCCTCAAAAAGCTGAGGCTGTTTCAGGAGGCTGAACAGCTCCAGGGCTGCTTCACACACGTGTGTGCAAACCTTCAGAGGAGTAAAGGGAGACTGAGCTGACCCATGGCAGCCCCAAACAGGCTAGGAACTACTCCCTCATTCAGATCCTCCCCCAAAAAAATCACTGAGCACACACTTCAGCAGCCAGCCACCCTTTCCTACAAACATCCCTCACAACAGGACTCCTACCAAGAGCACGCAGACCCTTGGGATGGCTGTTGGCGCTCAGCACCTGTAGCCAAGCTGCTTCTACCCCCCTTTCACACAGCCAGAAACTCTCTCGTGCCTCCCTTGGGCTTTCTGAGGTTCCCTTGTTGCTTCCAAGTGAGCTGGCCACCCCGTTCGGATGCTCTGGATTGGCCAGGAAGGCTGCAGAGGGACCTGCCTGGGTGGAGGCAAGGGCCAAGCCCAGCTTTTTGTTGCTCCCACACGAATTGGCTGTTCCACGGGAACAGGAGCGCCAACAGACCGGGAGACGTTTCCTCTGGGCTCCTGCTTGAAACCAGCGGCTACGGCAAGCCGACGGCCTTGATTTAGGGCCAAAAAGAAAAAAAGGAGGATCAGACACACTTCATGCTGCCAGCAAACGGTCAGGAGCGCAGCCCAAGGCAGATCAAAGGATACGTGTAAGGCAGTGCCTGGTCATCGGGAGCGACTGGTTGGAACATCGGACATCGTCGACAAAGGCCAAACACCTCTGGCTGGAGCGGGTGGTGTGTGCCTGCAAGCCCAAGAGAAGAGCTCAGAGTCACGCTGGAGAGTCGTCCGGCTCTGTTCCAGAGAAACCCCTTCGGCTATACAACACTTGCATCCCGCTTTCAAAACACGCCAAGACCAAACTCTCAGTTCCGCTCCGGCAGAGCCTCACTCCTCATTACGTCCTTCCCATTCAAGCTTTTATTAAACAGAGCTGAGATAATAAGGCACGACTCAATTTCAATAGGAAGAACTTCACCTCAGAAGAATGTCTCAAAGAACAAGATTTGTCACTTATCTTTCAATTTTCAGAAGTCAGTTAAGGGAATGCTTTGAATTTTAAAATGCTTACAAAGAAATGGCTGCATGCAGCTTCAAATTTAGTTTCATGTGTGATTCAAGGGGCCTGTCTTTGTGTCCCAACAGGTCCAGGAGGAGTCTGGGTTTCACCACAATAAAGAGTATTTTCCACACGTTTTTCAAGCTACCTCATACCTCCCCTTTCAAAAGGGAAAATTCTCCAACCCCACACTTTTGCAGTTTTTGGTGCCCATTTAAAATGACTCCAGAACTCCCAACGTTTCAGCCAACGTGCGGATACTGAGGGCGCAGGCCAGGGCCAGATCTTTATCTCCCTGCAGAAAGGGTGTGACAATCCAGTGGGGCCAGAGTGGACCCGGCCTAGGATTGCTCCCAGGAAGGGACGAGAGGGGAGACCCAGCTTCCAAGCGCAGCTGGAACTCCAGCCAGAGCCAGTCCCTGGTTTCTGGACACACCTGCTGGGCAGCACTGTCGGTCGCCAGCATCCTGCGTTCCTTCAGCTGCCGGTGGAGCAGGGCCTCCACACCATAACGCTGCCGGTAGCGCCGCAGGCACTTCAGGCGCTTCAGGTTCTCACGCTCTTTGGCCATCAGCCCCTCTGGGCCCGTCAGAAGGCTGCTGCCTGCGGGGAGCGAGGGTGGGGTCAGAAAATACCACCCCACCTGCCACGTCCATTTTTTTTTTAGTATTGAGAGCCAAAAATCAGCTGCAACAGCTGACTAATGACACAGATGTCAATGCACGGAGTGAACAAGCAGCGAGAGTTGCACGTATAAACAGGAAGCACATCTTTCTGTTACATAAGAGGATGACAAAGCAAAACTTATCCCAACTGCTCTGTGCGCACGAGGAGCCGACAAGAGTCTTTTTAAGCGTCTTTTAAAATAATTTGGCCACTCAAAAGTCTATTGTGATTTCTGCAGGCAGAATACCAGTTTGTCAAATTTCAGCTTGCTCCTGTGCAAGTTCTGGAAGCTTCCAGTAAGCGCTCCCAGCCATAATTACAGGGCAACGCTTGGGATCTGCTTTTCTATTACTAGTTTGCTAAAAAGAGTTCTACAAAATTGTTATGTACCAATACTTCAAGTTATTTTTATTTGAGACCAAGCCATATTATGCCATTTTCCAGGACAAGCTATTATAAGACTACGCTAGAGAAAAGCATTCTTTGCACTGCAATACTTGCAACTGGTTATACAACCCAGTTCTGCCAGTGCTGAAC
Organism: Grus americana; assembly: GCF_028858705.1. Lineage (NCBI taxonomy): Eukaryota > Metazoa > Chordata > Aves > Gruiformes > Gruidae > Grus > Grus americana. Next base: position 2,742,321 of record NC_072882.1, read on the forward strand.
TACTAACTCCTGCCTCCAAAGGTATGTTCTGTACACGGAGAATTCCAACCGAGACACGAGTGCTTTTGCAAGGGGAAGTTGCATCTGTGCTAAGGAGGAATATGTCACTACAGCAGTACTGGTGTAACAACTGAAATAAACTTCTGCTGATACAGACAGGACCTTACAGATGAATAATTTTGTTGTTTATAAAGCCAAAAACAGGAAATCCCATACAAAAAAAGAACTTTTGTCTCAGAATTAACTTTGTAGTCTCATTTCCTGACAACACTGCAATCTTTGAAGAGCAAAGAAATCCGGCAACCTTTCTAACCCAGATGATACCAATCTCAGGGCATGAGGCCAGACACAGAAACACCTTCTCTGAGTTTCAGTCCTACAGTAATTTTCACTCTTACTGAGACAGCACTGCTCTCAAATCTGCTTCTACAAAGGGCAAAAACCACCCATTTTTTTAACGTAGAGTTCGGCATGTGTTTTAGAGAAGCGCTGTGCCCTCAGCCAGAGGAATGAGGATCCGTGACTACCTGTACCAGTACTTGCCTATGGCTTCATGCTCTCCCTTGCGGCTGTGCAGGTATCGACGCTTCTTCTCCTTCAGAAGGTGCTGGAGTCGTTTGAACTGGTCAATGTAGAGAGACTGCAGGCGGATCAGCTTCTCTCGCATGATCAAAGCCACCTCCTCAGCCGTGTATACACCAGCATGCCTGAAAAACACCCACACAAACGGTGAAATTTTGAAGGGTCCCTCGGGGCTGTTCTCCCTGGGTCTGTTCTGATAACAGACATTATCAGAAACACAGGCTGAACAAGGCTGGATTAAACAGATCAATGGGTGATGAGCAGAAATACTGATTTTTAGAGATTTATTTTTAAGAGGTCACCCAGAGACTGCTGCTGAATGGACCACTCCATACCGAAAGAGGACGATCACCAAATAGAACCACCAGGTCCAAGACTTACGAGCAACTCACCAAGGCACAAAGTCCAACTGCAACACCATTAATAACGTCACCTCTTTAACACAACCGCCATCTCCTCCGGTACCACACTGAGCTCAGAAGGCTCTGCACACGTGTAAGAAGCCTGCAGCCACCAGCATCCAACTTACTTCAAGGGATCCTCCTGGTCGCTATCGATGCTGTCAGCCTCGCTGTCTGGGTCCCCTCGCCATGTCTGGTCCACTGTGATAGGCTCCTGCTCACCATCGCTCCAGCTGTCCTCATCTGAAAAGATAAGTTGCCCTGAGCAATAGGACGCTGCCCGACAGCCCAGCATTCGCTGTTCCAGCATGGCCGGGGACCCCAGGAGCTCGGCTCCACGGCTGCACGGAGGTGAACCAGCTCTGCCTCTTGCCAGGAGAGGCTTCTTCTCCTCCAAGTGACATGGAACAAGAGGAAACCCACCAACTCGGCGCAGCCAAAACACACAGCTCCCGTGGAGTGACGCTCCTGCCTACCTGGGGACTACAAACTGCCCGCTGGCCCCACCAAGTGACCCTGCGAGACAGGCAGCTCAGCACTGAGACAGTGTTTGACAGGCACCGCTAGAGACTAAGCCAGCAAAGAGGGAAGCTAGCTAACGTTTCTGCTCTGGAACTGCAAGGAAGAAAACCTGCAGCATTTTGCTCTGTGCGACTGTCTGTAGTCAGCGGCACGCAAGACATGCCAGAGTACGCAGAATACAATTTTTTATCCATGAACCCCTGGGATCTTTTTCACCACTGGATTTAAGAAGTGATATTCTTGGCATTTCCACACAGAACTCCAGGTCCTGTCTCATCAGTTTTCAATTCTTACCTAGGATCCGACTGGCTTCGCTGCGGCTGCTCTCTGCGGTCTGGGAGCCCAGCTCCGTTTTGGCGTAAGAGCTAAGCTGGCAAAGGAGAGTCTCGCTTACAGGCCCAGGATTGGACTTCTTCATCTGAGCTTGGAGCGCCAGAGTGTTCCTACGGGCATGCTCCGCACAGAACGACACACTGCAGGAATAAATCACAAGCTCATTACAACTCCAAGCCCTCAGCCAGCAGAATGAAGAAGCAATACAGTAAGAAACATTGCCTGGCACCTGGAAAGCACATCCCCTCCACAGCGCTCTCACAGCAAACATAACCACCCACCGCCGGATGCAGGTACAGCTCGGAAATGCCAAAGAGCCCTGGGTGGCTCGCAGACCACACACCGCTGCTGAAATGCCACCTCTGGCACAGGAGCCGGCAGCCACATGGTGCAGCAGCAGGGAGAGAAAAGAGCTTTTTACTTAAAGCCACTGAGGTTGAGCTCTTCTGCTTCCAAACATTTGCACCAGACTCTCAGTTTCCACGCTAGGCACACTGGCCCACACCAGGTGGATCCTTTTTATCGCAGAGGGACCAAGGGCAGAATCAAAGACTACCAGTGTCGACATCCTCGTAACCCCTGAGAATGAAACGTGGGTCAATGCTCCTGTAAGGGAAACTGTGCTCCGCTGACGTGCTTACTGGATGTCAATAACTGTTCTAGGTCCTTCCACACAGAGCAGTCAGAATGTTTTACATGCATCAGAGAACAAGAAGCACAACCAGGTCATCAAGTCCACATAACACGTGGCCAGAGCATCTGTACTGAGGATTAACCATAAGCTCAAAGAGCGACAAGTTAAATTCGCTGGGCTGAGCGAAGGTGCAGCACAGTGGGGGCACACATACAGCTCTCACAAAGGACCTGAATCACTGCAGCCACCTTCTGATAGCAGAGGGCAGCAGCCCGACAGTCCGGCAGGATCGAGATGACTCCACGCAGAGTCCAGCACTCACAAAGTCTTTTTCTAGCTTAAAAACGCGTCGGAAAGAGGGAGCCGCTTGCCAGAGGTAACGCAAGTGCAGCAGCTGAATCAGAAGGACCTTCTCCTGCCCGTTTTAATTCTGCATGGTATAGAACCAGAGAACCAGGAGACAGAAGTACTCACCCATCTTTCTTCTCTGGTTTGGGCGCAGCATTCGGACATCGCTTTCCATTCTTTGCTGAAACGTAGCTGCACTGCTTGAACGGGGCACTCCTGTCTTCAAGAATGTGCTTAATACAAAACTCCTGTCCCTCCAGCCGCGGCTGGGAGCACTGGCGGTGGGTGAAGGCACATGACAGAGGCTCCTGCGGCCTCGGCACAGGAGTAAGGCGGCCTCGGCTTGACGGCAAAACATGGATCCGAATTCTGTTCATGCCAACACCTGCTCGAGAGATGCAGGCCAGTTAAAAGAAATGAAACTAACTACTGATAAAAAGAAAGAGTAGCCTCTGCTGACAGCTGCCAATGCACCTTAATAAAGCTCTTTGTCCCCTGGGGACAGGTGGGAGATGAAGTTGCTCATATCATTATTTTTTCTTCCTATGTCTGATGGAACTTTTAGCTTTGCACTAGCCCCATTTCTGCACAGAATGAAATCACACCTCACTCACCTGAGCTACCAAGCAGCAACATCCATACCGAAGCACGGGCGCAACAAGCGCTGCTGCTTGCCAGCATTGTGGCCGGGGAAGATACGCAGCCCAGGTCCCCTCTACCCGCCCCACCGTGGGACCCCTTTCTCCCAGCACAGGAATCCCACAGCTCTGTTCCATCTCAGGGTACAATGCTCCCTTCCACCAGCCCCACAGAGCCCAACACAAACCCCATCCCTTCATGACATGGTCTGTCCCCCAACTCAGGGCCTCCTCCTCGGTGGGCACAATCCCCCAGCCCCGCCACCCACGGACCCATTGCCCACCCCAGCCTGTACCCCTCTCCTCGTGTGCAGCTCACCAACTCCACAGTGCCCAGTACAGGATCCCTCCCGCCCGATGCAGCACCAGTGCGGTACCCCCTCCTCCCAGTGCACCCCCCATGCAGCTCCTCAGTGCGTGGTCCCTACTCCCGGTGCCCATCCCCAGCTCCCGATGCCCGGCTCCCTGGCTCCCGGTGCCCAGCTCCCTGGCTCCCGACGCCCATCCCTGCTCCCGGTGCACCCCAGTGCCCATCTCCCCTGTTCCCGGTGCCGCTCCCGATGCCCATCCCGGTGCCGCTCCCGGTGCAGCCCCACTCCCCCACGCACGTGCTCCGCCACCCGCCCCACGCTCAGGCCCCACGCATGCGCAGTCGCGCCGCCCAGCCACCCCACACCCCCCCGGCGCCGCCATTTTGTCCGAGGGAGGCGGGCGTGAGGGGCACTCCCGAGGGGGGCCCAGGAGGCGCCGCGGGGGCGGAAGGCGGGGAGGAAACCGTCCCCCCGGCCGGTGCGGGGTGGAGGGACCCCGAGGGAGCGCGCAGGTGTCGCAGCGAAGGGCTGCGCGGACTCCGCTCAATGCGGGCGGCACCGCCGCCATCTTACCTCGCTGCCGCCCCGGCCTCCCTGCTGCCTCGCCGCGCACCCGCCCCGCCACCTCACTGGCCCGCCCGCCCGCCAATCCGCGACAGGCTCGGGGGCGGTGCCGCGAGCAGTTGGCCGAGCCCGCCGTCACTCCGCAAGGACCAGCCACGCCCCTGGGGCTCACGTGAGGGCGGCGCGGCGGGAAAGCGGCACGTGAGCGCGGCGGGACCGGCGTGTCCGTGGGTTTGTCAGCGCTCAGCGACGGGGAGGAGGCGGGAGCGGGCCGGGCTCCGGGCGGCAGAAGCTCCCGGTAACCCCAGGGACACCGGCGTGGTCCCGGGGCACCAGCCGGAGACCAAGAAGCCCCCACACGCCCCCCCCCCCCCCGGCTCTACCCCGTGTCCCCTCCCGGTTTTCCGGGACAGCTGCCGGCAGACATCGCTCCCCGCTGGTTCACGGAAAGGGCAGAAGGAGCGATTCACCGCAGAGCCCGATGACCCGGGAGCAGCCAGCCCAGTCACCGAGAAAGGCTTCAAAAGCAGCGTGGGGATGTGAGGGACTGGCCTTTACCGGGAGCCTGAAACCTAAAATCTGACCCCAAAACCGCAGGGGGTGGGTTATCGAGGGCAGGGTCAGCAACACCGGTTGCTCTTAAAAATAAGCTTGATGTAAACCAAGAGTTTCAAAAAACCATATGGAGACAGTATGTTAATTGAAGGTTGGAAAAGTAAAGTCTGAGAACAAAGGAAATTGGCTTTTCTGAAACATTCAACCCAAACGCAGGGTCGAGGCTGTGGTAAAAGCTTCGCTGTGAACAGCCACGCACCGACAGGATCCGCTGGAAGAGCTGCCCCAGGCACGGTGACCCTTCAGCCCGCCGTCCTGCACCGTCCCGTCCTACATCCCAGCTGGGAACGCGCCACACCGCTCCCCTCCAAACCGACCCCCGCACAGCCACGGCCGAGTCCACCAGCACATTTCATGCCTGAACTGGGCTCTACCCGTTGTGGCGGCAGGACCCGGCCAGCTCCCAGCACCAGGCCGCTCGCCGGTGCTCTCAGGCACTAGCCAGCTCCACAGACCAGCACTGCTCATCCCCATCAGCACAGCTGGACTCCTTCCCCCCCAAAATGGGGTGTATAACCGTCCCCGATCCGTCACCTCACCCTGGCTGACCCCGACTTGCCACCGAAAGCCCCCAGCAGCCCTGGGCCCCTGAAGGCACAGCCGGGGTTATGAGCAGAAGTGGTGGGAGCTGTGGGAAGGGAGCGAGGGACGGAGGTGGAGTCCCAAAACCAGGGCAGCTTTTGGAGCGAGGAAAGCAGACCCACAGCAGGGAGAGCAGCTCCCCTCACCTGCACTCCCAGCAGCTGGGATTCCCTCCCCCCGCCCCAGTGGCCACCTGTCCCTCCCCTCCATCCCCTAAAAGCTCCTGCCCCCCCTTTCTGTCCCCAACAGCTTGAGTGGAACCACGCAACGAGCCCCCCCCTCCCAAACCCTCACCAGGGTCCCCCGCAGCACCACAAAATTAAAATGAACAAAACACTAAGATATAAGTTACTGCTTAAATTATTTGTAAAACATCTTAAATTTTCTGTGACATATTTTAAATACCCCCCAGGACCCCCCCACGATGTGTGTTCCCCAGAGCTGGGGGGGGGGGGGCTTCAGTTCTAGCAAGGCCGGAGCCCACCACTAACTGGAAGTTGATGGGGGAAGGAGCAAAGAACAAAGAACAAAGAAAGGGTTTCTTATCCTTTCACAGCTTCAACAACTCCGCTCTAAATATCAATAATAAAAGTTATATTATAATAAAATAGTTCTTCGTGAGGCAGTGGAGATCGAACAAGCCCTTTCACACACCCCCCGGGGGCAGCCCAGGTTTGGGCTCGGGCTTTGTAGAAACTCAGTAGTAAAAAGGGTTTTACTTGGGGAGAGGGGGGAGCGGGGGGGGCGGTTCTGAGGGCAGGGGGGGTGGTCGGGGCTTGTCCGTGTTGGCGGCGGGTCTGGAGCTGGTGGAAGCCCGGGGGTTCAAGAGCTCGCCGTATGAGTGGAAGTCAAAGGCAGGGGGCTGGGTCGGCTGCATGCCCTGCGCGCTCAACAGCGAGTGCAGCATGTTGACCGTATCCTGGTAGTCACTGGCCTGGTTGGCGTTGTGCCCGTTGGCCCCCGCAGGACCCTTGTCCGATTTGCCATGGGTGCCCCGGGCTTTGTTGGCCTGGGTATCTGAGCCATGCCCCGGGAGATGGGCCGCCCCGGTGAGGTGGGGGTAAGGGAACGGCCCGGCAGGGCCTTTGGAGGCTTTGCTGACTTTGGGCTGGTGCTCGTGGGCTGCGGCCGTGGCCACGGCTGCGGCAGCAGTTGCCTCCTCTGGGGGGGGCCTCTTGCGGGAAGAGGCAAGGGGACCGTAGCTCTTGTGAGGCACGGTGCTAGGCTGGCTGCTGTGTTTAGAGTCTCCCGGCCGCTTGTTTGCCACGCTGCTGGGGCCAGCGCCAAGCTGGGGGTGTAAGTGTTTGTGAGAGTGGTGGTTGTGGTAGTGGTGGTGGTGGTTGGAAGAGTGGCCCTTGTGTTTCTCCTTGTGCTCACGGTTCTTGCTGCTGCTCTCGTCCGAAGAGCTGTGCCTGTCTGCAGCGGTTGGCACCTTGATCCGCATTTTTATCTCCTCCTGCTTGGAGGGGAGTGGCCTCTCCCCACCTCCACCTGCCACCGGGATCCTCAGCTTCAGAGCCGAGGCTTTGTCACTTTTTTCAGGGCCAGGAGGGCGCTCAGGGTTCTCTGAGCCACCAATAGGGATTTTCAGGATGATTGGAGAGGGGTTGCTGTCCTGCTGGACTTCCCTCTCCCGCTGCTGCTGGACCAGGAGATTCTGCGCGGCGTAGGCATACTGAGACCGCACGTTGGCTTCCATGTTCTCCAGCTGCCGCTTCTGCGCCGCCAGCTCCTCGGCGTGCTTGGCCCGGTACTCCTTGAGCGACACTTTGGCAGATGGGGCGTTCTTGCCGCTCTGCTTCTGATAACCAGCGCCATCTTGCTGTAAAGGATGCTCAGCAGCTGATGAGCTTTCGTTAGTCCTGTGGCTCTGGCCAGTTTCCAGCCTGGCTGGAGGATGCCAGTGGTCAGGCTGGGACATATCTGCACCGCTCTGGTCGCCAGGTGAGTCTGCCGCGGTCGGCAGAGACGGCCCCGCTCCAGCGGTCGAGGATGTTGACATGCTCATTAACCCAGCAATGTTCATGTCCGAACTATTGTTCCTGGAAATCATGTTGAGGATTGTCTGCTCCGACAGGCTCTCATCTTCACGGTGGTCATCAGCCTTTGACTTCCTGGCTGCTTGAGAGGCCTGGAATAAAAAACAGCGACTGGTCATTTACTTCGGGCTGTTGCTAGAGCTGGTTTGGTGCAAGCAGCCCACCCATTACAGTTCAAGTTCGCATTTAAAGACAAATCCACTTTGCCCCCATCCCTCCTTGTGGGAAAAGACCTAACCACTGAAGCGGGGTTGCTACTGCAGTTGAAAAACCCAGGTCTCTACAGAGTTAACTCAGAACAGACGAACTCGAGTGCTGAAGCAACATTTTGCCGACGCAGCATTCAGATTTTCCCCCCCACGCGCCCTTCAAACGCTGTCTTGTGTCGTCATACCAGAGATGCCACACAGCTTCGTGCACACACAGAAGAATTCAGAGCCCGTGTTCCCCTGCAAGCACCCACAGTCCAAAGCAGATTCTTACCCGCCAGTTCCGGATACGTTTAAGCCGGTTGGGAGTTTTCTCAAGGATCTGCAGGAATTCATGAGTCAGTTCTGCAGAGGAGACACAAAGCCAAGCAAGAGGGTCAAAGGTGCAGAGACCAGCACTGATCCATCAGGGCAACCCCCTACTTACTGATGAATGGAGCTACTGATGAGATGGAGCTACTCCAGGAGGGGAAATACTGAGAACTAGTATCACTGACCACATTTAGACTCATCTCACTGCACGCCCTGTGCCATCTCTGTTGTACCACAGAAGCTGCTGCTGCACTGGAAACCTTGGCAAGACCTGAAGTCCTGGAGTCCATGAACTGGCCGGTGGCCGTGTTTGAATGGCAGACCCAGGAACAGAGATGCCAAAATAACGTAAGAGCCTTTGGGGGGGAACCTCGCTCCAAAACTTACCATCTAAGAGCTCCAGAGTTACAGTGCCATCAACGTATTCCCACCAGTGCTTCCCGTCCGTGGAGACTGGGATCTCCCAGTTGGACCACTTACAAGCCAGGTGGATACAGACGCAGGCCACAACGGGAGGGGTGTACTGCAGGCTGAAGGTGGTCAGGTGCAGGCTGACGTCACCAGCAGGGAGAGAGAAACAGAAAGCCATGAACTCCCAAGCCTGAACTTCAGCACTCACAATCGCCCACTGAACAGACGCTGCACAGGATGGTGGACACAGTGGGGGGGAGTCCCTGCCATTCCTCCCCCAGTACAACCCCACTGTTACGGGCGTCTCTGTCCCACTCCACCAATTTATTCGCCGGTTCTTTCCCTGTTCTGCCGCAGGTTTATTTGGGTCCAGGCAACTTGAGGCTCTGCAGTTCGTGCAGAAGCAGCGAGGCATGCTGCCGCCGCCCTCCTCCGAGGGAGAAAGTGAGCGGCTGGGTTACCCGCCAGCCCCCACCTCTGCTGTGGGATCTGCTCAATCTGAGAAGGATCTCAGACACTTCCAAAGTGCAACTCCTGGGATGGTGTTCAAGGAGCAAACCGGCCCTCTTCGGCTTTTAGGAAGGGTCTGGTCTTTCCCGAATGGTTTTTAGGAAAAGCACTGAAGCTTTGGCTGTGAACAGCACCATACGCTTGGAGTGACTCAGGAGCGCCTAGAAGGGAGCCTGGCTGCCTATCAAGCATTTTTTTTTATTAGTAAATTGATTTGCCATGTGACAGCTCAGACATCAGTTTTGGGAGGGCTAGGTAGCACGGAGAAGAGGAGAACCGGTGGACTAAGGAAGCATGTTGCTCTCCACCCGCAGGAACACCAGCTCCACTAAGCCTTAGGAACCACGACAGCCAGTGGAGTGCAGGATTTGTCCACTGTCATGCTCATGAATCGGCCCTTTTAAAGAGTGCTTGATGGAAACAGTGCCACTGAGCATCTACATGCAGCTGCAGGATAGCATTATCTGCATTTCTTTGCCATGCTCAGGTCATTAAACATTTTTCCATCAATACCATGCGGAGGGACAGGGAATCTCTCTATGGCATCTACAGCCAAAAAGTCTGAAGATGTTTCATGGATACTGTATTTATCCATACATCAAGTCGTCAAACCCAGGAAATTCAGAGCCTTTACCCAGTCTGCCAAGGTAAAAAGTGAAGGTGCACAAAGAGCCTGAACTCTGCCCCATAACAATGCCAGAAGTTAAACATACGTAGCTACACCTGATAAATCTAGTTCATCACTTAAGCACCTTATTCAGGCATTTCATGGCATCACTTTAAGGCAAAATTGAGGCTGCCTGGCAGCATTTCTTACTTTCTGCCTGGATTTCTTTCAATTATAACCTTAACTCCTAATTCCTTGGTTTTGCAATTATTGCTGCAGGGATAAAACACATTTCGAGGATGCATTTACCCACACATTACTAACACCACCTTCCCTTGACGTTAGTTTATGCAGGAAACCCACACAGTGCCCTTTGGAGCCAGAGAGCACCTTCAACAAACAATTCTCCCAGCACGCTGCACTGCGGAGGCGAGCAGGTAACACCTCCCAGGCAGAGAGGAGAAAAACGACTCGCCCGAGGCCACGCACATTCACAGCTCAGCCAGGGCTTGGAAGCGTTCTCCAACTCTGCAGCTTCACCTGTGCTAGCACCTAAACCATCTTTTTTCCCCCCATCCTTTCACTTCTGCGAGCTCTTTCACAAATACACAAGATTTTCCATGGCCACAATTTGGTCTGTTCCAAACATTTAACTCCAGGATTTGCCTGAAGCTGGTAATCCAGGAAATTAGGTTTCAAAAAAAGTGTCAGAAGTCCCAACACAAGGGCTGGTATCAGCCTTTCAGTGAAAATCTGGTGACAAAACTACCCAGATCTCTCAAGGGGAAAAAAAAAATCTAGCGGCTTTTTTAGTTTCTGAGATTCTCCTTACAGGACTGCCTGTCCAGTCACTCAGGCCAGACAAGAGCATCACTTTCTCTTGTAACACCTCATGCCTGCACCCAACTGCCCTTTTTCTCCCTTTAGATCAGCCTTCTTTGGGGTACAGACCGTATTTGTTGACAATTTGCACAGCACCTAGTTTAGTGAAAGCTCTCTGACATCTAGGTACTAAGCAAGTAAAAATGTATATATTCAAGTCTACCGTTTTGTAGGTTTGGGTTTTTTGGGGGGTTTTTGTTGTTTTGTTTTGGTTTTTTTTAATTTTGCAACTATCTAACTCCCCATAAAAGAAAACAGTGAAGTTCTTGGGCATCCCATCTGCCTCGCTTATATTATGTGGCCGGTTTTGACCAGCAGCTAGCAGGAGAAAGGGTTCCTGCTCTTTCTGAACCAAACTGAGCGATGCCCAGCTGCTCGCAGGCTGCCCAATGCCCCAGGAGTCACCAGTAGCACATCTCCTCCAGATAAGACCCTCTGTCAAATATGAATCAATTGTAAAATAATAACCTGTTGGTAGCCATGAAATAGGAAGTTTGCGCCAAGTCCTTGCTGGCTGAAAGGGAAAAGGAAAAAGCAGGGCGTTAGTCTGCATATCCTGACAAATATTGTTACATATTAGTGCAAGAACCACCGGTCTCTCACCACCACACACACAATAAGACACCAAGTACGGTTCGACTAACTCTACGCCACAGCCAGAAGGATTTTAGAAATTACTGTACAGAGAGAGCTTTGCATGGTTCAGCAGAGCCACAACATCGCGTCAGTCGTTTGCAACTGCCTCTATTTTGACATTCGTTATGGTTATTAAGGAGACTGACTGCAGGCAAGTTCTTGGGCAGTTCCGACTGGACACAACGTATTTTCACGGCTCTTCTCTGAGGTTACACGGAGGAGAAGCCGCAAGCACCCGACGTCTGACGTGGCTTACCTCGCACTAGCTGCGTGCACTTCACCACGTGGGTATGGGGGTGGTCAATAGTGATCTCAAACCCTGGAAGAACACAGACATACAGCCATCAGAAAACCAGCAGCACGCCCCCACGGATCTACGAACCTCACGTTTCCTGCTCCTGGGGGACAAGGCCTTCTCCCCTTCCCTCCTACGGCCCCTGCTCTCTGCTCGGAGGCAGGCAGGAATAGAGGAGCCCGTTTTCCTGTATCCAGAAGACTCAAGTTGTCCAGTCACAAAACCCGAAGGTCACTGCTGCTGCCAGACCTCCAAGCAGCTAAATGACTTCTGCGCTTGAAAGACCTCACTGAAAACAAAACAACTATTAAAGATTTTAAAAATAGCAGGACAAAGTCTCTTACAGCAGCTGGGAGGAAGGAGAAGACAATGGCATCTGCTCAAAGGAATTTCTGTCACCCAAAAAGCTAAGAGGAAGCAGACGTTTTCCCTTTGAAGGAGCCTACGGCACTAAAGACAACTGAACTTAATCCTTGCTTTAGCTTCCTATTCAGTTTGGGCATTATGTTTTAAAGAAAAAAAAAATCATTCAAATCTGTCCATGTGTGCAACAGATTTGGTTCTTCCCATGCAGAACATTCTAGAAGAACTCAGATATTAAAAAAAAGGCAACAGGAGAACCAAACCGGGGTCAGTTCAGCCACTGGCTTGCCAGGCCAGCGCATGCGACCCACCAACACTCCTGTCCCTCCTGTCCCCTTGTGAACGAGGCGCTAGTGGCATTTACTCTGAACCAAGTCAGAAATAACAAAGGCCTACTGGGTATTTTGGAGTGGAACGCTAGCTACAAACTGCCTCTGAAATGGAACATTCGTTAGTAAAAACAAGTTTTAACAGTACATTGTGAAAAGGAACAGGATACCAGACCCAATGGCCACAGCCCTAAATGTAAGCTCCAGCTTCTACTTTCGAAAAAACCCAAAAACTGTTGCTGTTTTGGGGGTTTTTTTCTCACATTCAGCTATCTGATCAAAACATTAACTTTCAACCCAGGTTTTGTTAGACATCTCTCAGTACAAACAAGACTAAAGCATTATCGAGTTCAAGAGCGCAACAGAGGACAGCTACCAGTGTCCAAGTGGTACAAAACCTGTTTTGGGGAGGTGGGGGGGGGGGGTGGAGAAAAAAAAAAAAAAAAAAGAGACGAGCCACACTTCCACGCTTAAGTTCTCTGAGTATTGAACCTGACACAAGTTACACCTGAAAAAACTGATGTTAAAAGGAAAACAGAAGGAGTGGGTGCGAAAAATAGAGTTTGTTGCCTGGACTCTTGCTCTCCTACTGGCCAGCTGTGCATCTGCCCTCCAGCTGTGGAGAAGACTGTGCGGTTAGGCTCTCCGCTCTGCGGAACACTCCTGGGTCTGGGATTCGTGTGGCAGCCCGTCCGCTTTGAAAAACTTACCCAGGGTCTGCAGTATTATGCTCTCTAGAATGACCAGGTCTTGGGCTTGTTGCAGGTAAGCCTGGGGTTGAGAGGACAGGCAAGTTACTCACGATGAGGCACTCCGTATAAAGCCTGCACATTTCTAACACCCTTTCCTCAGGGAGGCAAAAATAGCAAAGGGGAATCTTTATGCCGATCTGCACTGGGGGAACTGGCACAGATTCCCTGCCAGAAAAGAGAAAGCAGAGTGCTGGGGTGGACCCGCTCCCCTGCTAGTACTTCTGCTAGGGGACGGCTGCTTCGGGATCCACAGTGGCCCTCTCAGTCCTGGTCCCTCGCACTGCCTGGGACGGCTACACGAGCAGTACAGGAGAGGAATTAGCCGCTTTTTTGTTTTGTTTTTTCCCTTAAGCTTTCCTGGATAAAGCTGCCCCTTTTCAGCAGGGTTGGCTGCTCAGTTCCAGGTAAGACAGGCTGTCTCGAGAGATAGGGAATTGGCAATGTTTTTAATAAACCCACCATTAAACGTGGGGGGACAGAACAGAACCAAACTGCACACACCACCTCCTGCTCTGCCAGACACTACTCAATCGCAGCAGCCAACATCCATGCTCTCCTGAGCAGCTTTTCACGCAGACACTGTTACACAGCACATCTGAGTCACATTTGCAGCAGCACAGCAGAGGAGAACAGAAGAGAGGTTGCCACAGAGCAGGAAAGAAAAGCCTTCTGTTGTACAGAAGCCAAAAAGCTCTTGGTAGCATAAGAGCAATCGAACTGGAAAGCTGTTGCTGACCATCCTAGGACACAGCCACTCACTTAGAGTGCGGGTACTGCTGAACCCCATTTAACGAGACGCTGTAGCCACGCGATTCAGGATGCAGCACGCTTCCACCATTCCCATTCCTCGTGCCTCCGCTCCTCAGACCAGAGTCCAGTTCTCCGATCTCAACACTTACCTCGCTCTTGGTGTCTAGAGGAGGCTCCTGGGGGTGCAGACAGGCATGTGCTACCTTGATTACGTGCTCCAGCTTATGAGGCTGCTCCTCCACCTTGGCTGCCAAGAACAGAGCTGCTGGTACCACCGACTTCAGAAAAAAAAAAAAACCCACACATTTTTTTTAAAGTTACTAAGTTCAAGATTAAAGCAAATAAATTAGGCTAATTCTCACATCTCAAACAAATATTCCTTTTGGAAACAAAACTTGCACAAGTCCAAACGCCACCAGGAGGGAAAAGGGTCTTTGGTGACTACCGGCAGCTACGAACCACCCTTCCCCTTCCCAAGCCCCCTCCCCATGGTCGGTCCCATCACGCTGCCCCCCAAGCGGGCTGCCAGGCAGCAACAGAGCTGGGGGATTCCCAGCACCCCCACCCCGCCAGGCCCCAGCACACTTACGTTCCTGTGGAACTGGGTGAAGGACTGCACCATATAGAAGCGGTGCATGTACACGATGGCTGTGTTGATGGTGAGCTGGGAGCTAATGGGGTGGTTAAGGAAACGCACAGCCCTGACGACGACCCCTGAGCAGCATACTCAACTCCCCTACACCCCACCGGCATTGGGACAGGCCCGGCTCTCCCCACTCCCGGGCTGGGCTCTCCCAGGCTGGACCTGGCCCTCCCTGCATGTCATAACGGCTCTCCCTGCTCCCGGCCTCGCTCTCCCTGCAGCCCGGCCCGGCTCCCCCCGCACCCCGGGTCTCCTCAATCCCAAAACAGGCCTGGCTCTCCCCACTCCCGGGCCGGACCTGCACATCATAACGGCTCTCCCCGCTCCCGGGCCCGGCTCTCCCGGGCCGGACCTGGCCCTCCCTGCACGTCATAACGGCTCTCCCCGCTCCCGGGCCGGGCCTGGCCCTCCCTGCGCATCCTAACGGCTCTCCCCGCTCCCGGGCCGGGCCTGGCCTTCCTCGCACCCCGGCCCAGCTCTCCCCGCTCCCGAAACGGGCCCGGCTCTCCCCGCTCCCGGGCCGGACCTGGCCCTCCCTGCGCATCCTAACGGCTCTCCCCGCTCCCGGGCCGGGCCTGGCCTTCCCCGCACCCCGGCACAGCTCTCCCCGCACCCCGGCACAGCTCTCCCCGCTCCCAAAACGGGCTCTCCTCGCTTCCGAAACGGGCCCGGATCTCCCCGCGGCTGATCCCGGCTCTCCCCGCTCCCGAAACGGGCCTGGCCTCCCCCGGCATAGCTCTTTCCGCGGCCGATCCCAGCTCTCCCCGCTCCCGGGCCGGGCCTGGCCTTCTCCGCACCCCGGCACAGCTCTCCCCGCTCCCGAAACTCGCTCGTCCCTCCCCGCAGCCGGGCCCGTCCCTCCCCGCTCCCCGGCCGAGCCAGCCCCTCCCGGCGGCGGCAACCCAAGCGCAGGCCGTGCGGCCTAGCACGGCCGGATACACGTTGAGACGCTGTCCCATGTCCTGCAGCAGGTTGGCCGCTTGCTGCCGGTACGAGAGCTCCTTGTCAGCGTCGAGCCCGGCACGACGCGAGGGGCTGCGGTCCAGCTGCTCGCGGGTGAAGTACCAGCGCCGCCCCGCCGCGCCGCCGGCCCCTCCGCCCGCTGAGGCCTCCATGGCGATCTGCGCCCGCGCGCGCACGCACGCACGGACGCACGCACCGGCGTGCCGGCGTCACAGGGCGGTGGCGCGCGCGTACGGGTGCGTCACAGGGCGGGGCAAGGGAAGAGCCGTTAAGGCGCGTGCGCCGGTTGGGCGCGCATGCGCGTCCTCACGCAGGAAATGGCGGTGGGGGGAGGGGCGGCCGTTAGCCCCCGCCGCGTTCCTCGGCCCCGCCCCACCCCCGGCCCCGCAGCCCGGCCGGCACCTCAGGGCCCCCCCGAACACCCCCCCCCCCCAGACGCCAGGCCACAGCTCGTATCCAAAGTGAGTTTTATATATAATTTATCTGTACACACGAAGGACAAAGTACCTCAGGTTTGCGCTGGGCGGGGGGGGGGAGTGGGGGTTTCCCCGAGCTGAGCCCCCCCGCCCCCACCCCAAAACTGCTTCAAAAACCAACAAAAAATAAAAAAAAAAGTCACTTCATTAGGTTTTTTGCATTTAAAAGGGGAGGAGCTGCCCCCTCGCTCCCCCCGGCCGGCTGAGGGACCCCCTGGCCGGGGAGGGCTGGGGGGCTGCAAAGGTGCTTTGCCTGCCCCCCCCCAGTCAGGCGGCACTTCAGTTTGGCACACGGGGGGGGGGGGGGAGAAGACCCTCACCCCCACGCCAGCCCCTCCGGGGGGGGCCCATCTCCCCTCTTTGGCACGTGGGGCGTTTTGGCAAAGGGGGGGGGGGGGGCTGCACCCTGACCCCTCTGCTCTGCAATCCCCCCCCCCGGTGCGGGGCTGGGAAATGCCCCCCCACACACACACCCCGCCCTGGGGGGGGGCCACAGGGGGCAACCTCCCCACTCCAGCCACCTCCCTTTTTCCTTTTTTTTTTTTTTTTTAAATATGCGGATTTTTTGTCTGACCCCAGCGCAGGCTTGGGGGGCACAGCCTCGGGGGGGGGAGGGGGGGGCAACCATGGGGCCCCCCCCTAACTCCCTCCAGGGCCAGCATTGAGGAAGTAGGTGGTCATCTCCCCCTTGCCCTTGACCTTGACCAGCCCCCGGCACTCCAGCGCGTAGCCCTTGGCCGCCAGCACCTGGTACAGGTCCGTTGTCACCTGGCGGGAAAGGGGGGGGGAACGACACACAGGGGTGAGGGGGGGCTCGGAGGGGGCCCTGTCCCCCCCTTCCTGTCCCCCCGCCTGACCTGGATGCGGTCGGGGACGCCGGTGCTGTCCATGCGGCTGGACACGTTGACGGTGTTGCCCCAGATGTCGTACTGTGGCTTGCGTGCCCCGATCACCCCCGCCACCACCGGCCCCATGTTCAGGCCTGGGGGGGGGGACACACATGCAGACCGTCATGGCCCCCCCACACACACACGCACTGCTGCGGGGCTGAGGGCACGGGGGGCGTGCGAGGGCACGGGGAGGGGGGCGTGTGAGGGGAAAAGGGGGGTGCAAAGGGGTGTGCGAAGGCAATGGGGTGTGCAACAGGGTGTGCAACATCGGCATGTGTAAAGGGGTGTGTGAAGGAAGAGGTGTGCATGGGTTTGCACGTGCAAAGGAGCGTGCAATGGCAAAGGAGCGTATAAAGGGGTGTGGGAAGGCAACGGGGTGTGTGACATCAGGATGTGTAAAGGGGTGTGTGAAGGCCATGTGTGCAAAAAGGAAGGGGTGTGCAAGGGTTTGCATGTGCAAAGGAGCGTGCGACAGCAAATGAGTGTGTAAAGGGGTGTGCAAAGGCTAAGGGGTGTGCAACATCAGCATACGTAAAGGGGGGGTGTGAAGGCCACACGTGCAAAAAGGAAGGGGGGGTGCAAGGGTTTGCATGTGCAAAGGAGCATGTGACGGCAAAGGAATGTGTAAAGGGGTGTGCGAAGGCCAATGTGTGCAAGGGCTAAAGGGGTGCGCAACACCAGCATGTGCAAAGGTGCGTGTGAGGGCTGCATGCACAAAGGGAAAAGGGCGTGCAAGGGTTTGCCCGTGCAGAGGGCTGCATGAAGGCCGGGGGGCGTGCAAGGGTTTGTATACAAAGCGGTCCGCAAAGGCCGCGCGTGCAAAACAGCAGAGGCGTGC
This sequence comes from Grus americana, assembly GCF_028858705.1. Taxonomy (NCBI): domain Eukaryota; kingdom Metazoa; phylum Chordata; class Aves; order Gruiformes; family Gruidae; genus Grus; species Grus americana. Next base: position 2,759,756 of record NC_072882.1, read on the forward strand.
AAGGCTTTGCCTGTGCAGCGGGGTGCACGGAGGCTGCACACGCCTGTCCGAGGGGATGCACCAAGATCATGCCTGCAGCCGCCGCAACGCAAGGGCCAGGTACGCACGCGTGGAGCGGGGCGCGCACAGGGCGGCCGCTGGTGCAAAGGGGCGTGCAAGGGGCGTGCAAGGGTGCGCTCACCGATCTTCATCTGGAAGTTGTTGAAGGAGTGCTCGTTGATGTACTTCATCTGCTCCATCAGGTGCATGGCGTAGTCGGCCAGCGCCGCGATGTGGCTCCGGCCCTCCCGGTCGTAGGTGGAGGCGTTCAGCCCCGAGGCCGCCATGTAGGTGCTGCCGATCGTCTTGATCTTCTCCAGCTGACGGTACTTCTGCTCGCTGATGATCTGGGGGGGGGGGGGAAGGCGTCACCCCTCGCCTCCCCTCCCCAGGGCACCCCATCGTCCTGCACCCCATCCCTGTGCACCCCATGCACTGTGCTCCACAGCCTCTTTGGGGCCTCCTACACCCCATCTCCAGCACCTCATCTCCACGTACCCCATCTCCATGCACCGCAACCCACAGCTCCACAGCCTCTCCAGCACCCCATGCACCCCATCCCTGTGCACCCCACACGTTATTCCGCAGCCCCTCCACCACCCTGTGTGCCCCCATCCTCGTGTACTTCATCTCCGTGCAATCCATCCTCATGTGCGCTGCTCCACAGCCCCTCCAGCACCCCGTGCACCCCATCTTCCTGCACCCCATCCCTGCTCATCCCACACACGCTACTCCGCAGCCTCTCCGGCACCCCACACCCCCCATCCCCACCCTCCACCCCATCGCACCCCACTCCGCCCTCGGGCACCTCGTCGAAGTCAGCGATGATCTCGTTGAGCAGCCGCAGGCACTCGACGCCCTCGTTGTTGGCCTCCAGCTCGACGTAGAACTCGGAGAAGTTGCTGATGGAGGCGAACATGACGGCCACGCACTCGCAGGACTGGTAGTAGAGCTCGTCGTTGCGACGCTCCCGCGCCAGGAAATGCGCCGCCACGTCCTTGGGCAGGATGTTGTGCAGCAGCCGCCGGTTGTACGCCTGCAGCTCCTCCATCTCCTCCTTCTCGCCCGTCGCCTGCGTCACACAGCGCCATGCAAGGAGCTGCGCTGGGGCCTCGCGTCCGCCCCGAGGTGCGGGGAGGGGGGGGTCGGCCCCGTCCCCTCACCCCCCGCAGGTCCTACCTGCAGCTTCCAGAGGAAGTCGAGGCGAGCGGTGGACTCGACCTGCTGCGCGTGCAGGTACAGCGCCAGTGCGAAGACGGCCAGGATGACGGGGGTGACGTACCGCAGGGCCACCTTCCCCTCCGCCGGGCTGCAGGCACCCCCAGCCCGCTGAGACGGGATGCCGGACAAGTCCATGCCCACCCTGGGGACCCCAAGGCTGCACCTGATCCCCAAAGATGCCCCCACCCAAGGGATCCCCTAAGATGCACCCACCCCAGGGATCCCCAAGCCTGCACCCACCCCCGAAGCACAGACCCCCAAGGGACTCTCCTGCCGCTGCCCACCCTCACCCCGCTGGTCCCAGTTCCCCGCTCACCATTCACCCTGCGACACGTTGAAGGAGGGCCTGGGGGGAGAGGAGCCGGGGGTTAGCGGCGTGGGGACATGGCTCCCAGGGTGGGGGGGGACGACACACGGGACGGGACACTGGGCACTCACAGGGCATTGGCCACCACCAGCAGGTCGGCGTTGTCGAAGAGGGCGGCCTGGGGCCCCTCCACCAGCACCAGGTAGGTGGCCTCGATGGCCACCATGAGCAGCAGCTTGCCGATGCTGCTGATGTGCAGGAAGACGGAGCAGGCCAGCAGGCTCAGCACCACGCTGTAGTTGAAGTACTGCGGGAGAGACGCCGCAGGGATGCGCTGGCACCCTGTGGGGACCCCCTGCCAGCACCCCACATCCACAGGGACCTTGCACCCATGGGGACCCCCTGCCAGCTGTGCTGGCACCCATGCAGGACCTGGCACCCACAGGGCCCTATGCCAGCACCCTACATCTCTGGGGACCCCATTCCAGGACCCTGGGGGACATGGCACCCACAGGGACCCCCTGCCAGCATGTTGCATCCTCAGAGACCCTGTGCCAGCACCCAAGGAGGACCTTGCACCCGCAGGGACCCATGCTGGCACCCACATGGGAACCCCGCATCCATAGGTGCCCCACGGCCACTCACCTCGGGGAAGTCACAGGCCAGCCCGCCACGGTGGCAGGGGTCCGCAGGGGTCCCCAGGGAGAAGTTGAGGGCCCGAATCTGGCAGGGTCCCACCGTCTCGGGGGTGACGTTGAGCTCGCGGGCGGCACAGTCCCGCAGGGCCACCTGGCTGCAGGCGAACTGGGACGGGAGAGGGGGGTGAGCCGGTGCCCCACAGCCCCCCCCGCAGCTCCCCCCGCAGCCCCCCCCGGCCCGGTGCCCTTACCATGTTGACAAAGGCGGCGACAAAGACGAGGAGGATGGTGAAGACCCCGATGATGGTGCTGTGGGCACGGGACTGGACGATCTTCCGGGAAAGCTGCTGCAGAGCAGCTGGGAAGAGCTGGGGGGGGGGGGGGGGGTGGAGGACCCCGTCACGTGCGGCCAAACCCCCCCACACCCCCCACCTGTTGGCCCCGTACTCACAGTGATGCAGGAGTAGACAGCGCAGACAAAGAGGATGGTGGTGAGGAGGATGAAGATGCTGACGTATACACCGAGCATCAGCGGGGAGCTGGGCAGAGAGGAAGCCATGAGTGCCAGGGAGGTGGGGGGGGCAGGGGCCAGGGTTTGGGGGGGGCCGCAGCACTCACGGGGGGAACACCACGATCTGGAGGCAGCAGATGAAACAGAAGACGAGGAGGGTGCAGGCCACATAGCCACCGAAGCGATCGTCCACCTTCTTGGAGTACTGCAGGGAGGAGAGGGGGAGCTGGGCTGGGTACGGAGGGGACCCCAGGGGAGATGGAGGGGACCCCAAGGGGGATGAGATGGAGAGGATGGAGGGGCCGGGACAAAGGGGACCGTGGAGCCAGTGGGATGGAGGGGGCCCCACAGATTAGAGGGGACAGAGGTGACCCATGGCTGGGATGGAGAGGGTGAAGGGTACCACGAAACCAGGACAGAGAAGGACCCCAGGGGATGGAGGTGAGATGAGGGGGACAAAGGTGCTGACGGGGCCGGGACAGAGGGGACTTCAGGGGATGGAGGGGACTGCAGAGCTGGGACAGAGGGGGACAGGGGGACCCCCACCTTCTTCTCCAGCTCGGGTGTCTGGAAGGTGAGCAAGAACTTCTTGACGTGGTCCTTGCGGAGCTGGTCGATGCTGCGGGCATCGATGGCCCGGCTCAGGAACTCGTCCACCTCGTCCTCAGGGTTGAGGGCCTCCTGGGCGCCACGGCTGGGGACAGGGGCTGGGTCAGCGCCCCCCCTGGGCCCCCCGCTCTGCCCCAGGGAGGGGCTGGCTGTGACCCCTCTCTGGGCACCCCGGCACGGGGGCACTTACTTGTCCTTGCTGGAGTCATCGATGCCCTGGGGAGACACAGGGGAGATGGGGGGTGTCAGGGACACCAGCACAGAATGGGGGGGACCCTCACAGATGACAAGGACACGGGGCATCTCCCAGGGTCACCAAGGCCACCAAGGATGGCGGAGAGAGTCCCAAGGGTAACCAGGATGGGGGGGGATCCCCAAGGGTTCCTCAAGCCTGGCAAGGATGGGGGGGTCCCCAAGAGTCTGCAAAGGGAGGAGGGAGGGGACTGGGGAGGGGGGAATGTCTGACACCAGTTGGGATGGGGGACCCCTGAGAGTCCCCAAGACCAGTGAGGACAGGAGGGAACCCCAAGAACTTCTGAGGACAGAGGGAGACACCTGGGGGTCCCCACAGGCTGGTGAGGGTAGGGGGGATCCCCAAAGTCTGCTGAGGACGTAGGAAGACCCAGGGGTTCCTCGAGGCTGCGGGCTGTGGGCAGGGCTGGGGGAGCCCAACAGTGGCCACGGAAAGGCAGCGAGCAGCGATACCGCCGCAGCGGGGGCCCACCCTGCCCAGCGTCCCCCCCCCAGGCCGCTCACCATCTGCCGGAAGGCCTTGGAGTCCTTGGTGCGGGAGAAGGAGCGCTCGGGCACCCAGCGCGGCACCAGCCCCTCCGTCGAGTTGGCGCGAGCCCGCTGCAGCTTGGCCAGAATGGCTTTCTCCTCCTTCTGCGGGGTGATGTGGCCGTGAGAGGGTCGACCCCAGGGTTCCCCCCCGTATCCCCCCCCAAATGCCCCCCCCCCCCGACTCACGCGCTTCTGGCTGCAGCCGACAATGAGGAAGGTCTCGATGTTGTGCTCCTTGAGGTAGGCGTTGCGCTCTCCCCCGTGGCCCGGCTCCACCTCGTAGTCCCCGTTCAGGTACTGCAGCGTCGCCCAGGTGATGTGGATGCGCCTGGGGATGGGGAGGAGGAAGGTGCTGAGCCCCCCCTGCCCTACACCCCCCCGCTCCGGTTCCCAGCCCGGCACCCTCCCCGTCTCGGCTCACCCGGCTTTGCCGCCCGCTTCCATGTGGTTGGCGAGGGTCACGTCGTTGGACCAGACGTCGAACTGCCACTTGCGCAGCCCCAGGACACCGCAGTGCACCCGCCCGCTGTGGATGCCCACCCGCATGTTCACGTTCACCCCCGTCACCTCGCGCACCAGCCTGCGGACGGCACCGCGTCAGCCCGAGGCACCGTTGCGCCGCATCCCGCGGCCAGCGAGCACCGGGGATGTGCCAGCACCGGGGTCAGGCACAGCCTCCCAAGGGTTGGGGGGGCACCAGGGACGGGTGCGACCCCCCCACCACGCTCTGCCCCACTCACGAGATGGCCTCAATCATGTCGACCCCCATCTCCACGCAGCAGTGCGCGTGGTCCCCGCGCGCCTCCGGCAGCCCCGACACACAGTAGTAGCAGTCCCCCAGGATCTTGATGCGCAGGCAGTGGTTCTCCTGGGGGATACTGGCTGGTCAGGGGGGGCTCTGGGACCCCCCCTCACCCCCAGCCTCCCCCAGCCCCACCGCTCACCGCCGCCAGCTTATCGAAGCGAGCGAAGAGCTCGTTGAGCGTCATCACCAGCTCCTGCGCCGTGCACTGCGAGGCCAGGCTGGTGAAGCCCTCGATGTCCGCGAAGAGGATGCTGCCGGGAGGAAGAGCGTGGGCTGGGGAGAGACCACACACCGCCCCAGACCCCCTCACCCGGTGACACCCCACCCCCGGCCCACACCCCCGGCCCCGCAGTACCTGACGTTGTCGTGCTTCTGGATGTAGATCTTGTGGAACATCATGTCCTCCTTCTTGGTGTTGATGTCCTCCTTCATCTCCATGGCCACGTGCTGGGGCAGCACCGAGAGCAGCAGGCGCTCCTGCACCCCAGCACCACCCCGTTAGTGGGGGGCCGGAGCCCTGATAGACCCCCCCAGCCTGACCCCGCTGCCCCTGGGCCCCCAGCCCACCTGCTGGCGGTTCTCCCGCTGGAGGTGCAGACGCGCCTGGATGTAGCCGCGGGTCTCCTGGAAGGCCTGGCGCTGCGACACCTCGGCCGGGTAGTGGGTGCAGACCCCCACCACGTTGGTGCAGAGGAAGATCAGGGCATTGGCGCTGAGCTGGCAGGGGAGGTGGGCTCAGCGCGGCCACCCGGGGACCCCCAGCCCCGATGGTGAGACCTGGCCAGCTCTGCCACCCTCCTCTGCGCCCCAAAACCCTGGCTCCGGTACGGGGGGGGTGCTGTCAAGAGGAGCAGGTGGGGTGCAAGGAGGGACATGGGGCAGGGAGACACGGGGATGCAGGGACCCGGGGACGCAGGGCAGCGGGGTGAAGGGGACCCAGCGACATGGGACGCCAGGGCAGGGGGTGCTGCGGGGACGTGGGGCACCTGGCGCGGCAGGAAACCAGGGCGCAGGGGATGCGGGGACCTGGGGACCCAGGGTTGGGGTGGCAGAGGACACCTGGGGACACAGCAGGCCAGGGCAGGGTGCACGTGGGGGACCCAGGGATGTAGGAATCCAGGGCAGGGGGGATATCAGGATGCAATGGCCCGGGGCAGGGGGGGACACGGGGACGCGGCCAGGCCCCGCAGGCCCTCGGGAAGCAGAGGAAGCCGGGGGAGGGCCGGGAAGCGGAGATGGCTGCAGCAGCGGGAGTGCTGCGGTTTCCCCCCTCCCCGTCCCTGTCCCCCGGGACCGGGGCCAGGGCTATTTATAGTGCTCCAGCAGGGAGCAGGGCCCTCGCACCCACCCGCCATCCCCATCGCATGCCCCCGGCTGGGGTCACAGCCTCATGGCTCCCACCCTGCGGGGGTCACCCCACTCGGGGGGTGGGGAGTTTCCCCTCCTGTGACCCCCCCAAGCCCCGCCGGCCTCAGCCCCCCCCAGCATTGCGTTCCTCGCCCTGCGCCCCACGGGGACAGCACGTGGCCCCGACTCCGGCCAGGCAGGGCGAGGGTGACGGGCAGCCCCGTGGAAGGAGGGGGGAGCACAGCGAGGCCCTGCTGGGGGCTGGGAACACACGGCCCTGTGGACAAGGGGACCCCCCACACCCCCCCTGTCCATGCAGCACCCCACTGGCAGCACCCACCACCCCGGGGGGGGGCAGGACAGGGGACGCTGCCAGGGTCCCAGCCCCCCTGGGTGGCAGCCACCTCCCTGCCCTGGTGCCCTGGCCCTGCACTCCCCCTCAGGGGTTTCCGCTGGCCCCACAACAGGGGCTTTGTGGGTGCCCCCCCCCACCCCGGCACAGCCCACAATGGCGGGTCTGTGCACAGCCCCACCGGAACGAGAGGCCCCCTCACCCCCCGCACGGGGCTGCGGCAGCGGAGCGACCCCCGGCCACACCACAGCCAGCACCCGTGGGACCCTGGCATGGGACCCCCCCCCGGGCAGCCAAGGGGCCCCTCCCGCATCCAGAATTTTCCATGTGCAGCAACATCAAGTGCAGAAAAGTCCAATTTTGCAGAGAGGGACTCAGGGAGACGCTGTCAGTGGCGGTGCGGGGATCCCACCCAGGGTCTCCTCCACCCCACGCCGCAGGCAGGCAGGACCCCCTTGGCGAAGCCCCCCCCGCATGTGTCCCCCCCCCAGCCCTACCTGCTTCCAGACGAAGGGGTCGGCAGCGTTGCGGTGCCAGGCAATGGCCAGGTGTAGGGCAGAGAGGAGGACACCGGCCAGCACGGCCGCCCGCATCCGCACCGGCAGCAGCGTGTAGGTGATGTAGATGAAGAAGACGCTCCACCAGACACCCTCGGCCGCGCTGCGGGGTGCGACGGCCACCGTCCCCAGCGCCTGCACCCCGGCCAGCAGCCCCAGCACCACGTAGCTCACCACCCACATGTAGTCCTGGGGAAAGGCGCTGCGGCTGCACAGCACCATCAAGAGCAAGAAAAGAGCCGTGGCGCTCGCCAACGCGGCGGCCGCCGGCACATGCGGGGTGCCGGGCAGGCAGTGGAAGAGCAGCATCACCCCGCAGACCAGCACCAGCACCCCCATCAGCACCGTCAGGCTGCTCTGGTTCATCTGGAAGAAGTAGCGCTGATAAAGTCGCTCCAGTTTGGCCGACTGGAAGCGTTTGGAGCGGAAAACTTGGAGCAGCCGCCGCCAGCACTCGCTGGCCGATGGCCGCCCCCCGCGGCCCCCGGCCCCCTTCGGCCCCTTGGCTTCGCCGTCCTCCAAGCCCAGGTCCACCGATTTGAGCCCCGGGTCGCCCATGGGCCCCTTCTTGCCGTAGTGGTCCTCCTGCCAGGTACAGCGCAGCCCCCGGGGGGGCCCCCCACCCCGCTCCATCTCAGGGTCCTGGAGGCAGCTCATGTAGCGGGGGCCGCAGAGGGCGGCGCGGGGGCGGGTGCCCTTCTTGCCGTTGCGCTCCCCCCATGCCGTCTTCCGCTCGTCCACCTTGGGCACCAGGATGCCGCTGAACCACGACATGCTGCGGGCGCCGGGAGGGGGGTCAGCGCTTGGTCCCCCACCCCAACGCCCCGAGAGGGACCCCGGTGCCCACGGGGGTGCGAGGCAGAGTTTCTCCCACCCGGCAGGGACAGGCGGCGCGAGCAGCAAAGGGCCCCGATGTCCCGTCCCACCCCGGGGGGCACAGACCCCAAGCCCCGGCTCTCCCACCAGCCTCACGGCCCCTGTGGGAACGGCCGGTACCGGGTGCCCAGCGCCGGCGTCCCGGTGCTCGGCCCTGCCGAGGCCGTCCCAAGCCCGTTCTCCCTGGCACGGCGACCTGTGGCAAAGCTGGAACCGTCCCGGGTGTCCTGGCCCTGTTTGTCTTGAACGGCGGCCAACGGGCTGCACCGGGCACCTCGGCCCCGGGGCACCGGGGACCGGCCGGGACGTGGCAGCCGGTCCCAGCCCCAAGGCGAGCGGCGGTGAGGAACGGCCACCCGGGAAGAGCCAGCCCCGGCGGCGGCCGCCTCCCTGCCCCTACGCCTGTCTGCCTGCCTGCGCGCTGCCTGCTCCGGGCACGGCCCGCGGGGAGCCCCGCCGGGCACGGCCCCTTCACCCCGGACCCGCCGATGCCCTCCCGCCGCCGCCCCGGGCAGCTCCCGCCGCACCGGGAGCTCCCGCCGCTCCGGGCACCGGGCAGCTCCCCGAGCACCGGGCAGTCCCCCGGGGCCGCACCGCTCCCGCCGCCCCGGGGCCCAGGCCGGTGGTTCCCTCCCCCCCCGCCGCCCGCCGCTCCGGGGCTCGCGCAGCGCCCCGGTCCCGGTCCCCGCCGCCGCCGCCGCCGCCGCCGCCCCGGCCCCCCCCCGCCGCGCCCGGCCGGCCCCGCTCACCTCCGCCTCCGCCGCCCGCGGGGCCCCGCGCCCCGGCACGGCCCCGCCGCCACCCGCTCCTACACGGCGGTCGCGCTGCACCCCCGCCGCCCCATCCCGCGACCAGGCCGGGCCCCCGGTGGCGGTGGCGGCCCCGGTCCCGGTCGCAGCCCCGGCCCCGGCCCCGGCCCGCCCCGGCCGGTGCCCGCCCCCCCCCCCCCCGCCCGGATCCGCTCCCGGGCGCTCCCGGCCGGCGGCCTTAAAGGCGCAGCGGCGGCGGCGGCGGCGGCGGCGGCAGCGGCCCGGTACGGCCCGGTACGGCCCGGTGCAGCGGGGGAGGCGCGGGCGGCGCGCGGGGGCGGCGGGCGCGCGCGCGGGCACGGGCGGACCGGCACCCCCGGGGCTGCGCGCACACACACATACACACACACGCACACGCACACACGCACCGCCGCGCTGCACCGACATGGCGGGGACAACGGGGACACGCGCAGCCGGGCCCCCCGCGCGTGCACACACACGCACCCCCCACCCACGCACCCCCCGTGCGCCCCTTTGTCTGCACACCCACGCGCGCGCACACACACCCCCCCCTTTGAGTGTGACCCTTGCACGCACGCCCCTGCACACACACCCAGTGCCCCCCATCGCACACCCACCCTGCCCACATACCTACACGTCTCCTTGCACACGCACATGCACACGCATACAAATGCACACCCTTGCACACATGTGCAGCCCTGTTGCACGCACACACGTACACAGCCCTTCGTGTGTGTGTGTGCGCGCGCGCATGCACACGTATCCCCCTGCACACACAGCTACACACCCCTTGGGCACCCCTGGCATGCACACGCATGCACATACCCCCCCTTGCACACACACGCGCACACACACACGTTTTGCACACACACTCTTGGACACACACCATTGCACACACACCGGCCTTGCACACACACATCCTTGTACACGCACCCCCCCTTTTCGCATGCACATTCCGTGCCCACGCGGGCGCACGGCACTCCCTCACTGGGGTCCCCGCATGGCCCCCCACGCCCGGACCCCACGGGTGTGCGTGGGTCAGGCCCTGGCACCCCCGCGCCAGCGGCCGGGCCCTCCCTGCGCCGGCCCCCCCCTCCCCGCAGCGGCGCTGGGCCCCGGGGAGCGCAGATTAATCATTAATTAGCCGCCGCCGCCGGGCCCGTGTCCCCGAGGTCCCACGCGGAAGTCTCGCCGCGAGGGGGGGGAGCACCGGAGCCCGGCGCGGGGGACTGGTCGGGGGCACCTCGGGGGACACCCGTGGGGGTCCCGGCACACCCTCACCGGGTGTCGGCACCGGGGCTGCCCGGGCCGGCCCCTGGCCCTGCCGCGGACACCTTGGCCGTGCAGGACCGCTCCAGGCCGGACCCTTCCACGTTAGACCGGACCCTGGCCCTGCCGTGGGCCCCGGGCCGGGGCCCGGCCACGCCGCCGCCGCTGTCCCCGGGGCCGCCGCAGCCCCCGCCCATCGCCCGGCCGGGCGGTGCAGTGATGCTGCAGCACCGCTGCGCCGGGCCGGATCCGGCCGTCCCCGTGGGCACGACGGGGACACGGGGCGTGGGGCGAGTGTGCGGGTGGGATGCTCCCCGTGTCACTCCCGCCCCCCCCCCCCCCCCCGCGGCGCCGCCTGCCCCACGCGGGGGTATATGGGTGGAGATACCCCCGGGGGGGGGTGGGCCACGGCCGCCCCGGGACACGTCCCGGTGGGATGCGGGCGGCAGGGCTCTCGCAGCCCCGGGCACGCGTGGGCACGGCCCCGGACGATCCCGGCAACACCGCGGGTTGCGGGGAGGGTCTATCCCCGGGGCCCACCAGTGACTGCCCAGCTGCGGGGGCGCGGGCCGGACGCCACGGGGATGGGCGCGGGGGCGGGCAGGCGGGGGCGGGGACGGCCGGGACGCCCCGGCGGCCCCGTGTGATGCGGAGCGCGGCAGTGGCAGCGGCAGCGGCGCGGCCCTTCCCGGCGGAGCGCCGCGGTCCGGTGCGGGGCGGCCCCGCCGGGATCCCGGGGGCTCCGGTGGGTGCCGCCGGGCATGTCCGCCCCCGCGCAGCCCGCCGCTCCCGGCTCCTTCCAGGTGAGCGGACCGGAGCCCTCCCCGCCACCACGGGCCCGGTGCGGCCCGGTTCGGTTCCGCCCGCCGCAGCGCGGGGGCCGCCGGTGGCAGCGCAGCGGAGGGGCCGCGCCGCTCGGTGCCGCCCGGTGCTCACCGGCCGCCCCCGCCGCTCCCCCCCCGCAGAGTCCCCGGAGGCTCCCGAAGCGCAAGAGCCGCTTCAAGCGCTCGGACGGCAGCACCTCCTCCGACACCACCTCCAGCATCCTCCGCAGGCAGGTGAGCGGGCCGGCACCGGCACCGGCACCGGCACCGGGGCGGGGCAGCCCCGGCCCCCCCGCCGCGGCTCGCTCCCGGAGGTGGCGACGCTGCGGCTCCGCATTAAGGAACGGACCGGGGGGGAGCGGCCGAGCTCCCCCGCCCCAACCCCCGCACCGGGGGGAACCGGACGGCCGCCCCCGCCCCACCGCTCCCCCGGGACCGGGGCTGGGCGCCGGCACCGGGCGCCGGTGGCATCGCAACAGCCGCTCCCCGCGGCTAAAAATAGCGAGTGCTGCGTCAGGGCCGGGCCGGGCGCCGGGTACCGGCACTGCGGCGCGGGGTGGGGGGGCCGGGTGCCGGCGGGCGGCCCCGGGGAAACTGAGGCACTGGAGGGGGAACGGGGCGGGGGGGGTGTCGGTATACCGTCCCGGCCGGTCCATCAGCCGGCACCGGGCCGCCTCTCCGCGCTGCCCGGGGAGGGGACACGGATTCCCCCGCCGCCCCCCACCTCCTTGCTCCGGTTCTTCCCGGCCCAAGCGGCGATCCCCGGCCCAGCCGCCGGCGGGGGAGCGGGTACCGGGGCGGCCCCGGGGAGGGCGGGGGGCTCCGGTAGGGGCGGCTCCGGGAGGCGCAGAGCGGCCCGAGCATCCCGTTTCCCTCCCAGGGTAGCACCTACCCCCCCGGGCCCCCCGGGGACCCCCCGCCCCGGCTCTGCACCCGGCGCGGCCCCTTCAGCACCTCGGAGAGGGCCCGGCCCGGCCCCGCCGCGCTGTCCGGTACCGGGACCGACGCCCGGTGCTCGGTGCCCGGTGCCCGGTGCCCGGTGCTCGGTGCCAGTCCCGCCGCTGCCCTGAGCCCCCGCCCCGCCGAGCGCTGCCCCGCGGCCCCCGGGCCGGGCCGAGCTGTCCCGGGCCGGTCTCGCTGGTGCCCGTCCAGCTGCGCGGTAACGGGGCGGGCCGGGCCGGTCCCCCGAGGCCCGCCGCTGCCCCCCTCCTAGGGGGCGGGGGGGGGGGGGCGCGGCGGGGGGGCGGGAGCGGCTCCGGCCCCGCCGCAGGGCTCGCCCTGCAGACGGGGCTGCTACCGGCTCGGGGCAGGACGGGGGCCGCCGCACCGGAGCATGGAGGTACCCACGGGGATCCCCCGTCGCCGCCTCGGGATCCCCGGCCGCGGGCTGCGAGGGGCCGCACGGTCCCTCCGCCGCCGCCCCAGGACCCCCCCCCCCCCCGCGCCGGGAGCTGCCCTCTTTGCAAACTACCCCCCGTTCCCGGGAGCTGCCCCGGGGCCCCGTCCCGGTGCATCAGACCGGAGCCGCTCTAGACCCACGGCTGCCAGTGCAGCCCCCCGGGGGTCCCACCGGACAGGGGCCGGAGCCCCCCGCCAGCCCCGGGAAGGGGGAACTGCGACCCCCAGGCCCTCCCCCCAAGGCTGAGCCGGCGGGGGCGGCTCCGTGCGCCCCGGGGGGGCGGCGGGAGGCGGGGGCGGGGAGGGGCGGGGAGAGGCGGCGGCGGAGCGGGCAGGGCCAGCCGGAGCCCGAGCCGCAGCCGGAACCGGAGCCGTGCCGGTGCCGGAGCCGGGCGGGGGGGGGGGCGCGGGCGGCTCGGCTCGGCTCGCCCCGTCTATGTCGTTTTCTGACTCCAGCGCTACCTTCCTGCTCAACGAGGTACCGGCCCCGGTACCGGGGGGGGGGGCCGCGATCGGGGGAGTGTGTGGGGGTGCACCCCGGGGGACTGTGCCCAGTGGTGGTGGTGGGGGGGAGGGCACAGGGTGGCCGTGCCCGGTGCGGGGGGACTGTGTCGCCCCCCGGCCCTTTGTTCCCCGCCGCCGCTGGTCTCGCCCTTCCCCGGCAGGTGCCTCCGGGCCCCCGGACCAGAACCGGGCGGGGGGAGGGGACACCGACCCCCATGGCCGGGGACCCAGCGGCAGTCGATGCTCCTAGCCGGGGGCTGCATGGGGGGGGTCGTGCTTGGGGACGGGCGCTGGAGATTCTGTACTGGGGGGCCGTGCTTGGGATGCTGGGGGAGGGGCGGTGAGAATTCGGGGGGGGGCCGTGCTGGGGAGGCCATGTTGGTGGGGGCCATGCTGGGAAACCATATTGCCTGCGTTGGGGTGGGGGGGGGGCGCCGGCCCCCCCTGCGATGTGGGATGCGCAGGGTGGGAGGCTCCATGTGCGGTGGGGCTGGTGCTGGGCAGCGGCGCTGAGCTCAGCCCGGCAGGGCCCGGGGGCCTCGGGGGGGGCTCAGCTACATCCAGGGACCTATAAATATTTCACCGCAGCTTCTGCGCCTGTTCCGGGCGCAGCAGGAGATGGGTAATTACCGGCAGGGTGGGGGGGGAGCCGGGGGGGCTGCGCCGAGCACCTGCTGGGCACCCCAGGGTGGGGGGCAGCTGTTGGCAGGCCCGCATCCCCAGGGGGACGGGGACCCCTGCCCCCAGCCTGGCCCTCCCCGGGGCTGCGGGGGTCTTCCCCCACGGCTCCCCCCAGGACGCTGGGGCTGCACCCCAGGACAGCCCTGCTGGGCAATGCCACCAAGGACCCCCAAAAGCCAGAAGGGGCTGAGGTCAACAGGGTCCCCTCCCCGGGCTGGCACTGCCTCGGGGCATGGTCCCCCTTTGTGGGTGTCCCCGCAGCCCCCCGGCACTCATCCCCGTCCCCCCAGGGCTCGGCGGACTCCTACACCAGCCGCCCGTCCCTGGACTCCGACGTGTCCCTGGACGAGGACCGCGAGGGCGCCCGGCGCGAGGTGGAGAGCCAGGCCCAGCAGCAGCTCGAGAGGGCCAAGGTACCGGGGAGGCGGGGAGGACACCCAGGGCACAGCCCTGGGCCTGTGGGGGGGCTGGCGGGGCCCAGGGGTGCTGACCCCCCCCCCCGCCATCCCCAGCACAAGCCGGTCGCCTTCGCTGTGCGCACCAATGTCAGCTACTGCGGGGCGCTGGACGAGGAGTGCCCGGTGCAGGGAGCTGCCATCAACTTCGAAGCCAAAGATTTCCTGCATATCAAGGAGGTGAGCTGGGGTGCTGGGGGGGGGAGGGGGGTGTCATGGGTCAGGGACCCCCTCCCCAGCCTCACCCCTGCCCTGCCCTCACCCAGAAATACAGCAATGACTGGTGGATTGGGCGCCTAGTGAAGGAGGGGGGGGACATCGCCTTCATCCCCAGCCCCCAGCGCCTGGAAGCCATGAGGCTCAAGCAGGAGCAGAAAGCCAGGTAGAAAACGGGCCCCCCCCCGCCCCTCCCCCGACTCCCCAATCCTCTCTCACCCCCCTCCTCCCTCAGGAGAGCTGGCAACGCCTCAGGCCTTGGCGACAGCGGGAACCGGCGATCGCCTCCCCCCTCCTTAGGTAAGGGCAGGTCCTGGCCCAGAGGGTCCAGGGGGGTCCCAGGGGGGTCCCTCCTTTGCTGTCACCAACCTCTGTTTCTTCTCTCCCCAAGCCAAGCAGAAGCAGAAGCAGGTGAGTCCAAAGGGCAGGGGGAGATGGGGAGGGGGCTCCAGGCAGGGCCTCTGGGATGGAGAGGGTGAGGGCAGAGACCCCCACTCTGTCCCCAGTTATGGGGCTGGGGGGGCTCCAGGATGCTGGGGTTCTCTGGAATAGGCTCGTTGACCCCTTTCTCCCGGGGGAGGGGGGGAAGCACGGGGCGCTGACGCATCCCCGTGTCCTCCCACAGACACAGCACATCCCACCCTACGATGTGGTCCCCTCCATGCGGCCCGTGGTGCTGGTGGGGCCCTCGCTGAAAGGATATGAGGTATGGGGGGGCTGCGGGGCTGGAGGGGGGGGCGTTGTGCCATCAGGGTGGTGGCCTGCACCCCTCGTCCCCTCCCTGCCTGTCGCGGTGACGGGCAGATGGCGGGGCCGAGTGCTGCTGGCAGGGCGCCGGGTGGCTGCCACCTCCCTGCCGGTGCCATCTGCTGCTGGCTCGCCACCGGCTCACCGGGCCGGCGGCCCCACTGGCAGGTCACCGATATGATGCAGAAAGCCCTCTTCGACTTCCTCAAGCACAGATTCGACGGCAGGTGAGACCCTCCCCCAGGGCTCCCCCCCACCATGGCCCAGGGGGGTACCCAGGTCCCCACGGCCGTCCCTCTGCCCTCCAGGATCTCCATCACCCACATCACAGCTGACCTCTCCCTGGCCAAGCGCTCCATCCTCAACAACCTGGGCAAGCAGGCCATCCTGGAGCGCTCCACCACCCGCTCCAGCATTGGTGAGGGGCCGGGCTCACCCCAGGGTGCAGGGACCCCCCCCTCAGGACCAGCCTGGCCTGACACCCCCCCGCCCCGTGTTTGTGTCCCCCAGCCGAGGTGCAGAGCGAGATCGAGCGCATCTTTGAGCTGGCCAAGTCCCTGCAGCTGGTGGTGCTGGACGCCGACACCATCAACCACCCAGCCCAGCTGGCCAAGACCTCTCTGGCACCCATCATTGTCTACGTCAAGGTGTCTTCGCCCAAGGTGAGGGGTGACTGTGGCTCTGGGGGGCCCCAGCTGCCCTCCGCAGCACCATCACACTCCTCCTCCTCCTCCCCAGGTCCTGCAGCGGCTCATCAAGTCCCGTGGCAAGTCCCAGGTGAAGCACCTCAACGTGCAGATGATGGCGGCCGACAAGCTGGTGCAGTGTCCCCCGGTGAGCCGGCGTTCCCTCTGCCCTAGGGGTGCCCGGGGGCGGGGTGTGTGTCTCCAAACCACCCCCGACCCCTCTCACCCACCACAGGAGCTCTTTGATGTGATCCTGGATGAGAACCAGCTAGAGGATGCCTGCGAGCACCTGGCTGAGTACCTGGAGGTGTACTGGCGTGCCACACACCACCCGCCGCATGCCCCCCATGCTGTGCCCTCGCCCACCGGCCTCCCAGGCCTGCAGGTACCCCCCCCCCAGAGCCCCCCATTCCTGTGGGCAGCGGGCACAGGGGTGCACAGACCGGGGAGGAAGCAGCCCCCCCACGCCATCTCTGCAGCCCCGTCCCTACCTGCAGAGCCAGCAGCTGCTGGGGGAGCGGGGGGAGCACTCGCCGCTGGAGCACGACAGCCTGATGCCGTCGGACGAGGCGGGGGAGACCTCGCCCCAGCCCTGGGGGGCCGCATCCCAGCGCAGCTCCCGGCACCTGGAGGAGGAGGAGTATGCGGACCCCTACCCCGACCTCTACCAGCCCCACCGGCATCACAACAGCGGGCTGCAGGGCCCCGGTGCGCCGGATCGCCAAACCGAACGCAACCACGACAGGAACTGGCAGCGCAGCCGGCCCTGGGCCAAGGACAGCTATTAGGGGTGGGGGGGGTGGGGGGGGCACGGCTGGGAATCGCCCCCCCCCCCACCGTGCGCTCCCCACCTCACCCCAGCCCTGTGCCAGGGTTGCTCAGACAATCTCCCTCTCTCGGGGAACTCCTCTGCACCGGCAGCTTCCTTGCGCCCGGCCCCCGGGCACGTCTTCAGCCATAAGCACAGGGGGGGGCCAGCAGCCAGGACGCCCCAGGACACCCCCCAGCTCCTGGGGACCTGGGGGCAGCCACATGCCTTCTCCCTGCCTCAGTTTGCCTGTCTGGCCCCCGCATCGCTGGCTGTCTCATTCCCTGCAGGACAGCCACCACAGATGGAGGGTGCCTCCCCCCGAAAGACCCGTGGGCAGGTAATGGGGAGGGGGACACAGCCACACACAGCGTCCCCCATCCCACGCAGCCCCGAGGAAGAAGGGGAAGGTGCTGCCTCCCCCCTGGGGCTTGGCCTGCCCCCTCCCCTGCCCCTGCATGGGACCCCCGGGCGGAGGGGGCCGTACCAGTCGCTTCGCTCTGCACCGATTTCTCCTTGCCCTGGTCACCGCAGCCAAACCGCTTCCTGCCCCGGGGACGGGGGACAGAAGGGGGCGGCCGGACCCCGCACAGCGCGGGGGGGGCCACTCCACACCTGCACTCACTGCCCTGTCCCCGCCACCCCCCTCCCTGCATAGCCGTCACCGCACGTCACCGCACAGTCCTGTAAATACGGCGCCCACCACCCTTGGCGCTGCTCGGCAGAAGGTCCCGGCGCTGGGCCGAGCCCCCCCCCGGGGCCCTTCGCAGGGAGCTGGCCCGAGCCGGCGGGGGGGCAACGGGTGGGGGCCACAGATTTGTTATAATTTCTTTTGTAGAAAGCACTGATTTCCCTGTAACCAGTTTCAGAAACACAAGAGTGCTCGGAGGTGCTGGCATCTGTGTCTCTGGGGAGGGGGACATGGGACACCACAGCTGGGGGGGGCGGGGACGAAAGAGCCTAGTGCTGCTGGGTGCTGAGCACCCAAAAGCTCTCTCCTTAGGGGCCCTGCTGGCTCCCGGCCCCTCTGGGAACACTGGAGGGTGCTGGGGTATGGCACCCGGGGGCTGGCAGCGCCGCAGGAAGGGAGAGCACGAGAAGGCGATGTCCAGCAACGCAGCTGCAGGTTTATTCCTGCAGCCCGGAGCTTCAGCTAAAAAAAAAAAAAAAAAAGGGATGAAGCGAAGATGGCTCCTGGGACAGCCCTGCCCAAGGACCGGCACGCAAAGCCCAGTGCCAGCCCTGCCCTGGCAGCAGGGAGGAATCCGCCCCCAAACAGCCTCCAGCAGCTCCACCGGGCCCTGGGGAAGGAGGGGAGGGGGACGGGGGGAACAGGGGGGACGTCTGGGGACAGTCCCAGCCCCAGTCTCTGCTGTCAGCAGTCCTGGTCTGGGAAAGGGGTGGCCAGAAAAGTCCTGGCAGCCCCCGGCCCCGCCGGTCCCGCTGTCCCCGAAGGGGTGACCGAGAGGGGAACACCAGCCCCAGGGACTCAGGCGAAGATGGTTTCCTCCCGCCGCTTCTTGGTGAGGATGGTGCCGGGCTTGTGCTGCGCGTCGGGGTGGTTGGCCAGCTCGGGCGGGCAGGAGGACACGGGGCTCTCCAGGATGGCCTGCTTCAGGTCGTAGAAGACGGTGGAGTCCTCCTTGGTGAGGAAGGTGATGGCTACGCCGCTCTTCCCCGCTCGGCCCGTCCGCCCAATGCGGTGGATGTAATCTGCAGGGGGACGATGGGGTCAGGCGGGGCCTCGGCACGGGCAGTGCCGGGGCCAGGCAGCCCCCGCCGCAGCCGGCAGCCCCCCGGCCGGCCCCGACTCACCCTCGATGTTCTTGGCCATGTCGTAGTTAACGACCATAGAGACATCGTGGATGTCGATACCGCGGCCGGCCACGTCTGTGGCCACCAAGATGTCCTTGGCCCCAGCCTTCAGGTTGGAGAGGGCGAACTCCCGCTGCTCCTGGCCCTTGCCACCATGCAGGGTGCAGGCGTTGTACTGTGGGACGAGGGGGGGGGTTAGCTGGGGGCCGGCGGGGTCCCCGTGCAGGGATGGAGGTGCAGAGGGGCTTGGGATGACCCCCCCCACCCGCCACAGCCAAAGACTCACCCCCATCTTCTCCAGGGACTTGGCCAGCACATCGCAGCCCTTCTTCTGGTTGACAAAGATGATGATGGGTGGGTCGAAGCCCTGTTCCAGGATAGCTAACAGCTTCTTCCTGTCGGGGAAGAGGACAGTTGGGCAAGGGGAGGCAGAGGTGCCCCACAGGAGCCCCTCTGCTCTCCAGGGTCCCCCTCCCAGAGCTCCCTCACCCTCAAACGCCCCAGACCCCCCCCAAGACCCGTCCTCCCCTCCCCAGTGGCCCCCTCTGCACCTCTTCTCCGACTCCGACATGAGGAAGACCTTCTGCTCCACGCGCTCGTGGGGTTTGCCAGCGGAGCCAATGTAGACCACAGCTGGACGACGGAGGTAGCTGCGGGCCAGGCGCTCCACCGCTGGTGGCATGGTGGCCGTGAACATGACAGTCTGTGAGAGAACGGGGCGGTGAGTAACATCCCCTGCGGGGCAGGAACGCAGCTGCCACTCCCTGGGCCCATTCTCCAAAGCCCCAGGTTGTCCCCTCCGCCCCGTGGTCAGGGCTCAGTCCTGCGGGAGCGCCCATGCCACCACCCCGGTCTCCTGCCTGGACGCACCTGCCTGTACTTGTGTTTCCCTGACTCAAAATTGGCCAACATTTTCTCTGGGTCCTCGGCCTCATCGGTGTCGGGTTTTTGGTTGGTGACGGGCATGTGCTCCAGGATCTTCTGCACATCGGGCTCGAAGCCCATGTCAATCATGCGATCCGCCTCGTCCAGCACCACATAAGTGCAGCGGCTCAACACCAGGTACCGGTTCTCCAGCACGTCGATGAGACGCCCTGGCGTGGCGATGACGATCTGGGGGGTCAGGAAGGTTGGTGTCCGCAGCCTGGGGCTAAGCTGCACCCCTGGGTTGCCCCACCGCCCTCCCCAGGGGCTGACGCTCACCTCGCAGCCCATGCGAAGGCGGAAACCTTGGTCCTCGCGGGAGATGCCTCCGATCACGGCCACCGTGCGGATGCCCAGAGGTTTCCCAAACTTGATGGTTTCCTCCTCAATCTGCTGGGCCAGCTCTCGGGTAGGGGCCAGGATGATGGCGTAGGGACCCTGGTCTGACTCCTCAATCCTGCGGTATGGCAGGACGCAGCCACGTCACCCGTACCACGCTGTGCCATGCCCCCCCCCCCCCCCCCCGCAGCGTCACCCTGCTCCATCCCACCCCGTGCCGTCCCACCCACCGATCGATCTTGGGCAGGGTGGTGATCCACACCAGCAGCGGGATGAGGAAAGCTGCAGTTTTGCCGCTGCCGGTCTCGGCCACGCCGATGATGTCACGGTTCTGCAGGCCGATGGGGATCGCCTGGCGCTGGATGGGGGTGGGCTCCTGGCAAGGGGAGCGGCAGATTTAGGAGCAGAACGTCCCCTCCTCGGCCCCCAGAGAATTGGCCCCGAGAGCCAGCTCCTCTTTTCCCCTCCACCCAGCTTCCTCGAGGGCTGCCATGGCCCGCTGGCAGCGGCCCCTCCTTCCCGTGCCCACCTTGTAGCCGCACTTGTCGATGACCTCCAGGATGTGAGGGGGCAGGGAGGAGTCCTTCCAGGAGCGGATGGGGTTGGGGATCTTGCCCCCCTTGGTGGTGATGCTGTAGTCCTCACGGAAGATACGCCAGTCCCTGTCCGTCATCTCATCTAGCTTCTTCTGGGACCAGTGCCGGTCGTCCCAGCGCTGCTTGGCCTCCTTCTTCCGCAGCTTCCGCAGACGAGCCCTGGGTGGGGGGTGAGGCAGGGGCCAGGGTTCACCCTGTGCCTCTGGGGAGGCTGGAATCGTCCCACCACCCACCTGAAGAACACGCTGCAGCCCAGAACCGCCCCCCAGCTCTGCACCCCAGCCAAGCAGAGCCAACCAGGACCCCGGACACCCCTCGGCGCCCTCCCAGCTCCCCCCAAGTGTGCTCACTCCTCCTGTTCCTTCTCCTCCAGCGTCCGCCTCTTCTCCATCAGGTCCCCGTAGAAGCGCGACTGTTCCCGTTTCTGCTGCTTCAGGTCGATCCCCGCGATGAAGCCCCGGCCCAGCAGCTGCACTTGGTGCCGTTCCTTATACCTAGAGCGGGACGGGAATGTCAGAGGCAGGGCTGGGGCTGCCCCGCACCCCTGGGGGCACCCCCAGCCCCAGGGGCACCCCACCACTCACAGGGGGTTGTAATCAATGGAAGTGTCTTCTGACGCATCCCACTCGAAGACGAACTTGCGGTCATTCAGGTGCCGCGTGCGTCTCCGCTTCTTCACTCCTCCTAGGTAACGTTCCTGCGAGTGGGAGAGGATTGGTAGGGAGGAACCCGGCCCCCCAGCCCCTCACCACCCCAGCCCAGCCCCCAGCGCTACCTTAATGGCGTGGAGCTCCTTGCTCTTGTCTTTCTCCTCCCGGATCTTCTGTCTGCCCTCCTCATCCTCTGTGCCATTGGTCTCCCGCTCCATGCGCTCACGGCGCTCCCTGCGCTCACGCTCCTGGGGGTCTTCTGGGGAGCAGGGGAAGGGTCTCGGAGCCAAGCACCCACCCCTAGGGCTGGGGGGCTCCAGGGGATCCTGCCCCAGCCCCTCACAGCCAGGCAGACCATGGTGGGGACGCCACCTTACCCAGCATCTTCCTCCCCATCTCCTGGAACTGCTTCCTCTTCTTCCTCTCCTCCTCCAGCAGCCGCTGCCGCTCCTCCACCTCCTGCTGCCGCCGTCGCAAAGCCTCGGCCTCCCGCTCGGCCTTGGACAGGAACTTGGGCTGGGAGAGGAGAGGGGAAGGCTCACACCGGGCCTGGCCATGACCCCCTCACCCTCACTGCTGGGACTGCCCGAGGAAAAGACACCCCCCCCCCCCCAAACATCCATCCTGTCGCAGCCACTGCGGTCAGGGTACGAGAAAGCCCTGATGCGGGGAGGAGGCTCCTGCTCCTACCTTGGCTTCTGCCTCCTCTTCAGCCTTCTTCTTAGCCAGCAGCTCCTCCAAGGACAGCGGTTGGGCCTGTGAATGTGGGGCCAGACCGTTAGCAGCCCCCAACGGGGACCCTTTATCTCACCAGAGTGATATCCCCGGGCAGCCATTACCCAGCCAAGCCCTCTCTGCCCCCTCCTCACCTTCTCCTTCTTCAGGGCATTCTCTTCCTCTTCCTCTGCTTTCCGTAAGTCCCGCTCCTTCCGGGACTTTGAGTCCTTCCCCCTGCTCGGGGACAAACTTCCCAGCAAAACAAAGAGGAATCAGGCATCGAACACAGCTCCTGGGTTACCCCACCCCCGCTGACCATGGGAATCCTGCTCTCACCCAGGATAACGCTTCCCACTGGGAACAGCCCCGGGGCGCTTACATGAGAGCAGGGACACCCCAAAAAGAGAGGGGGCTCACCTTGATCGCTTCCTGTCCTTGTCCCGCCGGTGCCCATCCTTTTCCCGGTCCCGGTCCTTCTTGTTCCGGTCCCGGTCGCGCTCTTTGTGCCGACGGTCCCTGCAGAGCGGGACAGTCACAGTGCGGCCCCAGCCCGACCACCCACACCCTTGTGGGACCATTCTGGACACGTGAGAGCAGGAGAGCTCTTCCCTAAAAAGCTGGGGAGTCCCCTGTAACACCCCTCACCTCTCTGTCGACTTGGACCGGGAGCGGGATCGTGACCGGCTGCCTCGTCTCCTGTCCCGGGACCGGTGACGCTTCCTGTCCTTGGAGGGGGAAACTTTCCGGTCCCGGTCCCGATCCCGGTCCCTGTCTGGGGTGCGGGAGCGCTTCCTCTCCTCCTTGGCAGGGGACGCATCCCGGTCCTTCTTGTCTGCCAGTTCTCCAGCCATCTGCAGGGGAGAGGGTCGGACTGAGCAGGGGACGGGAGGAGGACGCCAGGAGGGAGTGGAAAGCGCTGGGGGACCCGGGGTGGTGGTGCAGGGGGCCTGGGGAGGGAGGGTGCAGGGGGACCCCGGGAGGGAGCAGGGAGGGAGCAGGGAGGGTTGGGGGCCCCGGGCAGGGAGCAGAGGCATCCCAGGAGGGAGCAGGGGGACCCGGGGAGGGAACAGGGAGGGTTGGGGGACCTGGGCAGGGAGCAGAGGCATCCCAGGAGGGAGAGAGCGGGGACGACTGAGGGACCCGGAGGGATCCAGGCCCTGCCCTGGGTTCCCGGTGCTGGGGTGCAGCCCGGTGACGCGGTAGAGCCCTCCAGCCCCTCGGGGGTCCCCGGGACCTTCCTGTGGGAAAGCCCAGCGGCCGCAGGCGCCCGGCGTGCCCCGGCCCGCACTCACCGCCGCCGCCCGCAGGCCCAGGCCTCAGCGTCGCCCCGCAGCCACCGCCATGTTCCCCGGGCGCCGCGGGGCACGCCGGGAAGGCGAGGCGACCTCCGCGCCGGGACTACAACTCCCGACAGCCCCCGCGCCTGCCGCGGGCCGCAGTATAGCCGCGCCCCGCGGGTCCCTCCGCCGCGCAGCGCCCCTGACCCCGCGCACCCCCAAACGCCCGCAATGACCCCCCCAGCCCCCATGTCAATGTGCCCACGGCCCTGCGTACCCCACGGCGCCGTGCGGGAGGCCCGCAGCCCATGACACCCCGCATTCCCAAGTTGGGGGGGGGGGGGGGGGGGCACCTAACAGCACCAGGAGTGCCACCACCCATGGGTGACAGCACCGGCGGTCATCACTATCACCCTTCCCTGCTGGCACCACTGACACAACAGGGACTTTGCCCCATGGTGAACCCCAACAACACCACCACCCCCCCAAGCACAGAACACTTCTCCCCCCCAAAAGACAGAACCAGGCACCTGCTGCACGTGGGTGGGTTTTATATTTCCGATAATAAATAAGCTTTTTAATAACACTGACCATGGAACAGAGACACACACACCCCCCACCCCCAGACAGCCCATACCCCCCCCCCTCAGAACCCCCCCTCCTCACTGGGGTCCCCAGGGCCAAGCAGCAGATGAGGGATGGGGCAGCGCTGGGGGAACAGGATGAGTCCATGGACGAGCCCTCACCAGGGTTGGGGGGCTGGGAAGCAGCTGTCAAGCACCCTCCCTGAGCCCCCCCCCCCCCCCCCGACCCCCACCCATGGCAGCTCCACAGGGGCTGCCCCCCAGCATGGGGGCTGGCAGGGGAAGCTCGCGATGGGAGGGCAGCAGGCACCCCATCCTCCTTGTAGGGGGCTCTGCAGCCCTGTCCAGCCCCCCACCCTATCCTGGGGATTCAGGGAGGCTGGGGGGCTTCAAGGGAGGGGGCATTTATGCCCACTGACCCCCCCCCCCCCCTTCACATGACAGAGCAGCTTTTTGCTTTTTCCTTCTTGAAGGCAGAGGAGATGAGCTCAGAGCGGCTGGGCAGGTGCAGGAGTCTCTTGGAGAGGCTGCGGGGGGGGCTCTTGGGGGGCTGCAGGGGGTTTTTGCTGAGGCAGATGCCGGACACAGTCCGGAAGATGCTGTGGACGCTCTTCTCTGAGGTGAAGGCCGAGCACTCCAAGTAGCTCTCTGCTCCCAGCTGCCTGGCCGCTGCACAGCCCTACAACCCAACACCGTGAGAGGCCAGCGCAGCACCCCAAACCCCCCTCCATGAGATTCCCCCCACCCCCCCCAGACCTGCTCATAGGAGATGGGTGCCTGCTTCTGGTGGGAGAGCTCCATCAGGGTGCTCAGGTCTGTCCGTAGGTCCGTCTTGCAGCCAATGAGCAGCACCCGCGTGTTGGGGCAATAGTCCATGATCTCCGTCTTCCACTGCGGGGTGGGGGGCACAGAGCCACCGTCAGTGAGAGGGGACCCCAAACCACCTACACCCACACACAGAGGGGCTTCCCCCCCCCCCCACCTTCTTGGCTGCACTGTCCAGGGTC
This sequence comes from Grus americana, assembly GCF_028858705.1. Taxonomy (NCBI): domain Eukaryota; kingdom Metazoa; phylum Chordata; class Aves; order Gruiformes; family Gruidae; genus Grus; species Grus americana. The sequence continues at coordinate 2,784,068 of NC_072882.1, forward strand.
TCGGGGCGGCTGATGTCAAAGCAGAGCAGGACAGCGTCCGAGTCGCTGTAGCAGAGGGGACGCACGTTGTCGTAGTAGGGTGAGCCTGGGAGAAAAGGGGGTGTCATTGCACAGCACCCCCAAGGGACTCAGCAGCCCAGGCAGGAGGTGCTTGTGAAAGGGAACAGCCACTCCACCATCTGCCGGGGGCGGGGGGGAGGGGGGCACATACATCTAGAGTCCCCCAAAATGCCACCTCCACTCCCCATAACCCATTAACATCCCCGTTGCCCCTAATGGGGCGGAGGGAAATGGATCCCGTGGTGTTTATATAACAGCCGCTCCCCCGCCATGGTGGGGAGCCCCATCAGGGCAGGTGTGTTGGGGGCCAGCCGGGATGCAGCAGGGGCTGCCACCCCCACAGGGTCCTTGGGGAGCTGGGGCCACCAGCACCGCACTGGAAACTGCAGGGGGAGGCAGTGCATGGGGGTGCAGAGACAGTGGGGTGCCCCTCAGGGTGTGGGGGTGGCCAGAGTGCCCTCCCACTGCCACCCCCGACCCCAAAGGGCCTCGGAAGGGTTTTGCAGCCCAGACGCTCCGTGCACAGAATAGCAAAGAGGCTGCGCCAGCACATCGCCATAGCAACACAGGGACCGCAGGTGGTGGGGACCCCCCCTCCAAAGGGGGGGACACTGCAGCACCAAGGCAGGGCTGCCCCAGCCCTCCCACCCTGCCCCCCCATCCCTTCAGGGGTGCCCAGTACCCAGATGCCCCATTACCCTCCCATTCACAGGCAGCCCTAGAGGGAGGGCACAGGGACCCCAGCACCCCATACCCTACCTGGGGGGGCTCCCACCAGTGCAGGGGACCCCCCAGGAAGGGGCTCAGCCCTGTGTCCCCCCATCCCCCCCCAGCCTGTGTCTGTGCCCTCCCTGCAGGGCCAGTCCCCAGGGACTCCCTGGCTGCCAGGCCACCCTGTGTCCCCCAGCCCCGGGGATCCACCCCCCACCCTGAACCAGCCCCCCCAGTTGTCCCCACTGCAGCCATCCCCCACCGCAGGGACCCCAACACACCCCACTGCAGGGGATGCAACGCCCCAGGGCCCCCCAAACCCCGGGTCTGCCACCCCCAGTGCAGCTGCTCCCCCAGCAGCCCCCCCCAAGACCCCAAACCACCTTCTCCCAGCAAATGCCCCCCCCACCCCACCCCCGGCCACCGGGACCAGAGCTGCCGCCGCCCCGCTGCACCCCCCGGTACCGGAGGGACCCCCCCCCGCCACCCACCCACCCACCCCCGGGTACCAGAGGTGTCCCAGAGGCTCAGCTCCACCCGCTGCTCCTCGCTGGCCAGACACGCCGTGTAGTTCTCAAACACGGTGGGCACGTACGTCTGCAACGGCACCGAAAGCATCAGCGCCCGGTCCCGCTGCCGGTCCCCGGTGCTCGGTCTCGGCGGCGCCGGCTCACCTCGGGGTAGCAGTCCTTGGCCAGCACCTGCAGCATTGCCGTCTTGCCGCACTGTACGTCGCCCACCAGCACCAGCTTGCAGCGGGCCGGAGCCGCCGGTGCCGGCCTCCGCTCCCGCATCGCGGCGGCGCACACGGCGACAAATATCCCCCCCACCCCGGCGCCCGCCCGCCGGCCCTGCGCCCCGCCGCCGCAGCGCCCTAATATACCTCGCCGACGCCGAGCCCCGCCCACGGCAGCGCCCACCCACCAATCGCCGCGGCGGCTCGAGGCACGCCGGCCAATGGCGGAGAGGCGAGGGACCGCCGGAGCCCGCCCTCTCGGGTGTGAGGCCGCTCCTCCAGGCCAGGGGGCGCCTGTCTGGCTGCGGACGGAAGTGGGGCCCCGCTCCCGCCCCAAACCGGAAGTGGCGGTTGCTAGGCACCGGTGGGACGCCGGCCGCTGGACCGGGCTTCTTGGAGGGGCGCGACCGGTACCGGGATGGGGGGGAGGGCGGATCCTCCTGGTGTGAGAGGGGGCACCGAGGGGCTGGGGGAGGATCGGAGGGCGGCGGGAACGATGGGGCCTGGGGGTACCCCGAAGCGGAGGGGGCCTGGGTGGACGCCTGGAGGAGGAGATGGGGGTGGGCAGCGGGAACGGGGCCTGGGGGGGGCCCTGGAGGGGCTGCGGCCGGGACCCCGGCCGTCCCCCCCCACCCCTCACACCATGTGCCCGGGCCCAGCCGCCATGCCGGGGAAGCGTCGTCTTCAGGCAGCAGCCCCCGTTGTAGGGGAGGATGGGCTCCTGCTGCTGCAGAGCCAAGCGCTGGCCGAGGAGGAGGCGGCCAAGACAAAGGGGGAGATGCTCACCCGGTTCCTGAAGGTGCGTGGGGGGCTTAGGGGGGTTGGCAGCGTGTTTCCCCACGTGCTGCCCAGCCCCGGTCCCCCTCCCCACTGCTCCCGGGCCCTCCCCAGGACAAGCTGGCCAAGGAGGAGCGCAGCAGCACCTTGAACCTCCACAAGCTCAGCACGCAGTGGCGGGCAGTGCTGCGGGAGACCAAGGACAAGGAGCTGCGCCAGGACATCGAGATCCTCAGCCAGACCTTCACCCGGGTGATAGACTGCAAGGACAGTGTCATCAAGGCGAGCGCAGGGCTGGCAGGGTGGGGGCGGCGCCGGGGCCCACCCGTGACCCCCCCCCCCGCAACCTCCGCAGTCCCTGGCCACGGACCTGGAGGAGGCAGAAGAGCAGCACGCCCAGGCCCTGCGCAGCCACCTGCACAACATTGACCGCCTGCTGCAGCTCCAGCGCTGCCGCCTGACCTGCCTGGAGGAGGGGTACGGCGCCCAGCTGGAGGCCCTGAAGATGGAGTTTGAGGCTGAGAGGTAAGGAGGGAGAGAGGGACAGCAGTGGCACCCACTGGCTATCCTGTCCTGGTACTGAGCTTCCTCACAGCCCAATCAGGACCGCCGTGGCTTCCCTCTGAGCAGCCCCCCCATGTTTCTCCCAGGAGGACCATCCTTGAGCAGCACGAGCGAGAAAGCTGCTACCTGCGGGACGTGGCACTGGCTGCGGAGCAGAATTACACCAAGAATGACCATGAGGCCACGCTGAATTTCCAGAGCACCCGGGATGACATCAAGAACAAGGCACGGGCAGGGAGAGGAACTGTCGAGAAGCCTCTTATTCCTTGCGAGCAGAGCACATGCCAAGGTTTGGGAGGTGGTGGGTCACCCACACCCGTGTCTGTCCCCAGAGCTTACAGGAGAAGCAGTACAGCCGCATGCAGCTGGGCAGGAAGGCGGAGGCGCTCTGGGAGCAGTTCCAGCGGGCCATGCAGAGCTACACGGAGGCCACTGAGCACCAGAAGGTCGCTTTTGAGGCACTGAAGCAGAAGGACAAGAAGAGCTCCAGGGAGATAGAGACGCAGGCGAAGAAGCTGCAAAAGCTCCAGGTTGTGGCAGGGCACAGGGGCGGCCCCGAGAGCAGTGACGCCTCGTCCCGCTGCTCACGTTTCGCTTGTCCCCAGGACTCAGTCGCAGCCACCAAGGGCCAGATCGCAGCTCACCTCCGGCAGAGCGAGCAGCAGAACCAGTGCGTGCGGGAGGAGAAGGAAAGGGTCCTCAGGCAGCTCCAGAAGCTCAAGAATGAGATGAACCAGGCCAGGGCGAAGGCCTATGACAGCCTGGCCAGGCTCACCATGCAGAGCAGTGCTGCCCTGAAGGTGCTGGTGCGGGTGGTGGAGAAGGTGAAGCCGGCAGCCTGCGGGCATGGGAGGTGCTGGGGAGGTGCTGCCGTCCCCTCCTGCCCTCACTCACCCCCCCACCAGGCCCAGCGCATCCTGCGGTTGGCCGAGATGTGCCGCAGGCTAGAGACAGAGGAGGAGAAGGTGTTGCCCTTCTACCCTTCCTCACTGGTGGAGGGGGAGCAGCAAGACGCCCGGCGAGTCCTCGAGGAGATGCCCGTGGAGCCCCTGGCCCAGGTGAGGAGGCAGCGCCAGGGTCCCAGACGCTTCCCTGGGGGAGCGAGGGACAGGATCCGGCCTGGGGGATGGCCCGGCTGGCGTGTGGGCAGGTTGGGGACCCCCTGCCCTCCTCCCTCCCTTTTACCCAGGCCGTGTGGGACTACGTGGGGCTGGAACGCTTCTGGCAGCGGTTCAGCAAGGCAAAGCTGGAGGAGCAGGCGCTGGAGCGAGAGCGGGCGGCCCTGAGCCAGCAGAACCAGCACCTGCGGGAGCTACTCAGGCAGTACCTGGCGGGGATCTCTGTCAGCCATGAGGTGCTGGAGGAGCCCAACCCACTCCTGGCCATTGAGCACAAGAGCTGTGTCCCCAGGGAGTTGTCCCGTGCCGGGGGGGCTGCGCACAAGGTCGTCACGGTGCCGCACGCCCCAACAGCCTCCTGGACCCCGTCCCCTGCTCCGCCGGCACTGGCTGAGAATCCCCCTGCAAACCGGGGACATTGCACAGCCTGTGACCGCCTGGATGTGCCATAAAAGAGCTAAACTGCCCCAAAACATGCTCCTAGGTCTTATTTCTGGTCACAGCAAGCTTCGTCAGGGTAGGTGGGGGGGGTGTCTGTTGCCTCCCGCTCAGGTCTGACACGTCAGCTCCTCGGCCCCACTGCCAGCGTGGGCAGGGAGCTTGGGGGGGGGGGGGGGTGTGCGTGCGTGCACACAGCCCCTTCCCACTGCTCTGTGTGTGTCCCCCACTCCCAGAGCTGGACAGAGAAGACATGGAACAGCCGTGATGCCAAGGGGAAGGCTTTATTTCTTTTTGGCTTTGTTCCTCTTCTCCTCCTTCAGCTTCTTCTTGGAGAGCTTGGGGCTGCTGGCCTTGCGGTAGAGGTGGTATCCGATGAGCCCCAGCAGCGCCGGCACCAGCCCCAGGCACAGCAGTGGCAGCACCTCGTTCACCACCTTCTGCCAGTAACTGGCCCGGGACAAACCGACCAGCTCCACCTCGAACCGCAGCACCGCGTCACCTGGTGAAGGGGTGGGCAGAGCCTGAGCGGGGGCCGCAGAGGGCTGGCAGAGACCCCATGGGGACCCCGAGGGCCGTGCTCACCTGGGATGGTGGGAGGGGAGCCCCGCTTGCCGTAGGCCAGGTGAGGGGGGATGATGGCTCTCCGCTTCTCCCTGCCACGGTGAGAGACTGTTGGTACTGGTGTCCCGTGGGGCTGGACCCCCACCAAACCACGGCAGGGACGCTGGGGGGGGGGGCCGCTGCCTGCCCCCTTGCCCCTGCCGCTGGGCTTACCCCACACACATGTCCAACAGACTCTGCTCCAGGCCTGCGAGGAGACGAAGAGGGGAGGGGGGTGAGCGGGGCCAGCTGGGAGCACCCCGCAGTTAGCCCCCCCGGCCCCCCCCATGGTTAACCCCCCCCCGGCTCTGTGCTCACCGGGGATGACTTGGCGCTTGCCCAGCTCCACCTGGAGCGGGTCCCGGCTCAGTGAGGTGTCGATGATGCGGCCATCTTCCAGACTGCCCTGCGGGGACACGGTCACTGTCGCCCCTGGGGATCCCAGGGCCGTCCCCATGCGGGTCCCAGAGTTGTCCCACCACCAGTCTGGTGCTGGTGCCAGTGCGGGTCCCAGTGCCACCCCTATGGTAACCCCCGCGCCTCCCTGGGGACATCCCCACCCTGCTGCCAGTGCCGTTCTGGGACAAACCTCATGCTGGTCCCCGTGCTGGTCCCAGTGCCAAGCCATGCCCATACTGGGGTCGTCCCCATGCCCACCCCAGTGCTGTCCCTATGCCAGTCCCAGTGCCACCCCAGCGCCGCCCCGGTGCCACCCCCATACCCACCCCGGTACCGGCCCAGGCCCCCCCCCCGCCCCGCCCGGCGGAGCGCAGTGCTGACGTGTTCCTCCCGCCGTCCGCCCCGCACCGTGTAGTGGATGTGCACTGTGTCCCCCGGCGCCGACAGCTCCGTGCAGCCCTCGGGGGGGGCCACCTGCAACGAGGGGTCACGGGGGCTCGGGATGGGCCCCCCCCGGCCACGGGGTCCACGCACCCTCCGTGCCCACGGGTCCCCCGACCGCTCCGTGAGCCGGACTCCCCCCCACGGATCCCTCCGTCCTCCCGGTGCCCCGCGCTCCATCTCCGCAGCCCCGGCCTCCCGGTCCTCCTGCTGCCCCTCCCGCTCCGCAACCCGGTGCCCCCGGTGCCCCGTGCGCCCCCCGCCCAGGCCGGGCTCCCCGGTGCCCCCCTGCGCCCCCCCCCAAGCAACAGCGCCTGGCCGGTGCCCCCCCCGCCTGCCCCGGTACCGCCGCTCGTCCCCCGTCCCCCCCCAGTCGCAGCTCCCCGTCCAAGGGGGCCGCCGGGGGTCCCCGGTCCCCGGTGCGCCCCGTGCAGCCCCGCTCCCCCCCACTCCCCCCGGGGCTCACGAGCGTCTCCAGCCGCAGCCCCCGGGCCCCGCTTTCGGTTTCGCTCTCGGCGGCGCGGGCGGGCGGCGGCGGCAGCAGCAGCGCCAGCAGCAGCAGCGCGGCGGGGGGCGGCATGGCCGGGCTGGCGGCGGCGGCGGCGGCACCGGGACCGCCCCGCCCGGCCCGGCCCGGCCCCCGGGCGCTCTCCGGGCCCCGCCCCCGGTCCCGCCCCCGGCGGCACCGGGACGCTGCACCGGGACCGGTCCGCGGGACAGGCAACGCGCCGTCCGGGCGGCAGGAGCTGCCCCGAGGCCCGGACCGTCCCGTCGCTCCCGGCGGTCTTGGGCTGAGCCGGCCGCCCCTGCCCACCCCGGGCGGGGGTCCCGGGCGGGGGGGGGGCTCGGCCCGGGGCACTGGCTGGGTGCAGCACCCGCTGTCCCGGCGCCGTCGGGACTCGGTACCAGCAGGCGGCAGCACAGCCTGGAGAAACCGGCACCCACCCGGGTCCAGCACCCTTCCCCGGCACCCATCCAAGCCCAGCAGCTTTCCTGAGCACCCACCCGGGTCCCAGCATCCTTTCCCAGCACCTAGCAGGTGCAAAGCATCCTCTCTCCTGGTACCCCAGCACCCCTTCCAGCCCCGCCCAGCCGTGTGGGACAGGGAAGCTGAGCCCCCCGGCAGAGAGGAGCCGGGCTGGGGGGGCCCGAGGCTGGGCTGGCACCCCATGCGGAGCCAAACCTGGCCCAAACCCTCGTGTTCCTGGGCCCGGGGGGACACCAGCCCCCAGGGCAGGAGGCAGACCCCAGTGCCAGGGAACACCAGGAGCACCCCTGGCTCAAGGGGGGGAGGGGGGGCTGGGGTGTCACACTGGCATATGGCAGGGGGTTCCCTCACCCCCGTGCCGGTGGTGGTGGCCCTGTTGGCGGTGGTACCAGTGCAGGCCCCGGTGCAGCTCCTGGACGACGGCATCGGCATGCCGGCCCCACCAGTGCACCCACATACCAGCCCCGGTTGCTGAGAGGTGGGGAAGCCGGGATGGCGGCTAGGGGCTGGGTCGCTAATGGGATTAGGGCCGCTGGGTCAGCGCCAAGCTGGCCCCCACCAGACAAAGCCGCCGGCCCGGCCAGTGGGAACACACCAGTGCCGGCCCCCAGCCCACTGGGGAACCCCAGTCACCCCTGCTCCGGCCCCCTCCATGCAGGAGGAACCCAGGCAGCTGGGCAGCTGGCACCACACCCCGGCTTGGTGTCACCAGCATGGGGGAGTCCCAGGGGTCAACAGCCCCCCCCCAGCCACCACCCCAGAAGGAAAATGGGGCTGGGGACAGCAGCGTTGTCCCCCACAAATGGGACTCAGCCAGTCCCCCAGCCCATGGAGGGGTGACACCATGGAGCTGAGCCCCACTCGCGCCCAGCCCAGTGCTGGCACTGTCCCCACGCCCCAGCTGGGATTAGCACTAATGGGATTTACCATTTCATCCAATATTCCCCTAAAGATGAGTCTGGGAAGGGGGGGCACGCCCTCACCCCCCGCCATCCCCCCTCGCCCCGCTAAGCTCTTTCTAATTAAAACCAGCCTGGGGCTGTCCATCACTGTCCCCCTTCGTGGGACCCCCACGCCGTGAGGGGCTGCAGAAGAAGACCCATGGGGCAGTGCTACATAAAACATGTTTAATATCCAAGGGGGGGGGCCGGGGGTCACCCACCGTCTCAGGTGCGGGGTGAGGGGGCGAGTACACACGTCCCCGGACGGGGCAGAGCCGCAGCGACACGTCACACCAAGCACAGACCAGGGGTATAAATACGGTGCTGGGGGGTGGGGGGGGTACAGTACGGGGCTGTCCATCCGTCCGTGACGGGGCAGGGACATACAATCACTATGCTGGCATGGGGTTGGGGTCCAGGCGGCTGGGACGGGGGGGGAGCGGCACGGCCGTGGGGACCACAGGGGTCCCAGCAGCCCCGTCCCCCCCCCGCGGGGGTTGCGCTGTAGGGAGGAGACCTGCCTCGAAGTGACATGGGGGGCCAGGGACGTGTGGGACCCCCGGAGGGGCATGCAGGGCTGGGAGGGGGTGCTGGGAGTGGGGGGGGGAGTGGATGGTCCCAAATGCCCCCTGCGGCCCTGCTGCCCCCACATTTGGTCCAGAGGAAGGCGAGGGGGTGCGCAGACATGCACGGGGATGGGGTGCCCCGGCACAGCTCCCCCGGGCAGGGCAGCACCGAGGCGGCCCCCAGCCCCCATCCCGCTCCCCGGGGCTCTGCCCCCGCCCCCCATATACGTTATATATAGCTATATTTCCACGCACGCACACACGAGATCCGAGGGGAACCGAGGAGACCTCAAAAAAGGCGAAAAAACCCCACAGCAACCGGTGCCAGAAGAAAGCAAAACCCAACCGGGGCAGGGAGGGGGTGGCTGGGGGGGGCCTGGCACAGCCCTGGGGGGCGGCCGGGGGCACGGGGGGGGGCTGGGGCCAGCGGCCGCCCGCTCACTTCTTGTTCTTGAGCTGGTTGGCGAGCCAGTCGAGGCCCTCGTAGAGCCCATCCCCGCTGGTGGCACAGGTGGCCTGGATGTACCAGTTACGGTGGCGCAGGGAGTGCAGCCCCAGCTTGTCCGTGATCTCCGCCGCGTTCATGGCGTTGGGCAGGTCCTAGGGCAGAGACAGGGTCACATGCCAGCCCCAACGCCAGGGGGATGGGCGCTATCCCACCACGGGGGGCCGACACCAGCCCCAGCGCTATGGGGATGGGCACCAGCCCCAACGCCATGGGAAGGAGTGTGGGCCTGCCACCAAGGTGTTAGACACCAGCCCTGCTGCCATGGGGATGGGCACGGTCCAGCCACAGGGAAATACCGGCCCTGATGCCACTGGCACGGGCATGGTCCTGCCATGGGGGTTGCTAGACACCAGCCCCGACACCCCAGGGATGGGTCCCAGCCCCACCATGAGGGCCGCGCCCCCGCAGACCCACCTGCTTGTTGGCGAAGACGAGGAGGACGGCGTCCCGCAGCTCGTCCTCCGCCAGCATCCGCATGAGCTCCTCCCGTGCCTCGTTCACCCGCTCCCGGTCATTGCTGTCCACCACGAAGATCAGCCCTGGGGGGCAGCGAGCGGGCGCTGCTGGGAGCGCAGGATCCAGCCGCCCCCACGGCCGCCCTGCTCCCCAGCGAGCCCTGTTGTCTCCCTCCACGTCCCCGGGGGGGACCTACCCTGGGTGTTTTGGAAGTAATGCCGCCAGAGGGGCCGGATCTTGTCCTGCCCACCCACGTCCCACACAGTGAAGCTGATGTTCTTGTACTCCACCGTCTCCACGTTGAACCCTGTGAGGAGCGACAGCATCGGGAAACTGAGGCACACAAGGCCACGAGCCCCCTCCCAAGGAGCCCTGATGGGGAGGGGTCCCTGCCTGGTGCCCCCCCACACACACACCTATGGTGGGGATGGTGGTGACGATCTCCCCCAGCTTCAGCTTGTAGAGGATGGTGGTCTTCCCGGCAGCGTCCAGCCCCACCATCAAGATCCGCATCTCCTTCTTCCCGATCAGGCTCTTCAGCAGGTTCCCGAAGATGTTGCCCATGGTGACGGCGGTGCTGGCTCCGTCCGCAGGCAAGGCCGGATGCTGCGGGGGCACGGGGCAGGTGCTGGGGCGAGGGGTGGCCCTGAGAACTTGAGGGGGGGGGCTGCAGGACCCCAGGGGTCGCCCTTGCTCTGGGGGGCTGTGGGAATCAGGGACCCCTGTGTCCTGGGGGGGTGCAGGGCTTGGGGGACCCCAGGGAGGGGTCCAGGGACAGGGCCACGCACTCCATAGAAGCCACCCCTGTGTGCAGCTCGGTATGGGGGGGGGGGGTGCTGGGGGTGTGCTCCCCCCCGCACTGCACCCTACAAGGTGCTCCCCCCCTGCACTGGGGGAAACTGAGGCACGGGTGCCAGCCCTCTTCGGGGGGGCCACAGCCTCCATCCCAGCCTCGATATCCCCCTGCACCCCCAGCCCGTGCGCAGCCCCCCTGGCCCTGCAGCCTTCCCGATGGGGGCCCCCAGCGCCCTCCGCCGCCCCCAGCCCGGTCTCCCCCCTCCACCGCAGCGTGCCCCTCCCGGCCGTGGGCTGCCGCCCGCCCCCGGAGCCCCCCGCAGCCCCCTCGGCGCGACGCTCTCCGAATTCACTGCCCCCCCCCTCGGACCGCAGCATACACACACCGCCCCCCCCCCGCGCGCACTGCACCCCTCCAACGCACCGCCCCCACCCCGGACTGCAGCGCACCCCCAAATCACCGCCCCCCCCCCCCCCCCGCGCCGCATCGCCCCCCGCCCCCGCACGCCGTACCACCCCCCCATGCCCCGCGCCCCTCCCGCTGCACCGCATCAGCCCCCCCCCCCCGGTGCGATGCCCCCCCAATGCACCGTGCACCCTCAAACGCGCTACACCCCCCCGCGCCGGCGCAGAGCCCCCCCCCCCGGTGCAGCGCACCCACCGATGAACAGCGCTCTGGACGCCCCCCCCCCCCAGAGCGGACCCCCCCCGCACCTGGTGCCGGTGCCGGTGGCGCCCCCCGCCCGCAGCTGACTCTGCACCGCTCCCGCCGCCGGAAGCGGAGGCCCGATCGCGCCGATCTCGCGAGAGCGCCCGGTGCCCCCCCACCCGCTTCCCGCCCCCCCACCCGCACCGGGCCCGGGGGCGCGCGCGGGGGGGGGGGGGGGGCGCCGAGCTCGCGAGAGCCGCGAGCCGTTTCCATGGCAGCGGCTGCAGCAGTGCGGGGGGGGGGCTGCACCGAGGGGGGAGGCGAGAAAGGGTGGAGGGGAGCGAGGGGGGTCCTGGTGTCCCCCCCGGCATGAGCAGCGGGGGGGCAGGGCAGAGCCCCGACCGGGGGGGCGGCACGGCGGGGGGCGGGTGCCCTGTGCTGCACGGGGGGAATGGGAACCCCAATAACTGCACGGAGGGGGCGGAGGAACCCCAATAACTGCACGGGGGTCTCGGGGACGTCCCTCCCGCACAGGGGTCCCGGCCCTGCCCCAGGCCAGGTGGAGCCCCCCCCCCCCCCCCGGCCCGGTGCGGTACCGCCGGTACCGAGGCCGTCCCGGTGCTGACGGGCCGGGTAGGGGCAGGCAGCGGGCGCGGGGCATCCCCGGCTCCCCCCGTCCCTCGATCCGCCCAGCTGTCCCGCTGTCCGTCCCTCCGTCCGTCCGTCCCGTCTCGGTGAGGCGGGACGGGACGCGTGGCCCCGCCCCGGGCAGGTAAGGGCGACCGCCCCGGGGGCACCGGCAGGACCGGCCGCCCCGACAGCTGCACCGCGGGGCTCCCGTGGACACCCCGGGGCCGGGGGGCTCCCGAGCATCGCGCCCCCGGGGCCGCCGTCGGGTTGCGCGGGGGCAGCAGAGGGGATGGGGACGGCGGGGAACGGGGCAGGGGTGCGGGGACCCCCGGCAGGGTCCCGGGATGGAGCGGGGCGGGGGGTCGTGTTTGGGTCCCGCCGCTGGTGGCACAGCCCCGGGCAGGGCCCTCCCGGCCGCGCCCCGGGGCCTCCCCGCGGCCGCTGACCTCAGCCCCGGGAGCCCCGACGGGGCGGCGGCCCGAGGGCGCGGACACCGCCTGGCCCGGCCGGGAAGCGGGGAGGCGGGGGGGGGGGGGGCGGGCAGGAGCCGCCGTCGTGGAGCAGACCCCGGGGCGGCCCTGGGCCCCTCCCGGACCGGGGGAGGGGGGGCCGGTGTGAGCCCCCCCGCCGCCGGCTCGGGCTTTGTCCTCGAATTGAAAGCGTGAGCGGCGGCCCGGGGCCGTGACGGGCGAGCGGGGCTAATCCGGCCCCGCATGACTGGTCCGGGGAAACCGCCGCGGGGGGATTACCCCCCCCACCCGCCACAACGGGGGGCTCAGCTCCCCCCGGCCCGCCCAGACCCAGGGGGTTCACGCCCACTATGACCCCCGGTCGGGGAACGGCAGGGACAGACCCTCGTCCCCAAGGAGGCACATGCAGTACCGGCCCTGCGTCACCGTGCCCTGTCCGTGGGCACGCCAGGCCGCCCCCCGCCCCGCTCCGGGCACCCCCCTGCCGTTCCGCCCATCACCTCACGTCCTGCATCCCTCCCTCCATCCCTCTCCCCTCCGTCCATCCACTCAGTGCTGGCCCAGGCCGGGCGCCCCGGGGCAAGGGGAGCCGTGCGGGGCCGTGTCGCACCCACGGGGGTTGCACAGACCGTGGGCACCCATGGGCACATTCGCGGGTGGCCCGGGGCGCAGGGCCGGTGGTCGGGCCCCGTCCACAGCCAGCCAGGCCCGGCCCGGCCCGTTCTGCCGCCGGGGCAGCCCGGGACAGCCCGGCCCCGAGCGGCGAGAGGACGCGGCCGCCCCGTCGCACCGGGCACGGACTGGTACGGGCGGCCGCCGGAACGGGAGCGGGGCCCGGGGACTCCGGACCGGCACCGGCGACCGGCGCAGCCCCGACGGTCCCGCGCCCCGGGGGACTGCACGTTCCTCCCCCGCCTCCCCAAACCCGAGGGTCCCGGGACAGCGTCCCCGGGCTGTCCCGGGACTCTGGCCCACCGTGCCCTCGGGCTGTCCCGGGAAAACCCGTCACTCCACTCCCCCGTGCGCCCCGGGCTGTCCCGGGAGATCCTGGGCTATCCCCGGCCCCCGCTCCCTCCGTGCGCCCGGAGCTGTCCCGGGCTATTCCGGGATCCGCTCCTCCTTGCGCCGGGACCTATCCCGGGCCGTCCCGCACTCCCCGCGCCGGTGCCGGTGGAGCGAGTGCGCGGGGCGGCGGGGCCGGGCGGGGGAGGCGCGGGCCCCCCCCCCGTTTCCCGCCCCGGCAGCGCTCTGGGCACGGGGCCGGGGCGCAGCCACCCGCCGGGCTAATCCGGGCCGTGACGGACAGGCCCGGCGCCGCCGCTCCGGCCGCCCCATAAGAGGTGCCGCGGCTCCGCCGCTCCCCATTGTTAGGGCGAGGACGCGGGGAGGCCCCGCTCGGCGGGACCGGCCCATGGGGACCCTCCGCGCCGCCCCTATAAGAGGGAAGGGGCTGGAAGATGCTCCCGGGTGCTGAGCGCTGCGCACCCGCCGCGCCGAGCCGAGTCCAGCCGCGCCGCCTCCCTGGGGAGCCGCCGGGAGCCGCGCACCGACCCCCGAGCATCGGGCACCGGGCACAGAGCACCGGCACCGGGTACCGCGCACAGACGGCCGGGCACCGGCATCGGGCACCGCGCACGGACCGCCCCGACGCCGCGCCCCGGGAACCGGGCAGGGAGCGGAGGGCACCGCGCTCCCAACGCCGCGCCCGGGGCACCGGGCACCGGCTGCAGCCCGTTGCCGGTGTTAGAGCCGGACCGCTCGCCCAGCGCTCCCCGCGTCTCCCCGCGGCCGCCCTCATCGGAGCCGCCCGCCCTGCCCGCGCCCCGCGCGTCCGGAAACACGCGTGGATGTAGCGGCCGGGCCGGGGGCTCCGCGGCACCATAAATACCCCGGCGGCCGCTCGCCCGCGCACTCTGCCGGGGCTTCCCGGTGCCGGAGTCATGCGAGCTGCCGCGCTGGGGCTGGCGCTCCGGGCGCTCTGGGCTCTGGCCCTCTCCTCCCTCTCCAACACCCTGGCCGTGAACAACAGCGGGCGGTGGTGGTGAGTCCGCCGGTACCGGCACCGGGGGCGGGGGTGGGGGGGAGCGGGGCTGGCACCGGCACGGAGGTGGCTGCCCCATACCCGGGGATGGGGCACGCAGGTGCAATATGGGGGACACACGCAGACACGGGGCTGCGAGCCCTGGGTGGGAGCCGGCTGTGGGGATGCCAGGGGTGGAGGATGCTCCAGTAGAGGAGCCGGGTCAGGCCCCCTGGGGAGGGGGGGTGAGGTGGGGAGCGGGATGCCGGGGACCCGTCCCCGGTGATAGCCATCCCTGCCTGTGCTGCAGGGGCATCATCAACGTGGCCTCGTCCACCAACCTGCTGACTGACTCCAAGAACGTGCAGCTGGTGCTGGACCCCAGCCTGCAGCTGCTGAGCCGCAAGCAGCGCAAGCTGATCCGCCAGAACCCCGGCATCCTGCACAGCGTCAGCTCCGGCCTCCAGACTGCCATCAAGGAGTGCAAGTGGCAGTTCCGCAACCGCCGCTGGAACTGCCCAACCTCCCAGGGCCCCAACATCTTCGGCAAAATCGTCAACCGGGGTGAGGCTGCGGGGCGGCAGGAGGCAGCGCGGGGCTCCCTGGACCCCCTCTGCAGCACTCCCAAGCGGGATGCTCGGCAAAGCACCCCCGGTTCCCTGTGGGGCTTCGCTGGTCCCCGGCCCATTACCAGCCTGTCGTGGCTGCGGGTTGGGGGTGCCGGTGGGTGCCCCCTCCCTGTCCTGACAGCACCCTGAGGCCCCTGCTCCTCTCTGCAGGCTGTCGGGAGACGGCGTTCATCTTTGCCATCACCAGCGCCGGTGTGACGCACTCGGTGGCCCGGTCCTGCTCGGAGGGCTCCATCGAGTCCTGCACCTGCGACTACCGGCGCCGCGGCCCCGGGGGGCCTGACTGGCACTGGGGGGGCTGCAGCGACAACATTGACTTCGGGCGCCTCTTTGGGAGGGAGTTTGTGGACTCCAGTGAGAAGGGCCGTGACCTGCGCTTCCTCATGAACCTGCACAACAACGAGGCCGGGCGCATGGTGAGCGCGCAGGGGGCCACGGGCAGCGCCGGGGAGGGGACTGGGATGGGCACGGCCACCGAGACCCCCAGTCTGTCCCCATGGATGGGTTGGGAACCATCAGAGAGGTGTTTCCCACCCAGCTTTTGGTGGGCTGAGTATGATGTCATGCCATGGGGAAGCGGGGTGTGGGAGCATGGTGGTCCCCCGGGGAGGTCCCCGGCTGCTCATGGCACTTCATCCCCCCCCCCCCCCACTTGCAGACAGTCTTCTCGGAGATGCGCCAGGAGTGCAAGTGCCACGGCATGTCGGGCTCCTGCACCGTCCGCACATGCTGGATGCGGCTGCCCACATTCCGCGCTGTGGGCGACGTCCTGAAGGACCGTTTCGATGGCGCCTCCCGCGTCATCTACGGCAACAAGGGCAGCAACCGGGCGTCGCGGGTGGAGCTGCATCACCTGGAGCCTGAGAACCCGGCCCACAAACCCCCCTCGCCCCATGACCTTGTCTACTTCGAGAAGTCACCCAATTTCTGCACCTACAGTGGGAAGACGGGGACGGCGGGCACGGCCGGGCGCTTCTGCAACAGCTCCTCGCCGGGGCTGGATGGGTGCGAGCTGCTGTGCTGCGGGCGCGGGTACCGTACGCGCACCCAGCGCATCACTGAGCGCTGCAACTGCACCTTCCACTGGTGCTGCCACGTCAGCTGCCTGAACTGCACCAACACGCAGGTGCTGCACGAGTGCCTGTGAGCCCCCAGGGACCACCCTGCCCAGCCCCAGAGGGGGTCTGCGCCACCCCCCATGACGGGTGCCTGGCTGGATTGAAGGCGCCCATGGGTGGACACGTGGCTGTGCCCCAGGGAGCCCCCGTCCCACCCTGGGCAGAGTGGCCGCCCCGGAGCCAGTAGCTGGCCTGGGTGTGCTCGGTGCCACGCACCTTCCAGCCACCCCTTGGCTGCTCCAGCTCCGTGGGGTCCCCTTCTCACTGTAAATAAAATATTTATTGCGGACGGTTTGATGCCGCTCCCCCACCCCCATGCTTTGCTGGCCCCAGGCCCAGTTTTTTATAATTAAAGATAATAATAATTAATAATAATGCTTTGTTACAGGTTTCACTGATAGCCTTTAGAGAAGAATAAAGGATATATTTTTATCAGTCCTGCCCCAATTCATTTCTGGGGGGCCAGGGGAGGGAGGGGGTGAACTGTAGGGGGGAGTAATGTCCCCCAAACTGTGGGGCTGGGCAGCTGGCCCCACTGCCCTCATCCATCCGCTCTGCCGGTCCACCCATCTCTCCATCCACTCACCTCCCCATTCCGTGTCCATCAGCCCCTCCAGCCGTCTGTCTGTCCCTCCTACTCCTTTCCTCCGCCCTCCCCTCCGGCATCCCCTCCCCTCAGACCCCCTTCTTTCTCCCGCTGTGCCCGTCTCCAACCCAGCCGTCCCTGCCGCCGCTCCCGGCCGGGGCGTCCATCCCCATGGCTGGGGCGCCCATCACCATGGCACCTGGGCTGCGGCATCCCCGGCACTGGAATTTGCCGGGGCGGTGGGGCTGGTGCCGCTGGGGCCGGGTGTTGGGAGCGGCCACGGGAGGTGCAAGACGGCAGACAGGGAATGAGCATCGTCCATCACCAGTCCCGGCCGGGGCTGACGGCTCCCCTCGGCTCCCGGGGGAGGAGGGGGGCTGGGGAGGGCACCGAGGTTACTGGGGCCGGGGGGGCCGGGATCAGCCACTGGCCCCACACGCGGCCCAGCACCCGTGCGTGGGGTCTGGCTGCAGCCAGAGAAAGGCTGTGGCAAAGGTGGGGTGCAGCTCTGTGGCTGGCAGGTGCCCCGCTGGCATGGGTATCCCCCTGGGATGGGCATCCTGAGGGGAGGGCATGCCCCCGGGACAGGCATCCCACCGCGGGGGGGGGTGGGGGGGTGGGGGTGGGGTGTCCCCTGGGATGGGATTTCCCCTGGGATAAACATCCCACAGGGGTGGGCTTAGCCCCAGGACGGGCATCCCTGGGAAGGGCATCCTTCTGGGACAGCTATCCCCTTGGGACAGGCGTCCCATCAGGGTGGGCATCCCCCTGGGACAGGCCTCCCCTGGGGGGCGAGGGGGGGCACGGGGCCTGCGTACACCCTCTGCACCACAACTCCACACCTTGGGGACAAGGCAGGGTGAAGCTACGGGCTGCAACCTCCATCCCCATGACCGGCACAGGGCAAACCACGTGGCCACGGCGACATCCAGCCACGGGGAGCGGGCAGGGCCCTGCCCGGGGACCCCCGGTCCCACCAGTGCCCACCCACGGCATGGGTCCCCACAGTTCGGGTTGCCCCACGGCTGGAGCCAGGAACCTCATGGGGCGCCTAGGGATCCGCGACATCAAAGGCTGCTGCTGCCCGAAATATCCCCTAGAGCCGATAGTGGAAAAGTTGATGTTTAGACCCGGAGGAGGAGGGGGGGGAAAAAACCCTGGGGGCCCCCGCTGTCCGTGCCAAGGTAAAAACACAGCCTGGCGTGGCAAAATAAAATAAAGAAATGCGAGAAAAAACGACTGGAAAGGAACACAGCCCGAAATAACCCTCTGAGCATCTCCTGCCTGCTGGGAGTTATCTGCCTGCTAAATTCTGCACACGCACAGGGCATGAAAATAGCCTGTTTTCCTGCGGTAGCGAGTCAGGAATATAGATAATGACATTCTTATAAGTCACCTCTGTTACTCAGCTTTTCCTGTGCGCCAGTGACCGCCGGGCACCTCGGGCAGCCACGACCCCCGGGCGGGCAGGGGCACCCCGGGCGCAGGGCAGGCGCCCGGCTGCAGGGTGCAGACCTCCCCGGCTTGTACAAATACGCGCGGGTGCTGGAAATAGCTGCTGTCGCAGCGCCGGGGCCGGTGCAGGGACAGGGCGGTCCCGCCCCATGCCAGCCTGTCACATCTGGGAAGCCGGGTAACAGCTGGATGGCGGCCGCAAGCCGGGCCTGCCGCAGGCTGTGGCCCCCCCGGCAGGGCTGGGGAGTGAGGGGGGAGCGCAGGAATCTGCCCAGACGTGCGGGACAGAGGCAGGAGAGCACGCAGAAGGGCAGGACGGAGGGGTGGTGTCATGCCCAGAGGTGCAGGACAGAGGGACAGAGCCATGCCCAAAGTTTCAGGACAGAGGGACGGGACAGTGCCCAACGTTTCAGGATGGAAGGCCAGAGTGGCACACAGAAGTGCGGGACAGAGGGAGCGTGTCATTCCCAGAGGTGCAGGACAGCAAGACAGGACAGCGCCCGGGGGGGGCAGGACAGAGGGACAGAGCCATGCCCAGCTGCACAGGCTGGGTGGTGGCACTGGCCCACCCGGAGGACCATCCCCATCCTGTCCCCATCCTGTCCCCATCCTGTGCCCCGTTAACCGTTGGCAGCGGCACAGCCCCGTCCCGGCTCCCCTTGCCTCCGGTCGGCGTGGGCCCGCGTCCCGCCAGCACCCGGCTTGTCCGGCCGCCCCCCCCCGGCCGCCGCATTCCTCCGGCGCAGGGCCAGCGCGCCCAGCAACCGTGGCAGGGCTGGCCTCTAATCCCCGGGCATGCCAGCCCCGGGGGGACCGTCGCCGTCACCCACTCCCCGATAGGTGACCAATGCCCGAGACGAACAATTAGGGACAAAGCCGGAGCCGCCGGGGGCTAACGCCGGCCTTCACGGGTGCCTTGTGCGGCATTCGGCGAGTTTAATGAATTGTCCATCACTCCTTTCAGCTCCGCTCGCCCGGGCTGGATTAATCTGAGAAGCCGCAGTGGGGAAGGAGCCGCTAAGCCTGTATTTATTACTCTGCCATTGTAACTAATTGAGGTAATTATCTGTGACTCCAACCCCGCGCAACAATGCTGCATTCACCGCACACCCTTCCCACCGGCTCCTTCTTGCGGCCTGGGAGAGCCAGCATCGCGTGGCCACTGCGTCTGGGGACGTGGCCACGACTGGGCGGCCACCATGCAGCAGAGATGGGGTTGGCACGGTGGACGCAGGTGGGATGCGGCTGTTGAGAGACATGGCCTGACCAGCACCGTGCGGCTGTGGGGTGGCTGGCGCCACGTCCATGCAGGAGCCGTTGCTCCACGGGGACGTGGCCAGCACCGCCAGTACACATGGGTCACGACATGGCCGGCGTCAGCTGCACACGGGGGTCACAGCTCTTTGGGGACAGCACTGGGACTGTGCTGGGACAGCGTGGCCGTGGCTCTCTGGAGACGCGGCCGGCACCAGTAACACCGGTGGGTCACGGCTCTTCGGGGACGCTGGCACCCCCGTGGCCGTGGCCGTCTTTGGGTGCTGTGACCCGCGGGGCGGTGCGATGCAGAGGGCAGGGTCCCTCCCGCATCCCCGCAGGCACAGGGCAGGACCCCCGCTGCCCCCCGCTGCCCCCGGTCCGGTCGGTCACCGGCTGCGCGGCGACATCTGGCGGCCGCGGGCAGAACCCCGACCCGGCCCAGGGCACCGGTACCGGCCGGGACCCCTCGGTCCCACGCGTGGGCACCCTCGCGGCTGCGCCTCCCCCGACCCCACGGGGACCCCGGGGCGGCCCCGGGCTGCGGCGGGTTTTGGGGGGCGGCGGGAGGCGGGGGGGGGGGCCGGGGGGGGCGGTGCCGGCGCCAGCGCAGCCCGAATTAGAAGGTGATTTTCTCGGCGGGGAGCGGGAGGGGTTCGGGCAGGAGCGGAGCCCACGGGAAGGGCCGTGCCGCCTTCCCCCGCGTCTGGGACACCCCAGGCCACACCGGGCAGCGTGCCCGGCCGTGCCGAGCCGTGCTGTGCCATGCCGAGCCACGCCAAACCACGCCGTGCCGTACCGAGCCGAGACAGGCTGTGCTGCGGCCATGCCGGGTTATGCCTGGCTGTGCCAAACCGCACCGGGCTGTGCCAAGTGGTGCTGAGCTGCGCCGGGCTATGTCAGGTTGAACCAAGATGTGCCGAGCCGTGCCAAACTGTGCCGAGCCGTGCCGGGTCGTAGCAAGACACGCCAGGCAGCACTGAGCCGTGCCAAACTGCACCGAGCTGCGCCAGGACTGCAGCCGTGCTGCGGTGGGCCGCGGTTGCCGACACGGCTCAGGTCGGGCCCAGGCGTGGGACCCCGGTTCCATGTCGGGCACTCGGGGCCACGCTCCGGGAGGGGGGGACGCGTGGGTTGACGTGGCCCTGGGGCTGCCCCGCGAGCAGCTCCCCCCCTGTCCCCGAATGCCTCAGTCCCCTGCCGCGCCAGCTGCCCCGCACCGTGACCTCCCGGCCGGTGTCACTGGGATAATGACAGGGTCGCACAGGGGGGCGGGGGAGGAGCCGGTTTTAAATAACGTGCAAATTGGACACGTTATTTGTGCGGTTTCCTCTGGCCACGGGGATCCTCCCCCCCCCCGCAGCATGACTAAGAGGTGGTGGCCATTGGGGGGGGGGAATGGTCCCCCCCAGTGACTCACCCGGGGTCCCCCCCCGGCCGTGACGTGGGGCCGGTGGCGGGGGGCCAGACCTGCTGCGCTCACCTATTCATTACGGGGCACGCGGGGGGGGGGTGGGGGGGTGGCACATCCCACCCGTGCTGCGGTGCCCGCCGGGATGCCCGGAGCCTCCAACCAACCGTGGGACTGCAGGGGGAGGGGTGCGCAACACCTGGGTCCTTCTGGGGTTGGGGGGGCCTGGGGAGGGTGATGGGCGCTATCGGGGGCTGCCCCCCACAACACCCCCCCCACACACCCCCCCACACACAAGGGGCAGAGGCAGCGCACCAGGATCCTGCAGCCTTTATTGGGGTCTGCCCATGGGAACCGCAGCCCCAAGCCCCGCCCCCCGAGGGCCACACCTTGCCAAGCCCCGCCCCATCCGAGCCACACCCCGCCAAGCCCCGCCCCATGGGCACCACACCCCCGCAGGCCCCGCCCCTCAGGCACGGGAGGGGCTGGCAGCCCCCCGGGGGGCTCCGGCGCTCTCCAGGCTGCTGCTGCTGCTGCTGTAGGTGCAAGCGTCGGGGCAGCGCCGCCACCGGGGCCCCCCCGCACCCCCCTCCGCCTCCGAGTCGGAGTCGGGTGCCGTGTGCCGCCGGATGCGGGACACGGCCTCGCGCAGCGCCTGGGCGTAGAGCGCCGGCCTCCGCGGGGGTGCGTGGCCCCGGGGACCCCCACAGCCACCCGGGCTCCGCCATGGACTGCGGGGGCTGCCACGGGACTCCTGGGGGGGCGAAGGTGCTGTCGGGGGGGTGGCGGCCTTGGGAGGCGCAGGGGGGCTGCTCGGGGGTGCGGCGGGCCCTGGGGACCCCCCGGCGTAGCGGACCTGCTGCCGCTGTGGTGGGGGGACGTACTGGGCCCGGACCACCACGCGGGTAGCATCGATGAGGACGTGCCCCCCCATACCCCGCCGGCCCCTGCCGTGCCCCGGGACCCGCTCCCGGCCGGCTGCCGCACGGGGCAGGGTCTGGCTGTGCCGGGGGGCGCCGGGCCCCCCCAAGGACGGCTGCATCCCGGGGTGCTGCCGGTGCCCAGCCTCGGTGGCCGCCCGGGGCAGCGTGTGGCTCCAGCCCCCCCGCAAAGCTCTGCGGCCCCGGGGGGCCGGGGGGGGGCTGCGTGGTCCCCGGGGGGGCCGGAGCTGCAGGGTGCGGTGGGGAGCGTTGTAGGCAGGGGGTGAGATGTAGGGGGGCGGCCCCCCCCGGCGGGCATGGGCCGCCTGCACCCGCTGCATGTGGGCCTCGTAGCTGGGGGGGCTCGGCCTGCCCCCCGGCAGCAGGGGACGGGGTGTACAGGGGGGGTGCCAGCCCCGGGGTCCGCTGGCCCCTGTCCCCTCGAGCTGTCCTGGGGGGCTGCGGGCAGTGGGCGTCTGGGGCCGGATCTCACGCCCTGAGGGGGGCGGGGTGGCGAAGTCCTGCAGGCGGCAGGGGGGAGCAGGGGGTGCCGGGGGCCAGGGGGGGGCCAGCTCCGCCACGAAGCGCTTCTCCAGGTACCTGCAAGAAAGAGAGGAGGGCATGAGGGGCGCAAGGGCCGGGGGGTGCTTCCCCGGACAGGGGCCGGGGCGCAGGATGGACTCCCCCCACCTCCCTGTCCCCACTCACGTGTACTCCCCAGCGATGCGGCGGTAGGTCCAGGGGGGCTCGGGCCGGCACCCCGCAGCCATGCTGGTAGCCGGGCTGCAACACGCCACCGTGTCGATCTCCACCAGCAGCAGCTTGGTCCGCTCGCAGATCCGCAGGCGCCCCGCGCCCCGCTCCGGACCACCCAGCATGGCCCCAGGGGGCCGGGGGGTCCCTGCTGTGGGGTGCCAGGGGGGCCCCGCAGCCGCACGCTCGCCGGAGCCTCGGCGGAGCCACGCGCCTGCCCGCACACACACGCAGCCACCGCTGCACGTGCACCCCCGGGGACCCCCGCGCCCTGCCTGGTGGCACTGCCAGGCCGGCAGCCCTGGGTCACGGTGCCCCCCCAGGGCAGCCCCGGCAGCTGGGAGCTCGGCGCGCTGCAGGGACCCCACCAGCCATCCCGAGGGTGCCCCCCACCCCAGGATCCCTTCCCCCCCCTGCGACAAAGCGAGGCGATGCCGGGTTTGGCACCAAGCGCTGCAGCCCACGCGGGCTCCGAGCGGAGCTTAGCAACCCTCCGGCGGCGGCATGGCAACGGCACCGGCACGGGCACCAGCCCCCAGTGTGGCACCGGGCCCCCCCGGACCTCCCCCAGCCCCATGGGCACCCGCCCCGGCTCTCACCTCACACCGCTACGCCAGAGCCTGTGCTGGACCCCAGTGCTGGCGGGAGCCGGTGGTGGCGGGGGCCACAGCTTGGCCTCCCCCCCTGGCCAGGAATGTGCCACGCTCAGCACAGCCGGGCCTCGCGCCTCCCCCGGGCGGCACCGGCAGCCAACCCAGGCGTCCAGGCTGCTGCAACCCCCTGCCAGCACCCCACAGGGACCCCAGCATCCCACTCCCCCAGTGCCACCCCCCAGCCCCTGCCCTGACACCCCCTGCTCACCGTAGTCACCACCAGGAGGGTCCCCGCGTCCCTCCAGGTCCCCGTCCCATCCCCAATCCCGGCCTTTTAGAAAAGCCACAGGCGGAACAAACAGGGATTCAGGGTCTGGGTGAGCTCAGCAGATTCCCCCGATCCTGCAGGGGGGAGCAAACCCCCCGCCGGGCACCCCCTCCCTCAGCACCGGTGTCCCCTGAGCGCCCTGCAGCGAGGCCGGGTTTGTGCCAGGTCTGTTTATTTGCAGTTTCTCTCCACACGCGAAGCGGTGGTGGGTGCAGACGTGGCCAGGGGGGTGGGGGGGGCAGCGCGGCTGGGGTGGGTGCGGGGTGGCAACCCCCGGCCGGCTGGAGCTGAGTGAGGGCGATTAAAACCGAACTCAGTGAAACCCCACGTGGGGGGTGCGAGGTGGGAGGGACGAGGGTCTGCACAGGGAACGGCCCCCGGCCCAGACATAGCTGAACCTGGCTCTGCACCACGGGGGGGGGTCAGGAGGTGCCCCCAGCACCCCGCCAGCCCAGCCAACACAGCCTCGGGGTGTGGGGAGCCGCGAGCTTTCCCCACCCGTGGAAGGGCTGAAGTGGTGGGGGGCTGCCCCACGGCTGGAGGTTATTGCTGGATGCTGCTGGTGAGTGAGGTCCCCACCCTGGGTGTCCCCACCAGCCCGGGGGGGAACAGTGTGGCAGGAGACGAGGGTGGGGGCACCCGGAGGGGCTGAAACCACCCCCCCCCCTACACCTCAGGGGCCCTGTGGGAGGACCAGGGCTTGCAGGATGTCCGAAAGAGAGACAATTCCCTTGACCACGTCGCTCTCATCCACCACCACCAGCCGGTGAACCTGGGGAGGGGACAGGCAGGGGCTAAGGCTGGTGTGGGGACCCCGGGCCCCCCCCTCACCCCAGGGAACAGGTTACCTCAGCCTCTACCAGGCGGTTGATGATGGTTTCCAGCGTCTCGTGCTTGTAACACTTGAGGACGCCCTCGAAGTAGTGGGAGCGGTGCTGCAGCGCCCGCGTCACCGTCACATCCAGGTTGTTGTACGTCTTCTCAGCTGCCAGGTTCTGGGGCAGGGAGAGGTGTTGGGGACACAGCTGGGCCCCATGGGACCCCCACCACCCCAGAGTTGCCCCCCAGCCCAGGCTTTGCCCCCTCCCCACCTCTGCAGCACCCCCCACAGTACTCACAATAACATCGAATTTGGAGTAGATATCCACCACCCGCCCTAAGAAGGGAAGGAAAGGGCTATGAGAGGCACCCGTGGTGCTGAGTCACCGTACGGCCGGTCCCCAGCACACTGGGAGGGACGTGGACCCCGAGCCAGCGGTTTGGAGACAGCCAGCACACGCTGTGCCCCGTGCCGGGCCCCGTCCTTACCTGAATCATCAACGACTGGCAGAGCGGAGACGCGGTGCTGCACAAAGATGCCCAGCGCCACGTAGATGGGGGTGCTGGTCCGCACCACGGCGATGTTGCTATAGGTGCCGATCCGCAGCTCTTCCAGCGTCTTTGCCATGAACTCGGGCTTTGGGACCTCTGCTATCTGCAGGGGACGGGGAGGGGGACAGTGCTGATGCTGGCTCGGCCTGCCACGCCCCAGGCCCCACGGTGCTGCCAGCTCGGGCTGCCCCTGACTCGTGGGGGGCCTGGGCCGCCGTCCTAGGAGTGAAAGCAGAGAGCGCTGGGTGCGGAGTGGGGTCTGGGGTCCCCCGGGCAGAGGCAGTGCAGGCAGGGGCGGCGGAGACGGACCGCAGGGTCCACGCAGCATCCTGCGGACCCCCCAAGCACCTGCAACACGCTGCGAGGCACCAATGCTGCGCCCACCCCAGCGCCCCGGAGCCGGCGGTACCTGGCGCAGCCTGGGCCGAGCTCGTCTCAGGGTGGCCCCTGCCGCGGGGCAGGGACGGGACTTACAAAGAGTTTGAGGAACTTGAGGATGCGTTTGTGGGTGAGGATGTAGAGTGTGTTCCCCGAGTCGGGGTCGATGACAGGCAAGCGGTGGATTTTGTTCCGAATCAGGGAGGAGACGGCGTCAAAGAGGCTGCAGGGTGGGGTGGGGGAAAATCAGGGCTCACCCGGATGCTGGCCTCGCACCCGAGGGCGCTGCTGCCAGCCGTGCCCCCCTCCCTGCGGCACGGGGGTACCTGGCATTGGGGGAGATGCAAACCAGTGGCTTGAATGAGTCCTGTAGGTAGACCTCTGCGGGGGGAGGAGAAGCTGAGGGGATCGGTAGCACTGCGGGCAGGGAGGCTGCAGACCTGTGGAGCTCTGGGTACCCCAGGCAGGTCTGGGAGGGTGGGAGGCAGCCGGCAGCAATCCTTCTCACCTCTCCACGTCTCTATTTTGTGCTCCTCCAGCTCATAGATCTGCACCTGGGCACGAGGAGAAAAACTGGGATCAGCTACGGCCACGCGTGGAGCGGGCAGAGGCCAGACCCCGGGTCCCTGTGGGGCCGAGCTCCGCGCAGACACCCCGGTCCTTACCATGGGTGACTTGTAGTAGCGGTGCAAGATGTTAATGAAATCGGTGATGGTCAGCATGCCTGGGGAGATGGGCAGGGTGAGCAGGGTCCCACCCACCCCCCGCCACTCACTGGGACCCCCCGTCCCACTCGCTCACCCACAAAGCTTTGCTTCTTGCTGTCCCACAGAGGGGCAGCCCGCACGCCATTGGTGACCAGCGCGAAGAAAGCCTTCTTCACCTGCGGCCGGGAACACAGGGCACGTCTTGGAGGGGAGCGGGGACCCCCCCGGCAGCCCGTGCCCCTCCACTCCAGCTTACAAGAGTTTTGTGAGGTGGGTGAACGGCCCTGAGAGCGTCCCCCAGCCCCAAACCTGCCCCCCACCCACCTGCAGGGAAGTGTCAAAGACGACCAGTTTGGAGCTGGTGGGGATCAGGTCGTAGCAGCGGTGGGACTTCATGAAGGCGGTGTAGGCGCCGCGGCGGGGCTCCCCTGGGGACGGGCAGCGTGAGGCACCTGCCAGCAGCGAGGGGACCCCCCAAGCCCCGGGACCCCCCACCCCCCCCGACCCGGGACCACTCCGGGCCCCCCAAGGCCACCGCGGACTGCAGGACACCCGAACTGAGGCGGCAACTCCCGGGACCCCCCGCACCCCGGGATCCCCCACACGCTCCCGGTATCACCTTCCAGCCCCGCAGGGCTCAGCTCCGCCGGGCTCTCTGCGGCCGGACCGGGGCCGGGGCCAGGATCCTGCGGACAGACATGGGTCGGGTCGGGTCGGGTCGGGTCGGGCCGAGCCGCAGCCCCGGCCCCGGCCCCAGCCCCAGCCCCGGCCCCGGCCCCCGGCCCCCGGCCCCCGGCCCCCGGCCCCCGGCCCCGCCGTCACCCCCCACCTCCATGGCCCCCGGTCCGTCCCGCCGCCTCCACCACCCAACTTCCGCCCGGCGCCTTTGGCTCCCACTTCCGCCAGCACCTCCCACGTGACCGGAAGCACACGTCCCACGTGACCACTGCCCGCAGGGTGACCTTTCCCCTCCCGCCGGGTCACGGCGGCCCGGGCAGGCGGGGGGTGGGGGGGGAGCACTCGGGCCCCCCGGGCAGCCCGGCCCCAGCCCCCCCGCCCGGCCCCGCCCGGCCCAGCCCAGCCCAGCCAGGGAGGCAGCGGTGGCTTCTCACGCGCTTTATTTTAAAATAACATCCAGTGGTTTCGGTATCGGTAAAAACGGGATTTCTACGCGCCCCGGCTATGTACAGCTCTGAAAGTTAAATTTCTCGTATATCTTCTGTTAAAACTTTCTCATCCCCCACCCCCACTCTCGCTTTTTTGTCTTTTTTTTTTTTTTTTAAACATTTTTACCTTAAACCTTTTTGCAGCTTTGACGAGTTGCGGAAGCAGCTTTAAAGACCGTCCCGCCCCCCCCCCCCGCCATCCCGGGCACACCGGGGGGGGGGGCGGGGCACTGACCCCCTTCATCCCCCCCGAGGGTGGGGGAGTCCCGTGTCCCCCTCCCCCCGCTGTACGTTTGTGCGTTATGAGATCCCGGCCCCCCCCCCCCCCCCCAGCATCCTTGGGGGACCCCCCCGGGGTGTGGGGGGGGCAGGTGGTACCGGCCCCGGGGGTGGGAGGTGGGGGGGGGGGCTGGTGTGTAATGCCCACTCGCTGCTTCGCTCTCCGAGGCCGCCCCTACCTGGCAGGAGGCTCCAGACACCCCCCGTCCCCGCCCCGCAACCTCGGAGATTGGGTTTAAAAATGCCACGGCCCCCCCTTGCCCCTGCACCCCAAATCTCAGCCCAGCAGAGCACAAAGAGCCCCCCTCCCCCCCCATCTAGTATATACAATATAAGGTATAAATAGATAAATAACCTGCCCCTGCCCCGTGCCGACAGCAGCCCTGGGTGTTGTGAGTCGGGGGGGGGGGGGGCGGGGGGGGCCAACCCAGCCCTGCCAACCCCCCCCCCGATGCTGAGGGAGTGGGTCTGGCACCCCCCGTCCCCTTCCCCCCTCACACCTTGGCACGTCGCGCGGCTGGGACCCCCCCGGGGATGAGGGCAGGGGTTCCCCCACAACCCCCCCTCTCCCCAGGGACCCCACAGCCGGAGGAAGGGGACAAGGGGGGGGGGGGGCTGCACTTCTGGGGCCCAAGGGAGAGGGAAAGAGCTCCCCTCCGGGGCCAGCTCCGGTGGCAGGAGGCTCTGGCCGGACATGTGACAGGGGCTCATATTTAAAAACACCAACCAAAAAAAAAAAAAAATCTAACACTTAAAATGAGGTAGGTTTGGGTGCAGAAGCTCCTTGTGTCTGTCGGGGGGCCCTCGCCGCAGGCGCCTCCTCCCGCGCCGCCGCGCTCCGGGGTCTCGTCCACACGCACAAACAAAAAGAGATCAAAGGAACCGAGCGAGCTCTGGCCGCCGCGGTGCGACGGGGCAGAGCCCGGATTGTCGAGCTCAAGGAGTCTGTGTTACCTTGGTAATTAGCGAGCAAATATTATTAGTTTTGTTTCTAAAAAAAAAAAAAAAAAAAAAATAAAAATAATCCATGGCCGGCTCCGAACTCACTCCGGCTTTGCTGGGACCGCTCTGCTCCCCCATGGCTCCCCCACGAGGGAGGCGGGCGGTGGTGGTGGGGATGGTCTCGCTGGACCCCCCCCCTTCCTCGCAGGACGAAGCAAAGAAAACCCTGAGTTGCCAGTTCGTCCATCCGTCCGTCCCGCCCGGGCAGGGCCGGCGGCTCCGCAGCGGCCGCCCTCCCCACCGGAGCCTCCGTGCCCCGGCCGCCGCCGCCTGCCCGGCCGCCCTGGCGCCTCCCGCAGCCCCAGCGGGTCTGGGCGAGGTCCCCGCGGTGGGGGCCATGGCCTCCAGCCCCTTTTCCCAGCTAGTTCATCCACTTTCGGCAGTTCCAGGCTCCACAGTGGCAGGGGATCTTGTGCTGATCGTCCTCGAAGTCGAACTGGTAGTCGTAGGTGAGCTGGGGGAGAGCGGGGAATCACCCTCAGTGTGGAGCCCAGTCCCACCGCCCCCGGCCCCCCCCCCCCCAACTGCCCCCTGCACCCCCGCCTGACCTCCTCCCCCTTGGGGATGCGCCGGCTGGAGATGATGATGATCTTGTCCTCCTTGTCGAAGGTCACGACTTCGGCCACGCAGTTCGGGGCACACGAGTGGTTGATGTACCTGGGGGCGGGGGGTAGAGAGGTGCAGGGCTCAGCACCGACCCAAGGGGAAGGAGAGGTGGACGGTCACTGCTCTCTCTGGGGGGGGTCCCACCACCCCAAAGCTCCTCCCCCCCCCCCAGCACTCACCTGGCCGGGCCCCCTGTCAGCGTGGCGTCAATGACGTGCTCGTTGTTGATGCGGAACATGTAGATGCCACGGTTCTGGGGGAGGAGGGGGCAGAAGAAGGTGTCAGCAGCCACACTGAGGCCCCCCCACCCCTCCAGAGCCCCCAGCATCACGCGCCAGGGCCCCACCTGCTCCTCGTAGATCTTCTCCCGGCGGTTGGCCACCTCGTTGCGGATGATGGTGCCGATGTACTCGATGACCATGGTGTGCTTCTCGATGTCCTTAGCTGCATAAAGACCCAGCCCCTGGATACGGGACCGCGCCAGGTAGACATTGTTCTTCCACTCCGTCTTCAGGCGCCGGTACTGGGAGGACTTGGAGTGCACGAACTGTTTGCTGTAGGGTGTGTTGGTCTCGCCCGTGAACGTGCTCTGATAGGCCTTGGACATGCTTGTGCTGTTCAGGGTGTGGGGCCTGCCAGGGGCGAGAGGGGGTCAGAGCCGGGGGATCCCCAGGGATCCCAGCTCTCCTGGTGGATCCCAGCCCTGCTTACCGCTTGTAGTGGGTGAGGATCTTGGGCTCGGAGCGGGCGCAGCCGGTAGGGTTGATCATCAGCGGCAGCTCCATCAGCGGATGGCGCCCATAACGGAACAGGTAGTTCTGGCAGCTCTCGACGCCGGGCAGCTGCCGAGGAGGGAGCGGAGGGGCCGTGGGTTGAGCGGCAGCACCGCGGGGCCCTGCCAGGACAGCCACTGGCCCCTTTCCTGACGAGGCCGACCGCTGGTGCAGAGAGGAGCCTCCCCCTCCCCAGGACCTACCGATTCGGCGATGCGCAGCACCGCGTGCACTGTGAGGCCGAAGAGCTCCTCGCCTTTCAGGTACTCGGGGAAGAGTCGCAGCATGTCTGCTTCCTTCCTCATCATCGCCACCGGCTCAATGATCCGGTTCCAGACAGCTGCCGAGAGAAGGGAAGCTGGAGCTGGGGACCTGCTGCAAACTGCCAAGCCACCCCCCTAGTGTGGACCCCCCCAGCTCAAGCCACCCCGGAACCTTCCATCGCCCCATCCTCCCCATTCTGGTGTGGCTCAGATGTCAGCAGGACAGGGGATGGAGGAAGGCAGCGGTCCAGCGTCCGCAGTTCCCAATTGCGCCTTACCTTGTGGCGAGGAGTCAGAAAAGACCAGATCCTCCAGGCCCTGCTCGATGACTTGCACGACGAACTCGGGGCGGCCGTTGTTCTCACAGATGGTGCAGCGGTAGCAGCAGCGGCGGTTGTTGGTCCGCAGGCTCCAGTAGATGCGCGTGGCCTCGTAGCCCACAGGGTAGAGGGCCGTGACACTGTGGAAGTCAGCCATCTGGTGTGGCAGGAGCTGCCCGATGGCGTGGAAGACCAACCCACCCACGCGGAACATGTGGAGCCGCTCGCCGCGCTGGATGATGCTGGCGATTTGCTTCACCTCGTCCCGTTCAATGTAGACGCGTCGGAAGACGGTGAAGCTGCTCAGCTCCTGCTCGCAGGGGCCCTTCAGCTTGTGCAAGGGGCACAGCATGGTCTTGTCCTTGAAGAACATGCACTTGGCGCGGATGGCGCAGGCGAAGTGGTAGACGCTGGGGCAGCGGATGCGATTGCAGCTGTTGGTGGCACCGGTTTTCTGGCACAGGGAGCACTTGGTGAGCAGGCCGCGGTGCAGGGCCACCTCCACGTTGATCAAGGCCCCTCCCTGTGTCTCATAGACCTCCGTGGACCACAGAGCACAGTTCAGGTGGACCCAGAGGTCAAGGTCAAGGTTTAGCAGGCGGGCCGGCCCGTCCGTTGCCCCGTCGCCCTCCTCGTGGCAGAAGCAGCATTTGCGCAGGTCCCGCGGCACCTTTTCGGGGCGCAGGGTGGTGCCCAGCTTGTCGATGAACTCCGCAATCTCCTTGTCACCGTCCCGCTTGGCCCCCCCTTTCTGGATAGTGACGAGGAAGCGCAGCCGTTTCCACCTCACCCCTTTCCACTTCTTCAGCCGGGGTCGTGCTTCGTCCCCGTCCTCTGGTGGCCGTGAGCGTGGCTTGAAGCGGGGTGGTGAGTGGGGGGCCACGGCCCCTTCCTCCTGGGGTGCTGGCGAGGGGGCCGGCGGCAGGGGCGACGGGGGGGCTGGGACTGCCTCGTGGGCCACCTCGGGGTCAGGGACCCTGGCAGCCTCAGCAGGGCTGGATGGGGAGGGGACAGACGGGGACAGCGGGGGCGAGGGCTCCTGCGGCATGACGGAGAGCTGCCGCACGTCCAGGTTGGAGACGTTGTTGACGTAGCAGTGGTGCAGGGTCTTCTCGGGTGCAGGGCTCTCCTGAGGCATGGGGAGTGGAGCATGGGTCAGAGCATCCCAGGGATGGGGAACCCCAACCTCCCTGCACATCATGGTGAGGGGTCCTTGACACCCCACTGCACTCCCAGCCCTGCAAGGACCCCCCCCGACTCCTTCCACACAGTCCTGGGAGACTCGGCACCACTCCACAGGGAGACCTGGCCCCTCAGGAAACCCCCCGCATCACCTGGAAATCATGAGGGGACCTACACGGACCCTCACGCACCTCTATGTAATCACACTTAGTCCCAAAGGGCCCCCTCCTGCCACCCCCCAACAGCCAGAGCCTTACAGGTACCCCAATACACCTCTCCCAGGGTCGCAGCCTGCTGAGTCCTGCACCCTGCTGACCTGTCTGAGCAGCGTCAGGAGATCCAGCTCGCCCTTGAGGCTATACCCTGGCAGCACTGCGTCAAACTGCTTCAGCCACTCGGAGCTGCTGTCTGGCACCTTCCCACCCAGCGCCGCCTTCTCCTTACCACCGAGCACCCCTGCAAGAGAGAGAAACGGCCCGTCATGGGGAGCCCAGCCTGGGGACATGGGGGAGCCCAGGGGAACAAGGCAGACACTCACCAGCCACATCTGTCTCCAACTTCTTGGCCTCAACCACAGCCGCTCGCATGGGGCCATCCGGGAACAGCACCTCGTAAGAGCTGGGGATCTTCACGCTCAGTAGCTCGGCCATGGCCACCATCACCCCATTAAGGTTCTGGGCAAGAAGAGGACAGGATGGGTCCAGGGCCCCGGATGCCACTGCACAGGATCACCGCTGGAACCCCAAGGGTCTCAACTTCCCCTCATCCCCTTGCTCACCTTAGCGGCTGCCGCAGACACTGTCAGCATGACGGAGACCTCGCTGCTCTTACCCTTCTCCCACGGGGTGCCTGGGCCTGCTGCCCCCACCTTCCCAGAGGGGGCCCCGAAGGGCTCCATGGCCTCGTAGGGCTTCGTGTCAGGGAACACTGGCATGGGGAGAGGGGGGGTCAGAGCTGCACAGACTCAGTCTCACCGACAGCCACCCATGAGCCCACCCAGCCACCCTGCAGAAATGCTGCTGGGAATCCATCACCTTGTGTGGGACAGAAACTGGGGTGCAGCAATAGGGACAGAGCACCCAGCACCAATGGGAAACTCTTGGGGAGTGGCTGGGTTACCTTCAGTAACAGGCCAGTCCCAAGACATGGGGCCATGCTCAAGGCTCTGCTGCCCAGGTGCAGACCCCTTCCCCTCAGCCCACATGCCCCAAGGACCCTTTCCCTGCACCATGCCCCCCCCCATCCAGGGACCCCCCCTGTCCTGTCCAGTACTTACTGCACAGACCCCTTCCCACCTGATTTACACACCACACAGACCACACAGACCCCCCTCCCTGCCCCACCTTACCCCTACCAAGTCTGTACATCCCACAGACCTCCTCCTGCCCGGTCCACGTGCCCCACCGACCCCCTCCTGCCCAGTCCACGTGTACCGCAGCCCCCTCCTGCCCTGCCTTGCCCCTGCCTGGTCTATACGTCCCCCCAGCACGGCCCAGCCCACCTGGGATACTGGCCCGGGGGATGATGGGGATGATGGGGGACAGCACACGCTCCTCCAGCTCTGGCTTGGCCTCACTGAGCAGGGGGAAGCGGAGCAGCTCCTCGCCCAGCACGCTCTCGGGGGACGAGGCAGGGACAATGCTGTCAGGGGAGTCACTCTCGTCGTCGCTCTCCATCCTGCAGGGAAGGAGGTGTCATGGGCCGTGGGGGGGCTGGCGTCACCCATGGGGGGAGATCACCACTGCCGATGGCTCACCTGACATCCTCGGTCTGGTTGTGTGGCGGGGTGGGCAGAGCTGCCAGCAGGTCCAGGCTCTTCACCTCGACGGCCGGTGTGTCTGCATGGGGAAGGGACAGGTGTCACAGGGGGGTGACATGCGGCAGCAGGGACTCTGTGCCACCCTTGTGCCAGCCACGCTCACCTTTCTGGCCGTGGGGCTCGCGGGCAGGGTTGGCGTCCTTGGGCTGCTCACCCAGCTCCTCGGGGGCCGTGACACCATTCACCATCTTCTGCTGCACGGAGGGGGGTGGCGTGGGGGGCAGCGAGGAGGGCGGCGTGGGTGGGTTGCTGAGGTTGTTCTGGGGGGGGGGGAAGACAGCAGGGTGAGCACGGCAGGGTGGCCCAGGACCCCCTGGATGGGGAGGGGGTTCTGGGGGCAGGGGAGAAGAGGGGCGCAATCCCCCCTCACCTTGGTGAGCAGCTGGGAGTAATAGTCGGGCATGCTGTCAAGTATGGCGCTGCCGAAGGCACCCCGCAGTTGGCTCTTCCCGTTGATAGGGCTGCTGCCGAAGGGTGCGAAGAGGCTGAAGTTGGCTGTGATGGTCGGTTCCGTCAGCGGCAGCAATGACAGCTCCTGGGGACAGAGCAGTGAGCAGGGGACAGGGGTGGAAGACAGCACCCCGCCACGTCCCCAGCTCGCGGCCACACCTGCTTCAGCTGCTTCATGAGCGCCTCGCCGGGGCGCAGCCCCTCGTCCTTCCGCAGCTTCTTGCGGGACGCTGGGACCCGCTCGTTGCCCTTCTGCACCCGCTTGGGCTTGGTGGCTGCTGGCTTCCTGGCAATGGAGGGGTCCTGGGGAGGGAGAGGGGAGCAGGAGCTGTGCTGAGCGTGGCCCTGCAGCCGTTGCCTCCCATCCCACCCTGCGGCGCCCTGCTCACCTCCCGGCCCAGCAGCACCGGCTGCGGCCGCAGCTCTGTCACAGCACCCCGGCTCTCCACGTGCCCATTGAGCTCACCCGGGCTCTGTGCCGAGAGCTGCACGTTCTTGGCCCGCAGCAGCTTCTGCAGCAGCAGATGCCCGGCCTCGGAGCGGCTGCCCGACGCCAGCAGGCTGTTGGCTTGGCCAGCCCCGGGATCCCCGTTGGCCTCCAGCTTCGCTGCCTCATCTCCATCCAGCTCGCACTGTGCCACCACTGCCTCCTCCTTCGGCTCCTGCTTCACCAACACCTGGGTAGGTTTGCCCGCTGTGGGGGGCCCCTCTGGCACAGCACCATTGATATGGGTCTCACCAGGGTTGGCTGGGTCTGCATCAGGTGCCTCAGAGTCCCAGGGGCCACGTGCCAGGTCAGGGAGGGTGCCACTCAGCGTGGGCATCGCTCCCTGCTCCACCGGTGCTGCTGGGCTGGGGGCAGAGGCCGGGACCCCCGGTGACATCTTCTTTGGCTCTTGGGGGCTCTGCTCAGGGCTGGCCAGGTGCTGGGGTGCGCAGCCCAGGGGCGAGGGGGCTGGCGGCGTGGGGAGCCGGACAAGGCCCGGCTGGGGGCCGCGGGCAGCCAGGGCCGCTTGCACCATCTCAGCCAGGGGCTGCTGTGGGGGCTGCCCCGGCGCCACGCGCCCCTGCTCTGTGGCAAGGCCGGCTTGCGCCTCTGCCTGGGCACCTGGCCGTGGCTGGAAGAGGGGCCCCAGTGGGCGAGGGGCCTGGCGGGCCACAGGGGCCAGGGAACCGTGGTCCGGGGCCTGCCCGGGGAAGGGGCCGGGGGGCCGGAGTGCCTGGCTCTGCTGCAGCAGGCTCTGATGGTGCCGCTGCACCAGGAGGGCCTGGAGCTGCTGCTGCTGCTGGGGCGTCAGGTGCCGCAGCTGTGGGTTCTTGGCCAGGACGCCCTGGAGCTGTGCCCGGATCTGGCCCATCACCGGCCCCGGCACCTGCCCCAGGAGACCCGGAGGGAGCGTGGCTGTGCCTGGCGACGGCACTGCCAGCCCCGCTTTGTGCTGCCCGGGGCTCTGGAGCCGTGGGGGCTGCGGCTGGCCCTGCAGCGAGCCTGGTGGCCCCTTGCTTGGCTGCTCCGGTGGCCGTGCCATGCCCTGTGCCTGGCCCGTCCCGCAGCCCAGCGGTGGGTCCGCCACCCCGGCAGCATCCCCATGCTGCTGGGACAGCTCAGGGCAGGTGGCCCCAGGGCTCTGCAGCGGAGGGGCGAGCAGAGTGCCTGGCTGCACCGGGGCTGGCCGCAGCGCTGACTGTGAGCCCAGGACGCCTGGCTGCGGTGAGGCCAAGAGGAGCTGCTCAGCCTGGTGTTTGGGGGCTGAGGGCTCCAGGCCACCCAGCCCCGGGGGGTTGAGGGCTCCCTGAGGCTCCTGGAGGCCCCCATGCAGTTGCCCCCCGCTCTCGCTGCCTTCAGCGGGCAGGGCACTGCCATCCGCCCCTCCAGGCAGGTCCTTGGCAGCCAGGACCGCTGGGGCTGGCTGCATTCCCTGACTCAGGTGCAGCACAGAGGGGACTTGGCCCACTGCCCCGTGCTGCGGAAAGTGCTGGATTGGGGGCTGCCCCTGGCCCAGCCCCAGGAGGCCTGGCTGGGCGGCCGCCGAGTTCTGCTGCTGTTGCTGCTGCTGCGGGGCCAGCAGCGCCCGCGACTGCCCCAGCTGCTGGGACAGCACGAGCCGGTGGCCCAGCATCCCCGGAGTCTGCGGCGTCAGCTGGGGCGAGCCCAGCACCCGCTGCTGGTGGGGGGCCAAGAGAACCTGGCGCTGGGGTGGGGGGTGGCTCAGCACCGCCTGGTGCTGCAGCCCCGGCGCCTGCGCGTGGCCCAGCAAGCCCGGCTGCTGCTGGGGCGAGAGCTGCTGCACCAGCAGGCTCTGCTGGTTGCCCATCAGCCCCGGCTGCTTTGGCACCATGGGCTGCCCCACCGCACCCGGCTGCGGGGCCGGTGCCGGCTGCTGCTGCCCCACCACGGCTGTCGGCTGCATCGATGTCTGCGCCACGACGCCGGGCTGCTGCATCGATGTCTGTGCCATGACGCCGGGCTGCTGCATCAAGCCTTGGCCCATGACACCAGGCTGCTGCATCGAGGCTTGTCCCATCATGCCTGGCTGCTGCATCGACGTCTGCGCCATGACAGTCTGCTGCTGCATCGACGTCTGCGCCATAACGCCTGGCTGTTGCACTAAAGGTTGTCCCATGACGCCTGGCTGCTGCATCGGTGTCTGTGCCATGATGCTCTGTGGCTGCATCGAGGTCTGTCCCATGACGCTCTGTGGCTGCATCGAGGTCTGTCCCATGACAGCAACACCTGGTTGCTGCACGGCTGCCTGTCCCATGACGCCCTGTTGCTGCATCGACGCTTGTCCCATCGCACCCGGCTGCTGCACGGCTGCCTGTCCCATGACGCCCTGTTGCTGCATCGACGCTTGTCCCATCGCACCCGGCTGCTGCACGGCTGCCTGTGCCATGACACCCTGTTGCTGCATCGACGCTTGTCCCATCGCACCCGGCTGCTGCACGGCTGCCTGTGCCATGACACCCTGTTGCTGTATCGACGCTTGTCCCATCACACCTGGTTGCTGCATCGACGCCTGTCCCATCGTGCCTGGCTGCTGCTGCAGTGACACCTGTCCCAGCATGTTCTGCTGCTGCAGTTTCTGGGCCAGCTGCATCCTCTGGAGCTGTCTCTCCTGCATCAGGCGGCTGTCGGTGGCCAGCCCGCGGAGCGCAGGGTTCCCAGCGAAGAAGGCGTTGGATGTGCCGGGCACCGGGGTGTTCCCCATGGCTTGCTGGCCCATGAAGGACAGGCCCTGCTGCACGGCCATGGACACGCCACCCTGGGGCAGGCGCAGCCCCCCTGGCTGCCCTGGCTGCTGGCCGAGGCCCTGCGCACCCACCACGGCCCCCGCCGGCTGCTGGACACCATGTGCTGAGAGCAGCTGCCCAGGGAGCTTGGACATGAGGCGGGGGCTCTGCGAGGGGCTCAGGGCCATGACAGCCGAGGCCTGGTGCTGGTGCTGCTGCTGCTTGTTGCGGTACTCAGCCATGAGGTTGGTGTGCTCCTTCTGCTGCTTCCGCACCTGCCAGGGACAGCAAGGTGTTAGTGCCGGGGACGGTACATTTCACAGAATCATGGAATGGTTTGGGTTGGAAGGGACCTCAAAGCTCATCTAGTTCCAACCCCCCCCCCCCCCCCCACGGGCAGGGACACCCTCCACTAGCCCAGGTTGCCCAAAGCCCCATCCAACCTGGCCTTGAACACTGCCAGGGAGCCAGGGGCAGCCACAGCTTCTCTGGGCAACCTAGGCCAGGGCCTCAGCACCCTCACAGGGAAGAATTTCTTCCTAATATCTAACCGAAATCTACTCTCTTTTAGCCTAAAACCATTACCCCTTGTCCTGTCGCTATGCTCCCTGATGAACAGCCCCTCCCCATCTTTCCTCTAGCCCCTTCAGGGACCAGAAGACCACAGTTAGGTCTCCCCAGAGCCTTGTCTTCTCCAGGTTGAACAAGCTGAACTCTCTCAGCCTGTCCTCATAGCAGAGGTGCTCCAGCCCTCTGATCAACTTCGTGCCCTCCTCTAGACTCACTCCAACAGCTCTATGTCTGTCTTATGTTTGTGCCGGGGATGGGGAGCCCACCTGCACGCAGGGTCCTACCTGGTCCAGCTGCTTCTGGATTTTGCTCTGCTGTTCTGTCACCAACTTGAGTTTCTCAGCATCGGCCTCGGGGAACTCCCGCCCAGCTTTCTTGGCGGTGCGCTGCTTGGCACAGAGGGCCTTGCGTGACTTGCGGTGCGCCCCAATCTGCTCCTCCAGCACCTTCAGCTGCATCTGCAGGAGCTGCTGTGTGTGGAAGAGCCACTCCTCGTACTGCCGCTGGTCGGCCTCGTCTGTGGGAGCAGGGAGAAGGCTCAGATCAGCAGGGACCCTGGCTCTGGAGCGAGCCTGGCCACAGCCCTGCTCAGCCCAGCCTGCGCAGGCAGGATGAGATCTGGCATCCCCCGCCGCCTCGGTACTCACTGATGACGCCCTGTGCGAAGGTGGGTGGGTTGGGGCGAGCCTGAGTTGGGTCGGTGCCACTCCGCTCCTGGCAGAGAGGGGAGCGCTGGGGACACGCGCCATGCTGTGCCCCCTCCCCAGTGCCCCCCGTCCCCTCTCTACAGCCTCCACCTCCCTGGGGGACCATGAACCCACCGGCCAGAGCAGCTCCTGCCCAGCAGGGACCCAAGCCCCAAGCCAGGCAGCCCAAAGGGAACCCCCGCTCCCCTCCCCAGACACCCCGCTCACCTGCCCGCTCCCTGCCAACAAGTGATTCTGCATCTCGGAGACAGCCGGGCCCCCCGAGAGCCGCTGGGCCAGCAGGGAAACCTGTTGCCTTTGTGGGGGACACGCAGAGATGAAGGCTGAGCTGGGGCCGAGGTGCCCTGCCCACCCCAGGCCGTGCCCCGCTACCTGCCATGCCCCTTACCTGTTCATGCCTGGGGCCACCCCAATGCTGCCCTGAGCCATCACCTTCTTGATGCCCTTCAGCGCCACCATCTTGGCCTTGGCAATGGGGTCCATGATGTCCTCGGCCGCAAACTTGTCCAGGTCTGCCAAGAGAGTTGGCGGACAGTGCCGCAGCACATTTGGTCCTATGCCACACCCCACATCCCCCCCCCGCCCCCACAAAAAGGGCTCCATGCCCCCCCAAACAACTGCCTGTAGCCCTACCTGTGTCTGGGAAGAAGCTGTTGGCTAACTGCTGTTGCATGACGAGCTGGGGGGGCTTCAGGCCCAGGGTGGGCGGCTGCACCCCAGCCATCGGCTTCTGCACCATCACCTGCTGCTGGCTCTGCTGCGGCTGCGCCAAGGCTACCTGCACACCGTGGGGGGCTGCCAGGACATGGGGCTGCCCGGGGGCCATGCCCATGTGGGGGGCCAGTGCTGGGCCCTGCTGGGGTGTACCAATCCTGGGGGGCTGAGGTGGCATCAGCGGTGGCCTGGCCACCAGCCCCAGCTGGAGGGGGGGCTGCGGAGCACCCAGGCGGGGGGGCTGCCCCTCAGGGGGTTGCCCGGCCACTGCCGTGTGCAGCATGGGGTGCCCCGGGGCCGGGAGGTGTGGGGGACCCCGGGGCAGGTGGGCCGACATCTGCTGCTTCTTTTGCAGCTCCTTTTTCTCATGCTCCAGCAGGTCCTCGATGAGGAGGGGCAGCTCACTGGCCACCAGCGAGCTCTCCATCTTGTCCAAATCATCAGCCGGCGAGTGCCGGGCGCTGCCCAGGCCCAGGGCTCCACCATCCAGCTCGAACTTCTCCAACAAGGGGTTGCTCTGGCTGCCCAGCTGGGCAGGGGCCAGCCCACGGCTGGGGCCAGCGTAAGGGTCCTTTTCCGGCACGGGGACACCGGTGTGGCTGCTATTAGCAAAGTGAGTCAAGGCGAGGCGAGCTGGGCCGGCCCCGGGGCTCAGGACAGTCTGACTGGATTTGAGGCTCAGCCCCAGTGAGGCAGAGATCTTATCCGCACCCTGCAGGGCCTCCGACTTGATGGGGACTGGGATCCGCTCGGGACCGCTGGTGGTGAACTGGCAGGGAGAGGTCTTCAGGCAGCCGTCCTCCACCTTGGGCTTGACATCAGTGGGCAGCAAACCTGCCTTCACCTCTGTACCCTGCGCCTTAAAAGCCGGGTCAGGTGCTAGCGCAGTGCCTGTCGGGCAGGGAGCGGGTCCCAAGCCCACCCCAGGCACCAGCCCATCCTTGGGCACCTCCTGGTCCTCTGCGGATGAGGCTGTGGCTTTGCTGTCCCCAGGGTCAGGGAGCTTCAAGCTGGGCATTGGCGGCTCCGTCTTGAGCTGGGCTTCACGCTCAGCTTTCTCATTGGCCGACTCGACCAGGCGAAGGTGCTCATTGAAAATGTCCTTCTTGTCACCAGTGTCCAGCTCGGGGTCCGTGTAGGCCAGCAGATCGAACTCATCGCCATTCAGCAGGTCGTCAAGGTGGGGATCTGCTGTCTCCAGGCTGTCCAGGTTGTCCAAATCATCGTCCCCTTTAGCCACATCCGGATCCAGGCTCAGGTTGGCCAAATCGTCGTCATCTTCCAGGTCCTTGTGGGAGCCAAAGTCATCATCCAAATCAGGCTCCACCGGCACCTCACAGGGCAGACGTCCCCCCTCCAGGCTCAGGTGGCTCTTCCCCGGGGCTGGAGCTGGCACGGGGTCTGGTGCAGGGCCATCCTTGGGACCCTCAGGGCGGAGGGCAGAACCAGAGGACAGCGGGCGCGGGGGGACATGCTGTAGCTCCAGGCTGGGGGCCGGCAGTGGCGGGGGGGCGGCCACTTTGGCATGAGGCTGGTGGTGACTGTTGCTCATCTCAGCTCCCTGTGGGGAGGCGGGTGGCAGTGGCACCGGCATCTTCTGGGGCTGCAACGCTGGGACGGGGAGCGCCTGCATGGGCATGATAGGGGTGCAGAGAGCCTGGGGGGTGCCCTCCTCCCCAGGCAGGAAAAAGCGGGGCCGGGGTGCCTGGGGGGCAAAGGGGGGGCCCACAACCCCCCCGGGTCCCTTCTGCACATTGTGCCGCAGCTCGATGAAGGGGGCACCCAGGGTGGCAGGCGAGGAGGACACCGTCTCGGCAGGCGCCTGCAGGCGAGTGCCCAGACTGCCCACGGGGGTGCTGGCGGCTGGTGGGGCGAAGCGGGAGGTGACGGGGAGCCGCAGCGCCGTGGCTGCCTGCTGCTGCTGCTGCTGCTGCCAGAGGTGCTGCTGTGGGGATGGTGCCGGGAAGACTCCGCGGGGATAGAAGGCCTGGGGGGGTCCCACCGCCGCCCTGCAAGACACCGTGGTGTCAGAACTGGCTCGGCACTGCCACGGCCCTGACGGGACAGGGGTGTCCCAATCCCCTCGGGGCCACACCAGCCACCCAGCAAAACCACAGCCGCTCTGTCCCTCCAGGGTGACCCCCGCAAGCAGGAGCTGGGGGGTACCAGGGTGAAACCCCACTCGTTTCTAACCATCTGCAGCAATCCCGGCCCCCTGCTGCTGGGCACTCACCTCCCGTTGATGTCCAGGGTGGATGGCGTCGCTGCCGCCGGAGGCCGGGAGAGCCGCTCATCCTGCGCAAATGCTGCCTGCACCATGACAGAGCCGGGCAGCTTCCCAGCACCGGCTGCAGTAGCTAGTGTCCCGAGAAGAGCCTTGTCCTGGAAGAAGAGGGAAGGACACGCCGTCACCCCTTCCATCCACCCCCAACCTCCCAGCACAGCTGTTCCCCCGAGCCCTCCTACCTGTGCTGGCTGGTAAGGGGCCATGCCCCGGCTCAGCTCGAAAGCCTGGCTGCCAGCCTCAGGGGCCCAGCCTGCCGGCGAAGAGGTGGCAGCTGCTGCTGCCGCGCTCTCCTTCTCCTGCCGCAAGCTGTTGCGTTGGATCTGCTGGCGGATCAGCAGCTCACGGAGCCGCTGGCGCTGGGAGGAACCGAGCATTAGGACTGAGAGCACGGACACGGGAGCGAGACCAGCTCGTCCCAGGACCCGGGTACAAACTGTGCAGCAACCTTTTTGGCTATGCCCACCAACGCCCCCCCACCCCGGGTGCCTGTGGCCCCTCCACACCTCTGGGGAAGGAGCTGCGAGCAAAGCTGGGCTCTTCAACCCCACCTCCAATCACAGAGGTCCTGGTTCCTCCCTCACGTCCCCTCTCGAACCCAGACAGATGCAGCCCGACCGTCGGCAAGCCCTCACCTGCCGCTGCTTCTCCAGCTCCGACTGGCTCATGGTGCCGAGGGCCCCGTCCTGGCCACCGGACAGCTCTGCCAAATCCCGGTTCGGGGGTGCCGAGAGTCCCGCAGTTGCCTCCTCTCTCTTGTCAGCTGGTGGCCCCAGCGCAGCTCGGGGCAGGAAAGCAACAGAGGCATCCTGCTGCTGCGGGGTGGCTGGGGGCTGCTGCGGCAGCACGGAGGGCGGCCGGAGGGGCGAGAGGCTGTAGGTCTCAGCAGCTGCAGCACCTGGTCCCAGCGGGCTGCTGGCTTGGTGGAAGCCAGGGGACGAAGCATAGGCTGAGCTCTGGGGCTTGCCGGGGACGTAATGGCTGTTGATCCCGTGGGGCTGGTGGGACGGGGAGCCCTTGAGCGGCTCCGAGACGGCGGGGGGGAAGGTGAAGCGCATAGGGGCCTGACTGCCTGGGAAGACACTGGCGCCGGGGGAGCGTGCAAAGGGGGGTTGCTGCCCACCCGGCGCCTTGGTGTGGGGCTCGCCTGCCAGGGTGCCCCCAAAGCCCCCGCCAGCCGCTGGGCTGTGCGAGAGCGGCACCGACTTGAACCCCGGCTCTGGCAATTGGGGCCGAGGGGGCTTGTGCAGGG
Organism: Grus americana; assembly: GCF_028858705.1. Lineage (NCBI taxonomy): Eukaryota > Metazoa > Chordata > Aves > Gruiformes > Gruidae > Grus > Grus americana. The sequence continues at coordinate 2,826,059 of NC_072882.1, forward strand.
GGGTGAAGGGGTCTCGGGACTGGGGCCGGGAGGGCGGCTGGGAGTAAGGATCTGGGGATTGGAAGCGGGGGGTGACAGGGGACTGACAGAAGGCTTCGTTGGAGAGCGGCCGGGGCGTGAGGGGCGACTGGGAGCTGGACTGGGACTGGGGGCTGGCGGGGACACGTGAAAAGGGCTCTGAGGGCACAGAGCGGGGTGGGAGAGCACAGCAGCCCTCGGGGGGCTGCGGCCGGGGCGTCAGTGGGGGCTGTGAGTAGGGGTCTGGGTAGGGTGACTGGCGGTAGAGATCAGGGTGGCCAGGGGGCGAGGGGGCCAGGGGATGGGGGTCGGGGGGGCGGTGCCCCAGCCCCGGGCTCTGCGGTTCTACCTGAGACACCCGTGGGGTCATGGGGGCTTTGAAGACGTCAGCTGCCTTCAGCTCCGCAGCCGAGAGGTGGGGGACGCCTGGGGAGTCCCCGTAGCCCACGGCAGGGGAATAGCCGGGTGAGCAGACCCCCAAACTCCCCCCTTCCTCCTTCTTTACCTCCAGGCCCTTCTTCTGCTCCCCAAAAGGTAGGGGCGAGAGCAGGGGCTCAGGGGGCCGGGCCCCAGGGCTCCCTGGCACCGAGAGGTTGTCCAAGGAGGGGCACCGGGGCTTCAGGAAGGGGTCGGGGGTGCCAGGCTGGTGCCGGGGGGTGCCAGGTGGCGTGGGGTGGAAGTCGGGGGGCTGGGAGCCGGGGACAGCACGGGGGCCAGTGAGGGGCTGGGGCTGGCCAGGGAAGGGCTGGAAGGCAGCACCTGCCGTGGGGCTCTGGCCCAGGGGTGAGGGAAAGCGGGGCTCCAGCGCATAGGCGGGCGCCGTGCCGTAGGGATCGTGCGAAGGCACTTGGGCAGGGGACTGGGGCGGGAGCTTGAGGAAGAGCTCACTGGGTGACTCCGGCCCCCCTCCAGCACCCGCTGGGGGCTTCAGGAAGCCCTCGCCTGTGGCAGGGGGGCTGCTGATGTAGACAGGCTGTGCCCCTGGCGGCACCGGGATCCGCAGGTGCAGCGAGGGCCTCTCCGGCTTGCGCAGTCCCTCCCCTTTGGTCTGCTTGTTGATCTGGCTCTCGGCCTGCTGCAGAGAGAGCCCGGCCGTCAGGGGACCCACGTCTGCCCTCCCAGCGGGCTGGGGAAGGGGCTAAGGGGGCAGGGAGTGGGCACACCACGTCCCCCAGGGCTGGGCCAGGGCCGCCGGGCACCTCCGCGCTCCAGCACATACCTTCTGCACCTTGTTGATGCGATGAGCCGCCCGGTTATCTTTGGCCTTTTGCTAACAAAAACACGAAGCCAGCTGACTCGCAGCCCCCGGCGCCCAGGCCCCCCGCCCCAGTGACGCCCCGGCACTCACCAAATAGGGAGCTTTGTCTGTGGCGGGGACTTTCCTCCAGAGCTTCATGATCTGTTTGCAGCGGCTCGACCAGTCTGGGAGTCCGGTAGAAGCAGACAAAGAGAAGAAAAGCAACGTTAGCTTGTGCTCGACAATCCCACACAGGCCCTCGGTGGATGATTGTCCCCCTTCACACGAGGTGATGGCGCCGAGCCCCAGGAGCTGGTGCCAAACCCCGCCACCATCACCACAAGGAGCACTTCAGTCCCACACCCAAGCCCTGCGCTGGGGCGGATGCCATCTCTTCTCTGCACAGGGACCACAAGTGCTACGCCGCACCCAGCTCCCACCCGCCCTCACCCCGGGACAGGGCGGCTGCAGCCCCCCCAGAGCCCTACCTGGATAATCTTGCTTAAGATTGGGGAAGTTCATGTTGGCATAGAGAACGGGCGAGATAGTGGAGAGCTCGCCCAGCTCCTCATCCTTCTCCCAGCGCTGCAGGCTGCGCTGGTTGTAGGACAGCCCATCACTCTCACCCTCTGTCGTGGGTGTCGTGGGTGTTGAGGGGGTGGTGGCGGCCGAGCTGCTGGCCCAGGGGCTCTCGGGCTCACAGTGGTCTGGGCTAAAGAAGCCACTCCGCTCCCTGCACAGGGGAGAGCGTGTCACAGACCAGCAGGGTGTGAGAAGGAAAAAAAAAAATAAAATAAAAAGGGTCCCACAACACCCTGGGGTTCACTCCTTCCAAGGCCAACCCCAGCTCCCTGCATACCTGTTATCGAGGAACGGAGACTGGCAAACACCCGAATATGACTCCAAGGAGACGGCTCCAGAGAGCGAGCCCAGGGAAATGCTCCCTGTGAGAGAAGGGAGAGGGGTCGCAGGGAGGGCAGAGCTGGCACTCAAGCTGCTGCCCACCCTGGGAGCCCCCTCAGACAATACAAGATCCGCTGCATACACCCCCAAAAAGCTTCCCACGTTCATCCCCAGAAAAATGGGGAAGACCCAAGTCTGAGCCCTCCTGTACCGCAGGCACTGCTGCTGTTCAAACAGCTCTGCCCCACTGAGGACGCAGCACAGTCAGTCAGCGAGTCCTGCCTTTCTCCCCCACCCACCAGGACTTCACCCCACGATCACCGCAGCTCGGCGCCATGCTGCCTCCACCCACCCTGCCCCGGCAGCTGGAGGTCTCCTTGCAGGAATGGCCGCTGTGCCCGGCTGGGGTCCTGCCCTGCACCACCGGCCTCCATCCCCGTGGCCACGCAGTTCAGGGGCTGCTCCCCACGCTCTGCCGAGCCCAGCACGTCCTTGAAGAGCTGCTGGACGTCTTTGCTCTCCATCTTGGGCAGCTCTACAGGGGAAAAAGGAAGAGCTGAGCCATCACGGGCAACACGTGGCGCAAATCTCATACTGACAGGAGGCGAAGCAGAAACCTGGGGGTCCTGGCCCTGGAACCTCCCTCGCTTCAGCTGATGAGGGCGGGCATGGGGGGGGCTCACCTTCTGTGGGGATCTTGTCGAGGTCAGAGCTCAGCGCACCCTCACCCGGGGTGGCTGGTTTCTCGGCGTCCCCGGGGTCCGGGGAATCCTTTGGCTCATCGGCCCCTGCGAAGAGGAATCAGCAGGTGCCCCCAGCCCCTGGGACCCCCCAGCACCCCCCAGCCCGGCAGCCCCCCCATGGTCCCCCAGGGCCGTGCAGTCCGCCGCACCACGCGGGGGCGCTCTAGGCGCCAAGCGATGGTCACCAGGGCCGGGAGGTCACTCGGGGAAACCATAGAGCTTGCCCCACACCCTTCCTAGAGCATACTCCTCAACCATAGAGCAGTTCCGTCTCTATGGTGGCAGGCGCTCTAGGCCTCACGGAGGACTCTGCTTTCAGCCTGTCACGCACAACTCGGCGGCCCACGGGCACGGGGGGGGGGGGGGGGGGGGGGGCAGGGGGGTCCCCGAGGCTCACCCAGGTCCTCGGCCTTTGCGTCGTCCTTGCCGTCATCGTCAGGAGCGGCAGCGCTGCCGTCGGTGCTGTCGTCCCCTGCGGGGCACCAGGCCTCAGTGGGGCCAGGCCGCCTGGGGGGGCCCACACCAGAACCCCCCCAACGCCCCCCGGGTCCTCCCCTACACTCCTCAGCGTCGACAGCAGCCCCCAACAGCCCTCAGCACCCTCCGACAACCCGCAGTGTCCATAGCGGCTCCCAACAACCCAGGGACCCCCCCCAACCCCGGGGACCCCCCTCGGGGACGGTGGCTGGGATTTCGGCTCCCAGGCCAGATCCTGGCCACACTCACCTCGGGGGTGTGTGGGGGTGTCCCTCCTGTCAGGGGGGGCACCCTGCAGTGCTCCGGCCAGGTTGGGATCCCCCTTGGGTCGTGGGGCACCCTGGGCCAGGGAGGGGCGGGCAGCCCCGTCCCCCACACCGCCCGCCGCCAGCAGCGCCTTCCGGCTCAGGTCCATCAGTGCCTTCCCAAAAAACGCCTCCTGCCAAAGGGGAAGCTGCCGTCAGCTCCGCAGAGGCCATTGGAGCGTCCCCCCTCTGTCCATCCCCACCCCGGCCACCCCCGGGGGCCACCCCCATCCTCCCCCATCCATCCCACCTGCAGGTAGGGGGGGAACATGTCCTCCAACTTGCTCTTCTTCCTTCCCCGGCGCTTCTTCTTCTCGTCCCCCTCTGCTGAGCCCAGGTCCAGGCCACCCTCGGCCGGGAGGTCACCCGGAGCCCCTGCAACAGCCACCCCATTAACACCTCCCCCAAAAAAAAGTTTGGGGCTGTTCCCATGCCACAGGAAGGGCTCAGGCACAGCACCATCACAGCACCACGGCGCGCACGCTGCAGGTCCCCCAGGGGGACAGGGGAGGGAAGGGGTGCTGCCAGGCCTCACCATCCTCCGGGTGACCCTCGGCGCTCAGCCCCTCGCGCCCCACTTCAGCCAGCACTGCCGCAACCTTCTTCAGGCGGGTGTGGGACTTGCGCTGCCGCACCATGAAGCCGCCGATGCCTGATGAGCAGAGGAAGAGGAGGTGGGGGGGTCACAGTGGGGCTGGGGGGGGACAGGGCAGAGCTGGTGCTGGGGGGTGGCCCGGGGTGGCACTCACCAGGCCGGTATGGCTTGCGCTTCCTCTTCTTGCACTCCTCCGGGTCCTCCAGCCCCTTCCCAGAGTCCACGTCAGCCCCTATGTCGCGGTCGGGACTCGCCGGAGCCTCCAGCTTGATCTCGCACTCCATGTGCTCAACACCCACTGCCAGGGAGGACATGTTAGTGGGGTCCCCCACAAAGCGCCCCCCCCAGCTCACCCGCCAGGAAAAAGCACCTTCGGCTTTAAGCAGCTCATCAGCATCCAGGTCGCCATCCTTCTTGTCGTCGGGGCCCAGGGGGTCCCCCCCTTCCAGCCCCCCGTCCCCATTCAGGGTGCCCAGCCGGCCCTTGCGCTGCCGCCGCTTGTGCAGGGGCGACAGGGAGAGGTTGCGCAGCACCGCCATCCCTGTCTCCGTCAGCCACACACCCTCAAAGCGGAAATATTGGGGCTCTGTGGGGACAAAAGCCAGCGCTGGGGACAAAAGCCAGCACCGGGTGTGCGGCCAGCACCAGGCACAGCACTGGGAAGGCTGTGGCACAGACCCGGCGGCGATTGTGGCACTGCACGCACCTGGCTCCTTAGCTTTGACCAAGGCTATCTCTGGGGGAGGTGCGGGCACTACAGAGGGAAAAGCAGACAGGGAGGTGAACCCCCATATCCCCCAAAATCCCCCAAATCCCACAGGCTCCCCCCCCACCCCAGGTGCTCACCAGCTGGCTTGACCACATAGGGCTGGCAGGCGCTGCAGTCGAAGCCTTCATCCGCGGCCTGCTCCACCTCCTCCTCTGTGAAGAGGCTGTCGCACGCCGCGTGCAGCCACCTGCGGGCAGCGCGGACCTGTCACACACCCTGGCCTGCCCCATAGGGAACCCAAGCACGAAGACCCCCCTGCCCTGGGGCGCACGCGCATACTGTGGGGGAGCAGCGCTCACCGATCGCAGTGCCGGCACTGGATGAGCAGGTCGTCCTCCACGTACTTCTCACGGCAGAAGGGGCAGACGACCAGGCTGGCGCAGGGTGCGCAATGGGTGTAGTTGTTCTGCCACTCACAGTGGAAGCCGGGGGAAGCTGCCCCGCACTGCACGCAGCACACGCACCTGGGGGGAACGAGGGGTCAGCACCAGCCCCCAGGCCCCCCTCCTCCCCCAGCATTCCCCTCGTGCCCCCACACACACCACTTGCACTTCCAGCCGCCCTTGGGCACGGTCTGCAGAGGGGGGTCCAGGCAGTATGTGTGGTAGCTGATGTCGCAGTCGTCGCAGAGCAGGAGCCGGGAAGGGTCAGAGGCTTTGCCACACACCTCGCAGACGATGCATTCCACGCAGCGCCAGCCCTTTAGCAGCATCACCTTCGTGATCTGGGGACAGGGTGGAGGGTGGGGGGGGTGGCTGCGTGAACCTTGGGCACGGCCACAGGGGTCCCTGGGCTTGGCGTGGCCACGGGGGACGCCTTGGAGCATGGCACAACCACGGGGACATGCTGGGCACAACCTGGTGCACGTCCCCCAAGAGACGGCCCAGCCATGCAGGTCCCCGAGGGGCAAAGCACGGTCCTGCCCGCCTGGCACGGGACCAGGGGTCCCAGCCCCCCTCACCTTGCTGTTGACACAGTATGGGTGGTAGCACTGGGAGCACTGGGAGCAGGCAAGGAGGTGCCCCTCGGCCCCACGCCCAAAGCTGCCACACACCACGCACATGTCCTAGAAGAGAGAGGCCGTGAGAGGAGCTGGGAGGGAGAGAGCAGCTGGCGGGGGGACAGGAGTCTGTCCTGTCCCATCCATCTGTCCATCCCGCAGTGCCTTGGTTATGGTTACCTGCATGAGCACAAACTTGTCAGTGTTGGAGAAGAGGACAACTGTGTTCTGCATCGTGTCGTCATCATCCTCGTCGTCCTCCTTGCTGGGTGAGCTCTCCACGTCAGCGAGCTGGGGGTAGAAGAAGGGGCTCAGCACCAAGGACCCCCACTCTCTGTACAGTCCGGGGGGGGCACCAGCCACAGCCTGGTGCCAAACTGCTGGGCATGGGAACACACACAGGCAGCAGAGCCCCTGTCTGCCTGCGAGCCAGCCCCTCCTTGGGAGGCACCTCCACACCAGCCCTATACTCGTGGGGTGAAACCCCCAGACCCACAACACAGCCCCAAGTGGTTGCTTCCCCCCACCCCAAGACCCCAACTCCCCCAACACCACCCCAAGGGCTCCCAAGTCTTTCCCAGGAACTGGGATGGTGGGGAAGGGGATGGGGAGTGGACACTTGGCTCTCAGCCCTGCCACCTAACAGCTTGGGGACCCCCCAACCCCCCACCACTCCCCCAACCCAGCCTTACTGCTAGGGTGTCAACGGACGAGGTGGTCGACTTCAGGCGTGCACGGCCCCGGCCCCGGCCCCCGTGGGACCCACCTCGGGGGCGCCTCCGCCCAGGGAAGCTGCTGCTGCGACCCTAGGGCCAAGGGGAGAGGGCGGTTACAGCAACCCTGGGGGGCCCGGCTGGACCCCCGCCACACGTCCTGGCTGGGGCAGGGGCAGCAGAGGGGCACGGCCCCCATCCCACCCCTTCACGCGCTCGGCCCTCGCCTACTCGCCACAGGGGCGGCCCAGGGAGGGGGGCATGGCCCCGACAGGGCGGTGAGGGTGTGGGTCCCCCAACATCGGGGCTGGCAGAGAACCCCCAATACCTGCTTGACACGGGAGCGCCCCGGGGAGCTGCGCCGTCGATTCTTGTCCCCATCCCCCTTGGCGGCCGGCTCGAAGAGCAGCGAGTCATCGGTCTCGGCGCCCAGCGGCAGCGACCCAGCGTCCTCCTTCTGCAGGCTGGCGTCGGCCGAGGCCGGTCCCAGCTCAAGGAACAGCGAGCCCCCGCCCTCGGGGTCCGGGGAGCCCAGCAGCGGCTCTGAGCCGGGGAAGCTGCTGCTCGTGTCCCCCTGGCTCAGGTTGGAGATCTCGTTGAGGATGTCGGGCCGGGGGCGCAGGGCAGGGGGCTCGGGGCCCCCCTCATCTCCGCGGCCCAGCAGCTTCTCCCCAGCAGAGCACACCTCCATGGGGGTCTCGGGGCCCAGCTCCTCCGGCTCCAGGAGCAAGGGGGACCCCTTAGCTTCAAGGTCCCCCCCAGTCCGGCCTTCCTCCAATGCATCCTCCTCACTCAGCGGCGGGGAGCTCCCACTGGTGCCCTCCCGCTCCAGCCTCGGCGCCTCTTCCTCCTCCTCTTCCTCCTCCTCAGGCAGGCCGGGGAAGGGTCCCAGCTCTGGGGCCGGGCTGGTATGGGGGCCGTCTCCAGGAGGGCTGGCCGGTGACTCCCCCTCACCACCGGCCGTCTCCATCTCCTCATCCTCAGGGGGCTCAGCAGGGGCCGGGGTGCAGGCAGGGGAGCCCAGGGGGGGTGGTGGGGAGCCAGGGGGCTCAGTGTCCATGGCAGTGCCGGGGCTGCTGGGGGGCTCAGGCAGGACTGGGGTGGGCGGCTCAGGCACCTCGTCCTCCTTGGCATCGAGTGAGGGGTCTGGAGGTTGGGCGGGCGAGACAGCACAGAGATCTGGGGGGCGGAGAGAGGGAGAGGAAGGTGACTCCGTAGCCCCCAACAGAGACAACTCCACGACCCTCCTCTGTCCCCAGACCCACCTTGGGGAGCCGGGGGTGGGGGTGCTGTCTCAGGGGGCAGCAAGGGCTCCGGCTCCAGCTCCATCTCCTCTTCGTGGGGCACCTCCGGGGCCAGGGCTGGTGCTTCCTCTGCCACGGCCACCTCGGGGAGAAGACCTGCAGGATGGGGCCATGGGTGAGGGGGGCCATGGTGGTCCCCTCACCCCCTGTGCCACCCAGCCTGGGACCGAGAGGCAACAAGCGTCACCTCAGCCTGTCCCAGAGACCTCCCCAGCCCCCCACATACCCCCAGAACGGGGCATCAAAGCAGGAAATCGGGGTCAACAGGCTGAGGGTCACACAACAGCAACACTGGGGGAGGACCCAGGCGCATGACCCCCACACCCGTGGGAGACAATGTGGGGGAAAGGGGATAGACCCAGAGGTCTCCTATTTACCTGGTGGCTTGGGCTCCTCCTCAGGGGGCAGCTCGCTGGGGAGCAGCTCGTCAGGGGGCAGCTCGTCAGGGGGAGGTTCTTCAGGGGGCAGCTCATCACAGGGAGGTTCTTCAGGGGGCAGCTCATCGGGGGGAGACTTGTCAAGGGGTGGCTCATCAGGGGGCAGCTCATTGGGGGGCGATTTGTCAGGGGGCAGATCATCAGGGGGTGACTTCTCCAGTGGTGGTTTATTGGGGGGCAGCTCGTTGAGGGGAGGTATGTCGGGGGGGAGGTCATCAAGGGGGGGTTCACTGGGGGGGAGCTCCTCAAGGGAGGGTCTGTCAAGGGGCAGCTCATCAAGGGATGGTCTCTCGAGGTGCAGCTCATCAGGGGGTGGCTCATCAGGAGACAGCACCAGAGGAGGGGGCTCCTCGGGGGGCTGCATGAGAGGAGGGGGCTCCTCGGGGGGCTGCATGAGAGGAGGGGGCTCCTCGGGGGGCACCTCCACAGGGGTCAGCTCACCGGGAGGAGACCCACCACCATAACCCAAAGGTGCCTCCTTGGGGTCCCCCCCTGGCTGTGTCTCCTCATCGCACCCCGCAGGCTCCGGCTCAGGTGGAGGGACGGGCACATCGGCCGGTTCGCTGCGGTTGGGGGACACCAACCTGGATAGGGGAAACGGGTGAGGGGAGTGGGGCTCAGGCCACCCCCTCCCTGGGGCTGTGGGACCCATCCTCCCACTCACAAAGGGGGCACCCAGCCCAACACCCCCTAAACCAGTGCCCCCCCATCCCCACTCACGTCTGGGTGGGTGGGTCCGGCTGTGGCACGTGTGCCAGCTCCCCACAAGCAGCCTCTGCGGCGCGGCGCTGCTGGCAGCCCTCGCACACCGAGTAGCTCCGGTACCACTGGCAGCCGGGGTCAAGCCCCGCTGGGCACCGGCCACAGTCGGAGCAGACCCGGCAGTTCTGGGGGAGAGGCGGAGGTGTGTCAGGGGCGAGCAGGGAGGCTAGGCACCCCCGTACCCCCTCAGCGAGAGCGGGATGCACCTTGCACTTCCAGGAGTCGGCTGGGAGACCCTCGATGGCTGGCTCCATGCAGAAGGTGTGGTAGCCCTTATCGCAAGCCTCGCAGACCAACATCATGGAGTCCTCACCAGGCTGCCTGTGGGAGCAGGGGCAGGGGTGAGAGCTGCGTTCCCCTCCCGTGCACTCCTCGTTGTCCCCCCCGCCACAGGAGCGCGTGCTCACCTGCAGGTTTGGCACACTTTGCACTCAGGGCACTGCCAGCCCGAGCGCTTGCGGGGCGTCAGGGTGATGTCCAGGCAGGCCCCGTGGTAGTGCTGCCCGCAGCTGGTGCAGAAAACCAGGTCCCGCAGGTCACCCGGCCCGTCACACACTGAGCACCGGGCATCCTCTGGATGAGGGACACACACACACACTGTCAGAGCCACCCCTTCACCAGGCTCTACCCCCCAGGACCCCCTCCTCAGGATGGGAGGGGACCCAGCACCCAGGGATGGCAGCCCCAGCCCACACGCACCCATCTGCATGGCCTCGGCCACGTGCTCGGAACAGAGGAGCCGGAGGGTCTTCATGGACTGGAAGCAGCCGCTGGCAGCGGCGCAGGGGAAGTGGTAGAGGCGGGGGCAGCCGGCCGCCTGGCATGGGATAGTGGCCCCCATCCGCCGACAGTGTTCACATTTCTGAAAGCAGAGGAGCCCAGCGGGGTCAGAGGGACACTGCCCAGGGCCGGGCTGAGCCCCCACTGCCCCCTGCCCTCCCTGGGACCTGCTCACCTGTGAGATCCCTGAGAAAACAGCTCTGTCCACGCCAGCGAGCCCTGCCGCCTCCTGCCCCACGCCGGCAGACCAGGCCGCACAGCAGCGGTGGACCCAGCAGTGCCCTGTGGGGAGGGGCGTCAGAGACAGGGCGGGCGTGGGGGGTCCTGGGGCCAGGCAGAACACCCGGGGAGGTGGGGCGGGGACCCCAGTGCCACGACCACACTCACCTGTCGACTCGAAGAGCTGCACTGGAGTCACCCGCTCAGAAAAGCCGATCTGCACCAGGCCATCGCCCGCCGGCTCCAGCTCCAGGGGGGGCTGGCCAGGACCCTCGGGGGGCTCGTGCCCTGCCAGCCACTCAGGCCAGTTGGGCGCCAGCTCGAAGCGCTGCAGCTCCCGCTGCCCGTGCGGGCTCCAGTCCCCACAGTTGCAGAGGGCGCAGCGGCGGGCCAGCGTGCTAGGGGGAAGGGGGGGTTTCAGGGACACGCTGGACCCCGCCATCAGCTCCAAGCCACCCCCCCAAATCCCCCCATCCTCACCTGCCAGCCTGGCAAGGTCCTTTCGTGTCTGTGCTCTCAGGCTCTGGCCCTGCAGAGGCTCCTTCAGGGGGTTTCAGGGGGTCCCCCTCCGCACTGCCCATCTCCTCTGAGGCCACGGCCCCATCGGCTGCTGGGAGAGCAAGCGTCAGCCACCGCAGCGGAGGAGGGAACGGCACCAGTTCCCCCCCAGCACCTTGCCCTGCTGCACACGCTCACCTGGCACGACCGCGTCCTTCTCCTCGCTGGGAGGCTTCTGTTCATCCATCCTGCCTCCGGCGTCCCTCAGGGGAGGCCTGCGGCTGCAAGGGGGTGAGATCTGTCAGCACAGGGCTGAAGGGGCCCTTTCCCAGCCCCCCCGCAGCCTTCCGTGACCCCCCCCCCCCACAAGGGACAGGGCAGCCCCCTCTCCTGCTCCTCCCAAGGCGACTTTCCGGGGCCTCAGCCCAGCCAAAGCGTGCCTCCCTGCACGTGCCACAAGTGGGTGGTGGGTTTCAGTTCCTGGGGGTCCACAAGACCCCACGCCCCGCAGTGGGGATAGTTCCCCTCACTCCCCTGTCACCTACCGGAGCCCGGGTCCCTCCCCAGGTCGGAGTGGGGACAGCGCAGTGACACTCCAGGGCAGCCCACTCCCCACTGGCGAGGCCACGTGACCTCAATTAAACCGGGGGGGGGACGGGACGGGACAGGACATGGACAACCCCAGCAATAGAGCAGGGTGACCGGGGGGTCCCCCCCACACCCCACCACTGCCTGTGCCTCAGTTTCTCCAAGGCCAGCACAGACCTGGCCAAGCCCCTGCAGCACCAAGGGTCCCAGGATTGGCACAGGGTGGGTTCACCCCCAAACACAATCAAAGCTGGTGGGGGGCTGTGCTCCCACCCACAGCCTCATCCCCTCCCGCCAGTACTTGACATGCACCCCAAACACCCGGGGGGGGGGGAGCGGCTCAGGCGGCGACAGGAGAGGCGGGGGGGGGGACACGACGACGGCGAAGGAGGCCCCAAACCTGACTGTGAGCCACACGCCGGGGAAGAGACCTGGGCTGGGCCCGGGTGGGGGGGCTCCACGCGCTGCCGCCACCCCCCAGAGCACGGGACACCGGGGATGGGGACGCACTGGTGCGGCCCCCGGCACCCCGAAACCCCGGCTGCCCCCCCGAGGCATCACAGGGGGGTCACAGGGAGCCCGACCGGGGGGGTGGGGCAGGGGGCGCCCCCCCCAGCAAATCCCCTCCGGTTCCTCGGTAATTCCGGGGGGATTAGGGCCACCCCGGGGCGGCTGCGCCCTCCCCGGAAGGGCCCCGGCGTGCACCGGGGACGTGGGGGGGGGGGGGGGTGTCAGCGGAGGGGCCTGGCCGGCCCTGCCCGCGCCCCCGGGAGGCTGAAGCACCGCGCGGGGACGCCCCCCCGCCCCGGTGACCCCGGGCCGCGCTGCCCCCCCCCCTCCCCGGTGCAACCGATCCCTCCGGGGGGACGGAGCCAGCCAGGCCCGGTGCCACGGCCCGCCGCGGCCTACTCAGGGACCGGCACCGGGGCCGCGGAGCGGCCGGGCCCGGCCGTACCTGCGCTCAGGCGGCGGCGCGGCAGACCAGGCCCCGCCGGCTCCCCGGGCAGCGGGCATCGCCGGTACCGGTAGCGGACACAATGGGAGCCGGGGACCGCGCTCCGGGCCCGGCCGCCGGGGAGGCCCGGCCGGGAGGAGGCGGTGGCGGCGGCGCGGCGGAGGCGGCGCGGCCTGGGGCCGAACACGGGGCCTCTCCCTTCCGGGGCCGCGGGGCCCGGGCCCGAACGCGCGAGAACCCCGGCGCGGCCGCCCCCCGCCCCCCGCCCGGCTCTTACCCCCGCGGCCGCCCTACGCCGACGGGCCTCGGGGCGCGGGGCGGACGGTGCTCCCCGGCGCGGCCATTTCCAGAGGAAAGTAGGTCCCGCCGCCCGCCCCCGCCCCGCCCCGCCCCGCCCGCCCAGCCCCGCCGGGGCCGCCGCGCTGCGCCCTGTGGGCCGCGGCCGGGGGGCGCCGCGCCCGCACTACTTGGCGGCGGGGGCTCGGGCGGAGGGAGACGGTGCGTGGCGGGAGCTGCGGCCGCGGGGGGGTGTGACGGAACGGGCCGCAGCGCACGCTGCCGGGAGGGATCCCTCCGCGACACTTAACCCCGCCGGCGCCGGGGCGGGCGGCGCGCACGTGGGCACGGCGGGGCGGCACCGGGCAATGGCCGTGGCTCCACCCCCCCGCCCCCCCCTCCCCCGGGGACCGGAGCGGCCCTGGTGGGGAAGCGGGTGGCCGTAGGGAGGGCCCCGCGCCCGGCCCCGGAGTCACCGGGGGCAGCTGCCCTGCCCGGTCCTGGCTCCCGCGCTGTTCCCCGAGCGCCCCACGGCACGCGCGTGTTGCTGAGCACGCGTGGGGCAACGCCAGGTGTCCGTGGCCTCTCCCGGTACCGGGCAGCCAGGGCCACGCACACGGGAAGCGCCACGCGCACTCCCGCATTCTCTGTGCGCCCCTCGGCCCCACGCGCCCCGTGGGCCCCCTGCCCTAGGGGGAGGGACACGGGCCGTCGCGCGCCCCCCCCCCCCCCTTCCCCCGAGCGGGGGCACCCGTGGGCCGAGCGGCCCCGCATCGAGGCGGCGGCTCTGCCCTGCTCCCCTCCCCGGATCAGCCCGGGGCGTGGGGACCCCACTCCGGCGAGGAGCAGCCCCGGCCCCACTCGGTCACAGCCGAGGACCCCCCGCACCGGGATCCCCAGCCCCGGAGGGATCAAGGACAGGTACGGGCTGGGTGAAGGGCTCCCCCCCGGGAGCCTGAGCCCCCAGACCCAGAGTGGGGGGGTCGGAGGGTGGACGGGACTCGGGGGGGTGCAGAGCCCCCGTAGCCCCCAGGCTGCAACACCCCAGCACCCACTCCCCTCTCCATCCCAGCAGCGGCCATTGGGGCACAGAGTGCCCCGCACCCCAACACCCCACTTCCCTCCTCAGCAGCTCCCTGCTCTTCTCTAACAGCATAATTGGGTAATTAGCAGTAATTAGCCTGACTGGGTGGAGATAAGCCACATGGGGAACCGCAGCCAGACTGGGCACCCCAGCCCTGCAGAGCCCAGGCTGTGGCTCTCTGGGGGGACGAGGCTGTGGGGGGTCCCAGTCAAGGCCCTGGGTGCTCAGCGCCATGGGGGGCAGGGGCAGGTACTCTGCCCCACAGCGCATTCAGGGGAACCCCGTCCTGAGGTGTTGGGGAATCCCCACATACTGCCTCGCCTTCCTTCTCCACCCAGGGCAGGAGCAGCCCCCCAGCCTGGACTCAGAGGGGGTTTACAGACAAAACAACATTTAATTGTTCCGGCCCCACGGCCCTGACTCCCACGAGCAGCGGCTGCCAGCACGGCACAGCCAGCCCGCAGCCCTGCGCCGGGAACAACACCCGCATTCAGCCCCTGCAGCCGGAGGACAAACGGCCCTGGCGTGTCCTTGTGCGCAAGGGAGGGGGGGGCCAGCAGCTACAAGCAGGGGGTGCTCCCCGGCTGGGATGGAACCCCCACCCCACTCCCAGCCCCTCGTGAGCCCCACAGCCTGTGCAAAGTGAGGGGTCCTGTACAACTGCAGGGCCACGTGGCCCCGGACCCCCCAAAGCCACTGCCGTGGTCTGGGGGAAGGTCCCAGGGGACTCCTGCCCCAGGCAGGGCTCACATCAGGTGGCAGCCGGTCAGTCTGCTGTAGGTGTCATCTGCCTGGTCCATCTCCTCGATGATCTTTGTGAAGATCCCCTGGGCCAACTGGGGATGGGGGGACATCAGCCCCAGCACCCAGGAAGAATCTGTCTCCCTGCCCCAGACCTGGCTCTCCTTGGCCAAGGACTTGAGGAAGGTGGTCCCCCATGATCCTGCCAGCTTCTTCCCTTCATCCGTCTTCACCTCCCGGCCGGAGGCACAGCAGGATGGGCCACCAGGTCCTTGAGAAGGGGGATGGACAGATGACACAACAGCAGGAGGGGATGGGACCCCCAGAGCCCTCCTTACCTCTGCAGGGACAGGTCTGCCTTGTTCCCCACCAGCACCACAGGCACACTGCAGGCATGGGAAGGGTGAGGAACCGGCCCCCCCAGGCACTCCCTTCCCTGGGAGGGACAGCACCGACTGCATCTTCCCCCAGCTCTCAGACAGCTTGTTGTGAAGGGTCTTCACCACCCGGAAGCTACAGGCAAGAAGGGGAGATCCAAGTGCTGCCCCCGCCGGGGTCCGCTGAGGGGACCCAGCCCCAGCAGCATGGGGGGGGACCCAGCAGGGAGAGCAGCTGCATCCCTCACGTCTGCAGGGACGGCACTGAGTATGCCAGGACATAGTTGCGGATGCTGATGACGAAGGAGTGGGGCAGGATGGTGTACTCGTCCTGGGGGAGGGCAGGAGCAGTTCCAGGGGTGGCTCTGGGGCCAGCAGCCCCTCGCCCCCCATCCCGGGTCCCCCCACATTACCTGCCCAGCTGTGTCCACCACCTGTAGCTGGAACTCATCCTTGCCCATCACCACCATCTTGTAGGCTGCAGAGGTGGCACCAGGTCAGTGGAGCTGCCTGGATTACCCCCCCCCCCAGGGACCAGCCTCCCCTCCATCCCACTCCAGGGGTGCCTCAGACCCCAGCACAAGGTTTTGGGGCACAGCCCAGAATTGGGGACACATCTGTCCTCATCACCCATGGCCCCACAGAGGCAACAGGAAGGGGGACCCCCAGAAAGGCAGCTTCCCCCTCCCCAGCACAGGACTTACTGCTCTCCACCGTGGGCTCATAGCACCCCACGAACTGCTGGGCCAGGGAGGTTTTGCCCGGGGGGCAGAAGCGCGGGGCTGAGGGCCACCCCAGGGCGGGGGAAGGAGCCCGACCGGGGGAAGGGAACTGCCTCAATGCCCCTGCGCTCGCCAACCCTTCCCGGGGTGCGGAGCCGCCATGCTCCGAGCCCGCGGCGGCGGGAAATCACCCACGAGGGGCCAAGCACAGCCCCACCCCGTGCACCGCCTGTCCCGGGCAGTGCCCTGCGGGGCAGCCCCGCTCCCACGCACCACCCCCGGGCAGTGCCCCCTCGGAGCAGCATGAGGCAGAGGGCACCGCCCCGCCCCGCCGCCGACCCCCCGCACTGACCCACGCCGCGGTACCCGAGGATGAGCACCCTGCGGTGCCGCACCAGCGGCATGACCCACGCCGCGGAGGGGCCAAAGGAGCGGCGCGGGCGGGCGCGGCACACGGCGATATAAACCGCCCACCGCCGCGGGGGGGGGGGGGCCGGCGGTGCCGCCGCCACTACACCGGCTGCCCCACGTGACCACAACATCACCCTCCCGCCCACTCTCATTGGCCATGCGGCACAGAGGGGGCGGAGCGCGGCGGTGGCGCAGGCGCACTGACCGCCGGGGTTCCATTCATGAAAACGGAGGGAACGGCCGGGGCCACGTGGTGGCCGCACACCTGAGCAGGCCCGGGGGTGGGCGCCCGCCCGCCCGCCCGCCTGCCTCCTGCCCCCCACTGCCCCGGCCCGGCGACCCTCGGGGACCCCTGGGAACACCCACTCCCGCCCCCGAGATCCTCACCCCCAGCCCCTGGGACCCCCAGCCCCTGGGACCCCCAGCCCCCCAGGGATACCCCAGCCCCCTGGGATGCCTGCTCGCAGCCCTAGCTCCCCCCCCCGGCCCCCCAGCCAGGCTTTGCGCAGCCCCCACTCCCAGCCACGGCTCCAGCAGAGCCATAGAGTCTCTTTATTTATCCAAACAATTAAATAGTAGTTTGTTGGGGTTTGGGGGGGTTTTTAAACAGAATTGGTTAAAAGCAGGCTGCCCCCCCCCCCCCCCCCCCCCCACAGGGCAGGCCCCACTGCCTGGGCGGGCAGGCGTGGGGGACATTTATATTACCATTTATAAATAGAAAAATAAAACTCTCAAGCAGGGTGGGTTAGCAGTTAGCACGGTTAGAGCCGGGCCGGCACAGGATGCCTGTGCCTGCGGCAGACACCCTGTCCAGCCGCCCCGCAGCGCTGAGCTGCATGGGGACAGGGACAGGGATGCAGAGGGTCAGACCCAGAGCTGGGGGACTGGCAGGAGCTGCTGCCAGATGCTGATTTGGCATCCCACCTCGGGCTGGATTTGGCCCCGGGGCAGGGTCAGGCAGTGCCCAGCCTCGGCTCGACAGGCAGCAATCCCAGCCCCAGCAGTTAATAAAGCAATAAATACAGGGGGAGCGTGTGAGGGTTTTGGGGCACGGGGACCCAGCCAGGCACCTGGCAGTGCTGGGGGGGGGGGAGTTCAGGACACGGGAGGGGACTGAACCCAGGGCCCTGGGCCACCCCATAACACCCTGTCCCAGGGACCCCATCCCCACCACCCCACACCCCTGGGCAGCGCTCAGCTGAGAGGCACCCCAACCTCCCTGTGGGGCCAGGAGTGCCCCAATCCCTCCTCCCTGGGTCCAAGGGGGCCCCAAGGCCGGAGTCCCCCGTGTCCAGTGTGCGGCATGATCTGCAGTGCGGCGACTGGGGGGGGGCTGGGGAGCCCTACGCCTGCAGGGCCTCATGGCCCAGCACGCCCCCAGCCAGGCGGTAGAGCAGGCGGGAGTACCAGTGCATGCCTGCCTCCGGCACGGTTCCATTGCCTGCCTCGGCTCGGGCGGGCAGCAGCGAGAGGAGCCCGTGGAAGAGGCGGAGAGGGGCAAAGGCGCGGTGGGCCCAGCGGTGGCTCTCCAGGACGGCATAGCAGGATGCCAGCACCCCGTTGACCAGCAGGGTTCCGTGGGAGGTGAGGGGGGCGAAAACCCCCACACCGTCCTCCCGCGAGACCCGCAGCACTCGTGCGGGGCGCAGCCCCTGCCCGCCGGCACCGTGCGCCAGCACCGCGTCACCTGGTCGCACGCGACGGGCAAAGACGGGCAGGAAGGTGGCCGTGCCGTTGGCTGCCCCGCGGGCTGTGAAGACCAGGTGGGATGGGGTGAGGAGCAGCCGGCGCACCGGGCTGGCCGTCTCAATGGCCACAAAGGAGGCGCGTTGGCCCAGGTCACGGTCAAGGAAGAGGAGCACCTCGGTGGGCACCAGGCGCCCACCTGGTTCCGCGCCCAGCACCCAGTCACCCTGGCGCAGGTCGGCCAGGCCCCGGCGCTCGCCGCTCCGCAGAGTCACGGTGGCGTGGCCGGGGAAGCAGCCGCCGGTGCGGACAGCCAGTGAGTTATCTGGGTGGAGAGAGAAAGCCGTGGGTCCCCTGTCCCTGCCGGTCACCTCCACCAGCCGCCACCTCCAGAGGGGAAATGGCCCTGAGCGGAGCTGCCCCCCGGGGCCCCCAAACCACCTCCGGAACAAAGCGGGTATTTTCCAAAGCCCCCCCAGTTCCTGCACCCGGCTCCCAGGGAGGCTGGGTGCTGCAGGGCCCCTTTGTCTGCCCCGCACTGACGCCCTTTGTTCGGGGCTAGGAACGGTGACATTTACGGCCACTTTCAGTTTCTGTCGACTCTCATTCTGAGCCGGCCGGGGGCTGCCAGCCAGAGCAGCTGTGGGGCTGGGGGCTGCGGGCTGGGCTGAGGCTGTCTGGACCGGCTTAACAATCCTCGCTGTGCCCCGCACTGGGAGCTGAACTGCGAGGGCGGCTCCAGCCAAGCAGAATTTGGGGGAGGAAGTGTGTTTTTTGCCAATCTGGTGGCCGGAAAGGCTGGGGGGAGCTGGGCTGGGGCCAGACACGGGCTGAACCCGCTGGGGCCGGACACCAGCCGGAGCAGGGCTGCATCCCACGCGGATCTGGGATGCCAAGGAGGAGCAGAGGGGCTGCGGGGCCACAGGGTGTGATACTTATGGGGACAGCAGCCCCCCGCCCCGGCAGCAGCCCCCCCCCTCGTGTGGTACCTGCTTTGACGGAGACATGGACGTGTGCCTTGGACTCGTAGTAGACCCAGTCGAAGCCAGCCTCCACGGCCAGGCGCGCCAGCATGCCGTACTTGTGGCGGTCGCGGTCAGAGGTGGTGATGTCCAGCGCCCGGCCCTCGTAGTGCAGCGAGTCAGGGAGGTGGTGCCCATCCTCATCCCAGCCCTCTGTCACCCGCAGCTTCACCCCCGGCCACATGTTCATCACCGCGATGGCCAGCGAGTTCACCCGCTCTTTGCAGCGCTGGGGGAGGACCAGCACCGGTGTCACCCCCAGCCCCGCTGCAGCACCTGGTCCACTCCCCACAGGGTCCTGCACGCAGATGGACAGACAGACACCAGGCCTGCATGGGGCTTGGAGGGAGGCCGAAGGGGCTGCTGGTTGGGGGCAGACAGGTTGTTCCCCACCCCCCCGGGCAGAGAGATGGGCATGGCTGAGCTGCCCCCCGCCCCGGCTGGGCGCAGGCTGAATGTTAACGTGCCCCAGGGTCCCGTGGTGGAGCCACTTCCCGGCACAGGCAGCCAGGCACAACGGGATGGGGACCAGTACTGTGTCACCTTCCCCCCGGCTGTGGCTGTGACTGATTAACCCGGTGGAGGGGCTGTGGGGCAGAGCTGGGGGTGCAGCAGGTCCTGAAGCAGACCTGAGTCCCGGAGCAGCACCGAGGGCGGGTTCAGCGCCGGTCAGAGAGGGCAGGGTGGGTAGCGGGGTCTGGGGAGGGACATGGGGGGGGTCCGGGTCTCCAGTGCCCAGAGCGATGGCAGGGGATCCCGGTCGGCTCTGGGGTCCCTCTCCCCGTCAGCAGCGGCAGCACCTACGTGGGGTGTAGGGGTCGGAGCTCCCCCCGTCCCCCCCCAGGCAGCCGGTGAGGTCACAGCGTCCCTTCACGCCCCGGTGGCCCCCGCTCCCCCGTGCAACAAAGCCGCTCCCGGCAGCGCGGGGCCGCGGGGGCGGGAGTGCGGGGAGCGGGCCCGGGGCGGCCGGGCCGGGGAGGCGGCCGAGGCGGGGGGGCAGGAATGCGCCCGGCCCGGCCCGGCCCGGCGACAATAGGCGCCTTCCAGCCCGGCGCTGACCTCAGGCCCCGGGAATGCCGGCACGGCCACAAAGGGCCCTTTCAGCCGCCCGCACCCCGGGCCGGCTCCGCGCCCGCGGCCCCGCCGGGCCCCGCCGCCCCGGCCCGCAGGAGCCACCGGCGCCGCCTGGACCACTCGCAGCATCCCCCGTCGCCATGGCTACCGCGGAGCCGTCCCTCGCCATGGCAACCGCGAGCATCCCGGCGGGGCACGGCGCGTCCCGGGCTACCGCCGCCCCAGATCTCCCCCGAGGAGACGGGTGCCGGGGCCGCCCCGTCCCCGCTGAGCCGCCCCGCCGGCACCGGCCCGGAGCCGGGGCGCGGGGTCGCTGGGGAAGCGGAGCCGCCGGTACCCCGTGCCCTCGGTGCGGCGGCCGGACCCCGGCGCGTCCCCGCCACGTTAATCCCCGACGGCGGGTCCTTAATGCTCAACGCGGCACGACCGCCCCGTCCCGGGGCTCCGGTGCTACCGCGCCGCCGCCAAGGGCCGGGGAACGGCGACGGGGACCGGGGCGAGGCACCGTGCGGTCCGGGGGGAACCCTGCGCCCCGGAAGGCTCCGTGCGCCCCGGGAGGGTCCGTGCGCCCCGGGGAAGGTCCGTGCGCACCGGGGAAGGTCCGTGTCCCCCGGAGAGGGTCCGTGCCCCCCGGGAAGGGTCGGTGCCCCCCGGGAAAGGGTCACTGCGCTCTCGCCCACCCCCCGCCGCCCCCGCGTGCCCGCGCCCCCGGGAGCGAGGCCGGGCCGGGCCGGGCGCTGCCCCCACCTCGGTCATGAGCCGGTCCGCCCCCGTGTTCTCCTCGTCCTTGAAGATGATGTCGGGATTGTAGTTGGGCACCAGGTCCCTGAAGCGCTCCGAGCCCCGCAGCACTTTGCCCTCCGCCTTCCCGCTCGCCCCCAGCGTCTGCTCGGGCACGTTGGGCACGAACTGCTTGTAGAGCAGCGGAGAGAGCTGCCGCCGCCCCAACCGCCGCCGCCCCACCGGGCCCCGGCCCGGGCCGCAGCCCAGCGCCGGCGCGGCCAGCAGGCAGGCGGCGAGGCCGAGCAGGCCGAGGGCGAGCGGGCTCCGCCGGGGCATCCCGGCCGCCGGGCCCCGCTGCCTCCGCGGGCCCAGCTCAGTCGCCGGGGGCACGGGCGGCCGGGGCGCGCATGGTCCCGGTGCGGCGGCCCCGGGGCTTTTAGAGGGTCGCGGTGCCAGGGGCGGGTCGGCGCCGTTTCCTTCTCACACCCACGGCCCCGTCGCCGCTGCGGGATCCGCGGCCGCCCGGGACGACTGACACCCCCCCACCCCCCCGCCGGTGCCGCCACCCACTCGGAGCGCGGCGCCCGGGCACCGGGACTGCCCCCTCGCCGCCGGCTCCGCGCCCACGGGCCCGGCACCCCCTCGCCTGGCGCTGCACCCCGGCCCTGGGGACTCCCCGACCCAGCCCGAGCCTGGGGGGAAGCCCTCCTACCGCTGCGGCACCGGGCACCGGCACCCTGCTCCGGGCACTGCCCCGGCACCGGGCACCTGGCTCCCGGCGCCGAAACCCGGCACCCCGCTCCTGGCACTGCCCCGGCACCGGCACCGGGACCTGACCCTGCGCCCCGATCCCGCCCCTCCTCGCCGTCTGAACCCTGCGCTCCGGTACCGGCTCCCGGCACCGCGCTCCGGTACGGGGACCCCCGCCTATCCCGGTCCTAACGCCGCGCTTCTGGTCCCGGGACCTCTCCCCGCCTCTCCTGTCACCGCCTCTCGGGATCGGGGACCCCCCCTCTCCTGGCGCCGGTCCCTCTTCTCCCACCGCTGCCCCTGGCACCGGGCACACCCGTTATCCTAACGCTGCGCCGCCGGGACCAGCACCTGCTCCGTCCCCTGGCACGGCCTCGCTCCCGGGACCCGCTTCCTGGCACTACCCCGGTACCCCCCTGCTCGGTCCGACCCCCGGTACCGGTGCCGGCTCCCCTGGGTGCCGGTCAGCACCGTGCGCTGCCCGCAGCCGCCCCGGCCGGGCGGCCCCCACCCGCGGCCGCTCGGCTCCGGCACTGGGCAGCCCCGCCGGGCCCCGCCTCGGACCCGGCCCCCGGGAGCGGCGGGAGCGGCGGCCACATCCCCCGGGGCCGCCCCCGCCGAGGCCCCGCCGCGCTGCCCTGCCCCGAGCGGCCCCTCTGTGCCCCGGGACCGGAGTACCTCCGGGACCGGGCTCCGCCAGGGTCCGAGGAACCCCCGAGGCTGGGACCGGGCTCCCTCGGGGACAGGGGCACCCATGGGAACAGGGCACCCCTAGGACCGGGCTCCCCCCTGGGCTGGGGCCGTGCCCCCCCTCCCAGCGCGCCCAGCGGGTTCTGGCGAAGCACCCAAGGGTGCCAAGGGCCCCGGCGAGAGCAGGAGGCAGCAGCAGGGCGGTGGAGGGTTGGGAGCGGGTCGGGGGGGGGGGGGGGGCCCCCCCGCGGCCCCCGTGCCAGCCTGGGGTGACTGGGAGGGGAGCAGGTCGCAGGGAAATCGCGGGCACCGATGGCCTCATTTCCTGCAATATAAACCAGGCTTCCTGCGCTTCCTGCTCGGCCCCGGTCGGGGGGGGGGGGGGGGGGATGCGAGGGGGGGCCCGGGCCCCCCACCCCCGCCATGGTGGGGGTGGGGAGGGAGGGAGCCTGGCTCGGCCCCAGCCGGGGCAGGATGGGTGGGGGGGCTGATTCCTGGGGCAGTTTCCGCTCTGGCCGCACGACCTCCCCCTCTCCAGGAGCACAGGGGCTGGAGCCCCCCCTCCGTGTCCCTCACTGGGGGCAGCTCTGCTTCCCCCCTGCCCGCACCCCAAACCAGCTCGGTGCTCCCCAACATCCCTGGGGTCCATCTGCCCTGGGCAGGGGGCTGCCCTCACCTTCATCCCTTCCTGGAAGAGGCCCATTAGCCCCAGCCCGGAAGAGGGCTAATTATGGCCCCCAGGGAGAGGGGAAGGAGAGGGGGCAGGACTGGGACCCCCTGCCTCCTCCCCCAGCTCGGCCCTGCCCTGGGTGAGAATTTGGATATTTTTATACTAAAAAAAGTTACTTTATTGCTCCAGATAAGTTCTGTGGTAACAGAGACCTGACAAGACTCGCTACACCAAGCTGGTGGGGGGGGCAGGCGGGGATTGTCCCCAGCACCCCAGGACCCTCCAACCCTGCTCCTCCCTTGGGGACCCCGAAGGCCTCGGGGCAGGGGACAACCAGTGCCCCCAGCAGCCCCGGGCTGACACGGGGATGGGGTGTGGAGTGACTGGGCACAGGGCTCCCACTGTAGTGTCAGGACAGTCCCCAGGGTGGGGGGACATCCAAAACCCAACCGTACCCCAGGGAGCAGCCAGGGCAGCACCGGGGATGGCTGCTCTCGCGCGAGGTATATAAACGGGGCATGGGGGGGGCCGCAGCCAGCGCAGCCCCTGGGAGACCGCGCGGCCCTGGGGGGGCTGTAACGGGGACGCGGCTCAAGGCCAAGGCTCAGTAACGCAACAGGCTGAGACAGACCTGGGGGGCGGGGGGGCAGGCAACCCCACGGGGTCTCGGCTCTCCCTGGGGGTCTCTGGCGACTCCGAAGCACCAGGCACTGTTGGGGCCAGCTCTGCAGCTGGCAGCCCTGTCCTGGGGGTGACTGCAGTGGGGGAGGACACGTCCCTGTCCCCCAGCCCTAGCAGGGCTTGCCGGGGGGTCGGGAGCACGTCATGGGCAGCGGCAGCTTGTGCAGACCTGGGCAAAGGGACAGCGTGAGAACTGCGGGGTGGGGGATGGACACCCCAGCACCCATCCCCACGTCCCTGTCCTCACCGAAGGCGCGGATGAGCTCGGCCTGGACGGCCCAGGAGACCCTCTTCACCAGGCACAGGGTGGTGAGCCCCGCAAAGCCCATGTTGTAAAGGAAGACGATGTAGAAGTTCCCCAGCCAGTTGAAGCGGCCAAAGTCCCCCAGGAGGTCAAAACGGGTGATCCCTGTGTGTGGGGGCTGGTCAGGGCACTCCAGTCCTGGGGACACCCCAGTTCTGGGGTCACCCTGGACCCCCCCCCAGGGGCTCACCCAGCGTCCTGGAGAAGACAGGCAGGGCCGAGCTGAGCACCAGCAAGGAGACGCAGTTCCCGATGATCTGGGGGGGAGGAAGGAGCATTTGTCGGGGGACGGGCAGCGCTGCTGTAGGGCCTGGTGTGTCCCCGGGCTGGGGAAGGGGCTCCCCAGGGCTGGAGACCCACCGGGACCCTGCCTGCCCCCCAGGGCTACACCAAAGGCAGCAGGAGGCAGGGGGACACATGGTGCCCTCACGTGGGGACACCACAGAGTGCACAGGGACACATGCAGCCATGCAGCGTGGGGACCCGGAGTTCCGCACCCCAAGGGGGGCCTGGGAGCTCCCCAGCCTGGAGCTCCCACCTTGGTGAGAGGAGTGTCCTGCCGCTCGGGGAGCAGCCGGGTGAAGAGGGGGGAGCTGTAGAAGCCGACGACGGAGGAGACCATCAGGTAGCTGTGAGAGGCGTTAAGGAGAATGAGGTGGGACGGCCCTGGGGGTGGCACTGGGGACACGAGTGCCCACCTGAAGGATACAAGATGAGGACAACCTGCAGGGCAGCTCCAAAGGAACCGAAGATGGAGAAGGAGACCTGGCCCAGGGATGCGTCCTGCCAGGAGAGGAGGAGGCATGTCGGGGAGGAGCAGTCCCCGGGCCAGCGTGGGACACGACTCCTCACTGTCCCTGTCCCCCTGCCCAGGTACCTGGATGCCCCGAGGCATTGCGGCATCGTCCAGCAGCAGCTCCAGGACATGGAAGCAGACAATGAGCACACAGATGCCCTGGGAGGAGCAGGGAGGGAGTGAGGGCAGCTGGGGGGACACAGGGACAAGCCCCAGCTTCCCCAGGAGCCCAGGGACACTCACTGTTAGCGCCAGGAGGCCCAGCATGGCCAGGGGGTAGCCCAGGTTCCTCTGCCAGGGTGACGCTTGGTGCCGCAGCTCTGGGGGGGGGAACACGCCCGGGTGAGCGGGAGCATGAGCCCTCACCCCAGGGTAGCCCCATTTCACACCCACCGTCCCTCTGTGGGGCACAGGCCCCCAGGGAACTAGTGCTCCCAGTGCCAAGCTGGGGAGAACCCAGGCGTCCTGGGCTTGCCCTGCCCCAGGCTCCTTACCCAGCTTCCGCCTCTTGCTCCGGATGGCGAAGAACTGCTCCCGCAGCAGCTCCACGTTCAAGTTCAGCCAACAGGAAGCTTTGCCTGCCAGGAAAGAGAAGCTGAGGGGCTCGTGGGGGCCGAGGGCTCCCATGTGGTGGGGCAGAGGGGGCCATGGTCTGTGCCAAGGCCCCCGTGCTCCCAGCCAGCGGCCATGCTGGGCACCCACCAGAGGAGATCCTGCGGGACACGGCGGCTTCCTCGAACCTCGTGCAGCTCAACTGCTCATCCAGGTCTTCCAGGAGCTGAGGATGGGCAAGGAGCCCATGAGGGAAACCCCAGGGACAGGAAACCCCCAGGCTAGGGCAGTGGGACTGGGGGGTGGACACCTTACCCGGGGTTTCACCAGCAGCTTCCCTGTGACGGTGAACATGGTGGAGAGGCCAAAGGGGGTGCACACTGTGGCAGAAGGAAAGGCTGAACAGGGGGTGCCCCAGCATCCTACCCCTCCCTGTGCCCCCAAAAGGGCCTGGAGCTGCCACCACCACTCCAGGATGGGAGCCGGGGGCTCAGCCCTGCACTGCAACCCCTCTGGACCCCAACACCATTTGCAGGATGCAGCCTCTGCTCCCAGCCAGGCACCCGAGGGGACCTGCATCCAGCATGGGACAGGCCACTGGGGCCAGGGCACTTCAGGGGAACATCCCACAACTCACGCAGCAGGAGCAGCACGCCGAAGAGCGAGATGCAGGAGTAGAGGTAGGGCAGGTAGTATTCCCAGAGGTCTGTGGAGACAGCAGGGTTAGGGCAGCAGCACCAAGCATCCCTCCTCCCTTTCAGCACATGGCCTGATCCTGCCCTGCCGGAGCCAGGAGAGCCCCAGCGCACCCCAGCAGCACCCACCGTAGAGCGACTGGCGGCTGGCCGCGTCGTTGCTGATGATGGCGGAGGCCACCCAGACCATGCCCAGCACCAGCAGCGTCAGCAGCAGCAGCACCACCGATGTCTCGTACACCCTGGCCATGATGCCCTGCAGGAGCGGGGTTAGTGAGGAGCCGGGGGGGGACAGAGGGAGGACACGCACGGGGCCACCTACCTTCTTGGATCCCACAAAGCCCTCTGACTCAGTGAAGAAGTAGGCGAAGGGCATGAGGAAGACGAGGGACAGATTGGAGAAGAGGAAGACCAAGTTCCAGAGGCCTGGAGGGGGGAATGGCATGGGGTGAACTCCCAGGGGGGCAACGCCGACCCACACCCCCGGGGCACCCTGGGGCCACCCCATGCACCCACCATGGACAAGGGATCCATTCAGCCACTGGATGTAGTAGTTTTGGGGGAAGGAGAGCAGCACCTCATTGCTGATGATGGAGAAGGGCAGCAAGAGGACGGCGCCCAGCGCCACGGCCAGGGTGAAGGTGCACAGCCCCAGCCTGCAGGAGGGACAAGCATTGGCTCTGGCACTGAGTCTGGGCCCCCACAGGCATCACAGCCTGGCCATGGCCCCCAGAGTCACCAGCCCCTGCGGGCTGGGGGGACCTGGCATCCTGGCTGGGAAGGGAAAGGAAGTGGCTGAGCATCCCACAGGCAGGGAACAGGATGGGCAGGAACTTACGCAATCCTGTTGACAGCAGCATCCTCATCATCATGAACTGCAGGGGGGAAAAACCCAAACCAACGGGGCTGGGGGAGGCAGGGCTGCCCAGAGCATTGCTCCCCGCCTGCTCCCCTGCCCGCTCCCAAACCTCCCCCAGGTCCAAATGCTGCAAAAACACTCCCAGGGGGTTTGGGCTCTGCTCCCCTCCTGCGGCAGCTGGGGAGGTGCCCTGCAGTGACCGGTACCACAGCAACCTGGGCTGCAGGGGGACTGGGGCTCCCAGGGGAGGCAGAAAGCGATGGAGGAACAAGCCCTGGGGAGGCTGAATGTGGCTGCCAACGGCTGCCCAGCTCCAGCAGCTCCTGCTCTCCTACCTGCCGTGAAGTCTGTGTGCTTCTTGAAGTGGGTTATGATGAAGTGGCAAAAGATGTAGAGACTGGCGAAGAGCAGGGTGCAGATCTGCAGGCAGAGGAGTGTGGGCAGCACAGGCAGGCCTGGAGGACAGTGCTCCCAACCCAGGCAATGCCACTGGCCCCAGGGCCTGTCAGCTCCACCCTATTTGTTTTTCCACTCCTGGCCCTGGTTACACCCCACACGTGTGCTCAGCCCTGCCCTTGCATGGGGGCTGCACCCAGGGCCCACCCATGGGGTGCACCCAGGGGGGCAGGGGGGCTGAAAGGGGCTGAGACCACGAGGAGACCCCAACCGGCAGCTCTGGGTTGGCTTGTGCTGGCAGAGCTGAGGGGTCCACAGAGATCAGGGTGGCCCGGACCCTGTGGGACATCCGTCCTGCCCTAGCACTGCCCAAGCCCACAGCCCTCGTCCCGCTGGCACCAGCACCCAGCAGAGCTGCGGGAACAGCCTTGAGCTGGGTGCCAAGGCCAGCTGCGGCTTTCCTCCCGCCCCCGCCGGCATGCTGAGGTCCAGCAGGAGCAGGCAACGTTTGAGGAACACGGTGACCTTTCATCCCGCCGGGTATGCAGCAGGATGGGGAAAGGTCGCCTGAACTTGCCACCTTGGCACAGGTGGAGCGGAGCAGCTGCGGCACCTCCCTCCTGCCTGGCCCGGGGGGCTTGGCTGGCCAGGGGTCCCCAGCTCTGGACCCCTGGAGGAGCAGTGCCCAGCAGGTCCTCCTGTTTCTGCTTTTGCCCAGGGAAGGGTCTCAGGCTGCAGGTTCCCTCCTGCTGCGGGCTGAACCCTGCAGCCCAAAGCTCTGTCTGACCAGGGGACCCCCAACACCTCCCGCACTTGACAAAGTCAGTCCGAGTGAGCTCCACGCTGGCCGTGCTGACAGGAGCTCCTGGGCGAGATGCAAGACGCCCCAGTCGGGCTGTGGCAAGGTGGCCCCGGCACTACCGGTCACAGCCCGCTTGGCCACCCTGCCTGCAGCATCCTGGAGGGCCCTTGGGAAATGCCACGTCCAGGACGCTCAGGTCATCTCCATCCCTGAGCCCGCAGCAGCAGGAGCCCTGGCTGGCAGGGTGGGACCAGAGGAGCAGACCCAGCTGCCTCCCTCCACGGTGCCCACGGTCTGGGGGGGCTCTGCGGGGCCCCTTCCCACTGACACCAAGCGCCCTGGGGAGAGCTGCTGGCCGGGGGGCAGGGAGAGAGCCAGGAGCCTGGCACGGGTCTGGCCCAGCTCTGACACCACCACACCCCAGCGCCCGGCACCCCCGGCCCTCCCGCTCGCCCAGGGGCTCCCAGTTGGGGCAGGCGGGGTCCGGCCTCTGGGCTCTGGCACGGCGGGACGCCGGTGCCGCGGGGGGCGGCTGGGGTGGCGCAGTGGCGGGGTCGGGACCCGGCAGAGGGGTCGCGCCCGGGGCTCAGCACGGCTCAGCCGCGGCTCGGCACGGCCCCGGGACCCCGCTATCTGCGGGGCGCACGGCAGCCCGCCGCGGCTCTGGCACCGATAAGGGCCGGGCGTGGGGCACAGCGGCAGCCGCGCCCCAGAGCTGTCGCCGCGGGGAACCCGGCTCTCCCGGCGAACGGGGGGCTCCCAGCCCCGACCCACGGCTCCCCCCGTCGCCACACCGGGACCCCTTCCCCCGCCCGACGCCCCTCGCCGCGGCCGCAGCCTCCGGAACTCACGATGCACTCGCGGACCCTCTCGTGGAAGAGCTGCTCCCGCACGGCCAGCGCGTCCTGCTCCGCAGGGGCCATGCCGCGGCCAGCATGGCCGGGCCGCTGCGAGCGCCGGGCCGGTAACCGCGGGGGAAGCGCCGGTAGCGCCGGGCCAGGTAACCCCACCCCTCCCCGCCCCAATGTACCCGCGCCTCCACGGCCTTGAAAGGGCCCCACCAGACCACGCCTCCTTCCACCCATTGGTCTTGGGCTCTGAATGAGGCGCCGCTCATTGGTCGAGGGCGGCGGGGGGGGCGCCCCAATAGGCTGAAAGGGCTGTGAGCTCCCACCCACCGCTCCCACGAGTGCGGCGGCCCCCTCGCAGCCCCGCGGCGGGCAGGAGCCGGGATTAGGCGGAGACACAGCGCTAATCCCGGGACACGGCTAATCCCCCGCGCGGGATAATCCCCGGTGGGGGCAGGGCAAGACACGCACCAAAGGCGGCTCGGCCTCAGGTGTCCCAGCAGACCCCCCCCCCCCAGCACACAGGGAGGGGGGTTCACACACACCCACACCCCTCCCGGGAAGAGAGGAGCAGGGGAAAGGCTTGCCAGAGCCAGCTCCACGCAGGAGCGCTGCCATCCCCTGCCACCCCACTGGGCACAGACAATAGGGACACTCTGTTCCCACGGGATGGGGCCCGCCAGCCCCAGGCGCTGACACAGAGGGTTTGTATCTGACACGGTGGCAGCTTCTCTTAAAGCCTTTTATTCACAGACATGGTACAGACACATGGAAAACCGACATGATCACATCAGAGAGCGCACAAGCCCAGCTAGAGCAGCACATCCCTCCAGCCGGGCCCACAGGGCTGAATCCCACCCAGTGCACAAGAAAGCTGAAGTGTTTGAAGCAGACATGCTACAGCAACAGAAGGAACCTAGCATTTAGTATTCCTCCCCCTCCTCCTCTCCTTCCCCTTCCACCGAATCCACCCCCACCTCCTCGTAATCCTTCTCCAGGGCAGCCATGTCCTCCCGGGCCTCCGAGAACTCCCCCTCCTCCATGCCCTCCCCCACGTACCAGTGCACAAACGCCCGCTTAGCGTACATCAGGTCAAACTTGTGGTCCAGGCGGGCCCAGGCCTCGGCAATGGCCGTGGTGTTGCTCAGCATGCACACGGCGCGCTGCACCTTGGCCAGGTCGCCCCCGGGCACCACCGTGGGTGGCTGGTAGTTGATGCCCACCTTGAAACCAGTGGGGCACCAGTCCACAAACTGGATGCTGCGCTTGGTCTTGATGGTGGCGATGGCCGCGTTGACATCCTTGGGCACCACGTCCCCGCGGTACAGCAGGCAGCACGCCATGTACTTGCCGTGCCGCGGGTCGCACTTTACCATCTGGTTGGCCGGCTCAAAGCAGGCATTGGTGATCTCCGCCACCGAGAGCTGCTCATGGTAAGCCTTCTCGGCAGAGATGACAGGGGCGTAGGTGGCCAGCGGGAAGTGGATGCGGGGGTACGGCACCAGGTTGGTCTGGAACTCCGTCAGGTCAACATTCAGGGCTCCATCAAAGCGCAGGGAGGCCGTGATGGAGGACACGATCTGGCTGATGAGGCGGTTGAGGTTGGTGTAGGTGGGCCTCTCGATGTCCAGGTTGCGGCGGCAGATGTCATAGATGGCCTCGTTGTCCACCATGAAGGCACAGTCAGAGTGCTCCAGGGTGGTGTGGGTGGTGAGGATGGAGTTGTAGGGCTCCACCACGGCCGTGGAGACCTGTGGGGCCGGGTAGATGGAGAACTCCAGCTTGGACTTTTTGCCGTAGTCGACGGACAGGCGCTCCATGAGCAGGGAGGTGAAGCCGGAGCCGGTGCCACCCCCAAAGCTGTGGAAGACCAGGAAGCCCTGCAGCCCTGTGCACTGGTCAGCCTAGAAGGGAAGAGAAAATAAGACCAATCTGTCAGTAATTCTGACTTTAGGTTCCTATTGAGTTGTCCAAGAAAGCATATATTCACCCCAGGATCTCAGGCCTTTGTGGACTCTTGCCCTAGGGATGCTGTCAGGGGCAGGCACCCACCTGAGTGCCCCAGCTCCACTTCCAGGCACAGCACCCTGTGCTTCATCATGACCAGCCCTCAGGGAAAGGGGCCCCTTCCCACTGGGACTGGGAGACACTTGACTCCTTCCTGCTTGAGGAGCCAGCCCTTGCAGTGCCTGCACCCAGCATGACCCATGCACTCTGCCTTGGGGAAGATGAAACCCACAGTGCTTTACAGGGGCACCCTGGGGGCACCGCCTGGGCCGGGGGCTGGCAGCCATCAAGGTCTGCCAGGCACCAGCACTCCCCTCTCAGGGCATGAGCTGCCCCAGCACCAGTTAAACACTTGGCACAGCTGCTCATAAGCAGTTGGTCAAGCAGGATCAGACTGTGGATCAAGGAGAAACCTCACATGATCCTTAAAAAAGGGGAGGAAATCAGGTTCTCTCAGGGGCAGGAATGAGCCAGCCTCCCCCCCAAGCCCCATCTTGCCCCCAGGCACACTCCACCCTCAGGGTGCACATCCTGGGCTTGCAGCTGCAATGGGTTTACAGCACCCTGAGGAAGGGGATTCAGCCTGCAGAGAGGAAGGGGCTAATCCTCATCTCCACTTGCAGGAGACCCACTCTAGACCCCACAGGGAGCCCTGACCTGATGCAGCGGGGCAGGGTACCAAGAACCATAAAACGCCCCTGGACCCTGGAGGCACAGCCCAGCTCCTTGCTGCCATCCAGGTCCCACCAGAGGGTTCCCTGTTCCCCATCAGCTGTAGTGGCACCGGCACCACCCGGGGTTTATACCCACCAGCTTGCGGATGCGGTCAAGGACCAGGTCAATGATCTCCTTCCCAATGGTGTAGTGCCCACGGGCGTAGTTGTTGGCCGCATCTTCCTTGCCCGTGATCAGCTGCTCAGGGTGGAAGAGCTGCCGGTAAGTCCCTGTGCGCACCTCATCTGTGGGGAGAGCCCGTTAGCAACCAGCAGCCATTAACACCGGCCCCCCCCTCCCCCCTGCAGCCTCCCCGGCCCTCCCCCGCGCTCACCGATCACTGTGGGCTCCAGGTCCACAAAGACGGCCCGGGGCACATGCTTGCCGGCCCCCGTCTCGCTGAAGAAGGTGTTGAAGGAGTCGTCCCCCCCACCGATGGTCTTGTCGCTGGGCATCTGCCCGTCGGGCTGGATGCCGTGCTCCAGGCAGTACAGCTCCCAGCAGGCATTGCCGATCTGCACACCCGCTTGGCCCACGTGGATGGAGATGCACTCACGCTGCGGGGGGCACAGGGGGAATCAAGCTCAGCTGGGGGCAGCCCCCACCCAAACACCAGTTGTGCCCCGGCTCAGCCAGCCAGAGCCAACTCAGTGCTGTCCCAAACTTGCAGCTGAGCAGCACAGGGGCAGCCCAGGAATCGAGTTCGCCCCGGGAAGGAGGCAGGGGGACACACACGTGTTTGGGGACAGACTGGAGCCACCATTTGGCAGAGCCCTGGGGGTAACGTCACCCTGCATGAGCCCTCCATCTGCTTCCAAATGGCGCACAGGGAGGACATTTTACAGCCCCGCAGCCCAGGCAAGGCACGGCTGCGCTGCAGGAAGAGGAAGCAGCACACAGCACAGCAGGGGGGACGTGACTGCACCAGCTGACAAAAAAACAGCAGGGAGGGCTGATGCATCACCCCCCCGGGGGTCCCTCTGCTACCCCCGCCCCACCGTGGGTCCAGCACATTCCCGGCCGCACCCTGCGCTGCACCGCCTGCTCCTGCGCATTCCTCTCGCCCGGGTGGGGGGGGCTCCGGGCTCGGGCAGCCCGAGTGAGCTCCCCCAGGAGCCCCAGAGCAGGATTAGCCCCACAGGGTCGTATTCGGGTGGGTGCCAGGAGCGCAGTGGGGCGGGGAGGCAGTTGGGACCCTCTGCCATCGCCACGGGAGATGCGTGAGGTTGGGGCTTCAGGGCTGGATTTGGGGAACTGGTGACGCAGGGGCGGGGCTGTACCCCCGCCCCGCGACTTCCCGCGCGCGGGAACAGTAACGGTCGGGGCTGGGCGCCAAAAGCGGGACAGAGCCCCGCCCCCCCCCGAGCGAGGGGGGGTGCTACCCGGGACCACATGCTGCCCTCCCTGGGGGTGCTGTGCCCCCCCCCCGCTGCTCCCCCCGGCAAGGACGGCACTCCCAGCCCACGCTCTGCCCTCCCCAGCCCCCTGCTCCTGCTGTGCTTCCCCAGCTCCTTCTCTCCTCACCCCCACACCCCCCCAGTCCCTGATTTGCCCCTCTCCCTTACCCCCCCCAATCCCTGATTCTTCCCCCCCAACCTTTCCCCCTCCCACCCATTCCCCTCACCCCCCCCCAACTCCAGCCTTCCTCCCCCCTGCCCCCACATTTCCCAGTCCCTCCCAATTTCGCAATCCACCCCCTACCATGGCTGCAGCACGGTTACTCGTCCCGACAAGCAAGGAATCGACGCAAGTACCAGGCTGCAGCCGCCCGCGGGCGCATCCCTATATACCGGTCCGGGGGGCGGACCGCGCTCCCCCGCCCCGCGCTTGTATTGGCCGCTGCGCCCGCCCATCCGTGCGGTCTCCACCGCGGATTGGCTGCGGTCGAGGTGCGCCCCGCCTCCTTCCCTCCCCCCGCTGCCGGGCGAGCGCTGCGGGGTTTTGCCTCCCCCCCCCCCCCCCCCCGCAGCGGGGTACAGCGCCTTCCCGGGGTTTGCGAAGGGACCCCCCCGCACGGGGGAGGGGGCACTGGGGGGCCTGACCCCCCCCTCCCGCGATCCGAAGCCCCCCCTCACTGCGTTTGCTGCGGAGGGGGGGGGGGCACGGCTGCTCCCGCCCCCCCCTCCCGCCTCGCCCCCCCCGCCCGGTGCGGCTTCGCTGCAGAGGAAAACTGCGACATGGGGGGGGCGGGGGGGGGCAGCACGTGCTGCCGCGCCCGGCGCCCCCCCTCCCCCCCCCAGCGTCCCAAGGCCGTTAATCGGCTTCTCTTGCCGCACCAACACCCCCCCCCCCCGGCCCATCTGCACCGCCCGGCCCCCCCGCACCGGCCCATCTGCACCCCGGGGGCCCCTCCCAGTCCATCTGCAGCCTGGAGAGCTCCCCCCCAGCTCATCTGCAGGTGGCCCCCACAGCCCTGAATCCTGCCGCAATGGGGGCACCGTTCCCCGGGACCCCGCTCGATCTGCACGGGGAGGGGGCGCAGACCCCGCTCACTGCGGGGGGCTTTGTCTCGGCGTGTCCGCAGCACCGGGCCCCCGTCTCCCTGCGTGTTTACCCCCCCCCAGCCAGACGGGGCCCCCCGCCCCCCCCCTCGCTCCCCCACGCCCGCCGCAGGGACCGCCGCGATGCCCATAAAATGGGGGACGTGCTGGGGGTCCCGCCGTGCCCCCCCGGGGCGCCGTTGCTCGGTGCAGCTCCCTGCCCGGGGAGCCGAGGGGGGGCCGGCACCAGCCCCCATGTAATCCCCGGAGCTATTTGCTCCCGATAATCCGCCTTCCTGTTTTGCCGAGAGCTCTGCGGACAACCCAGCGGCCCCTTCGGCACCACACGCCGCCATGCGCTGCCGGCCCCCGGCCCCCCCCCCCCCCCCCCACCGGGGTCACCCCTCAGCCTCGGCCGGCCGCGGGGTGCGGGGGGGGCCGGGGCTGGGGCAGCAGCAGCTGCCGCAGCTGCATTGCAGCGGGTGACGTGGCTCCCCGCCATTTGCCCGGCCCGGCCGCCGCATTGGCCTCCCCGGCGGCTCCGCTCCGGGGGGTGGTGGTGCGGTGTGGTGTGTGGGGGGTGGTTCTTCCCCTGGCGCTGCCCGGTTGCACCGGGCTCCCGCGGCCACCCTCAGTGCGGGGGTCCATGCCGGCGCCTGGGGCTAGCTCGGCTCCGAGAGATGCCAACGTGGCGACCGACGCCGGCCGTGCAGGAGCCGCTCCCAGCCCCGCTCAGATTTATGACAAATGGCACTTACGGCACCGTGGCCCCCCACGTATCCCCCTTCCCCACGGCGCGTCCAGCCCCTCGCTGCAGCACCCGCTCGAGTTTCACTCCACATTCAACTTCCCCTTCATTATTTATCCCTGACCAGAGCCATGAGCCAGCAGTGTGTGGGGGGGGAACGACAGTGGGGGCTGGCTCTCCCCAGACCCAAGCAGAGCTGGGGGGGGGGGGGGGCACTGCCCCATGTCCCCCCTCCCAGTGACAGGCTGCCAGGACCAGCATAGCCAGTACCACTCCTCTTCCCTGCAGGTGACAGAGGGTCTTCATGACACACCACGGATGGGGGGGGAAAGCACCACCCATCCCTAGATACCCAGCAGGATGAAGGGCCCCCCAACCAGCTAGGCCTCCCTGAGACCAACAGCCCCTCCCCAGGCACAGCAGGCAGCACAGACACCCACCCCCCCGCTTCTGCCAGACAGGGGTGTGTGGGGGGGTGGTAGTAAGGGGGAAGGAATTCAGAGATCCCTGGAAGGGGTGAAACCAAGCCACCCCATGTGCTCACTTGGCTCCTGGTCCTAAGAAAACCCAACACTCCCCCCTCCAGCCCTTGCTACGAGGCCATGGCACAGTGTGTGTGTGGGGGGC
Organism: Grus americana; assembly: GCF_028858705.1. Lineage (NCBI taxonomy): Eukaryota > Metazoa > Chordata > Aves > Gruiformes > Gruidae > Grus > Grus americana. The sequence goes on from NC_072882.1 coordinate 2,861,097, forward strand.
ACACCACTCAGTCCAGGGCACAGTGTGTGTGTGGGGGGCACACCACTCAGTCCAGGGCAGCCCACCGAGAGAACACAGGTTTGGAGAGGCTGCAGGGTGCTGGGCTCAGCACAACCCAGATACACACCAGAGACTGCACTGGAGACCCCAGGTGCAGCCAGGGACCCTGGGGCCATACCAGGGGCTGTCAGGGGACAGTGTCCAAGACCAGGGAGGGACATCACAGCACAGAGTAAATACACCAGAGCCAGATGGTAAGACAGGGAATGCTTTTTATTCAGACCCACAGAAAAGGACAGGTGGGTCCATAACAGACTTTTCCATTGAAGCACAGACCATTGAACAGGACAGACTGCGGCGCACACACTGCTACAGACCCACGGGGGGTCTTCAACTAGGTTATGTTCCCTGTAAAAGCAGCACCCTTGTGAGAATTTAGTATTCCTCCCCTTCCTCCTCTCCTTCCCCTTCCACCGAATCCACCCCCACCTCCTCGTAATCCTTCTCCAGGGCAGCCATGTCTTCCCGGGCCTCCGAGAACTCCCCCTCCTCCATGCCCTCCCCCACGTACCAGTGCACAAACGCCCGCTTAGCGTACATCAGGTCAAACTTGTGGTCCAGGCGGGCCCAGGCCTCGGCAATGGCCGTGGTGTTGCTCAGCATGCACACGGCGCGCTGCACCTTGGCCAGGTCGCCCCCGGGCACCACCGTGGGTGGCTGGTAGTTGATGCCCACCTTGAAACCAGTGGGGCACCAGTCCACAAACTGGATGGTGCGCTTGGTCTTGATGGTGGCGATGGCCGCGTTGACATCCTTGGGCACCACGTCCCCGCGGTACAGCAGGCAGCACGCCATGTACTTGCCGTGCCGCGGGTCGCACTTTACCATCTGGTTGGCCGGCTCAAAGCAGGCATTGGTGATCTCCGCCACCGAGAGCTGCTCATGGTAAGCCTTCTCGGCAGAGATGACAGGGGCGTAGGTGGCCAGCGGGAAGTGGATGCGGGGGTACGGCACCAGGTTGGTCTGGAACTCCGTCAGGTCAACATTCAGGGCTCCATCAAAGCGCAGGGAGGCTGTGATGGAGGACACGATTTGACCTATCAACCTATTGAGGTTGGTGTAGGTGGGCCTCTCGATGTCCAGGTTGCGGCGGCAGATGTCATAGATGGCCTCGTTGTCCACCATGAAGGCACAGTCAGAGTGCTCCAGGGTGGTGTGGGTGGTGAGGATGGAGTTGTAGGGCTCCACCACGGCCGTGGAGACCTGTGGGGCCGGGTAGATGGAGAACTCCAGCTTGGACTTTTTGCCGTAGTCGACGGACAGGCGCTCCATGAGCAGGGAGGTGAAGCCAGAGCCGGTGCCACCCCCAAAGCTGTGGAAGACCAGGAAGCCCTGCAGCCCTGTGCACTGGTCAGCCTGGTGAGGAGAGACAAGGGAGAGGCATGTTTAGTCTGGGCAGCAGCAGAAGCTGCTCCTTCCTCTCTGTGGCTCACAAGGAGATTTGGGGGATTTCCAGCAGCAGAGCAGGAACCACCAGAATGAGTGACAGGATGGCCCTGACCCCATCTGTTGGACACTGACTCATGGAGAGCTGAATCTCCCAGGGAAGCTCCTTGGCCCCCAGGGTGGGAGAGTGGCCAGAAGCACCTCAGGGGTGGGGGGTGGGGGCTGTTGTCACTAGCTCAGGAGCAGAATGGGGACAGGTTTAGGGATGGGGTTTGGGCATCAGGGAGCAGGGCAAAGCACCAGCCTCAGCACAGCCACACAGCTCCAGGAGGGGCTGGTTGGAGCTGCCACTGCCTGCAGTCACTGGCATGCCCATCCCCAGCTGCATGCAGCTGGACTCAGACACAGCAAGAGCCAAGCAGGAACAAAGAAGGAATTGCACAGCTCAGCACCACCGGCGCCTGGGGGCTGCGGCGCTGTGGAGCAGCTCCAACACCACAGCTGTGCTGCGTCCTGCTCCCAGCCAATGGCAGCCACTGCAGAACAGGATTAACATTAATTAATATATTAAATCTAAACCCAGCCCAGATAGTCCAGAAGGGAGGCTGAGACCGAGAACCAAGTCTTTGTCTTCAGCTCACCACCCAGGAGCCCCCTCCTGTCCCCTACCAGCTTGCGGATGCGGTCGAGGACCAAGTCAATGATCTCCTTCCCAATGGTGTAGTGCCCACGGGCGTAGTTGTTGGCCGCATCTTCCTTGCCCGTGATCAGCTGCTCAGGGTGGAAGAGCTGCCGGTAAGTCCCTGTGCGCACCTCATCTGTGGGGAGAGCCCGTTAGCAACCAGCAGCCATTAACACCGGCCCCCCCCTCCCCCCCGCAGCCTCCCCGGCCCTCCCCCACGCTCACCGATCACTGTGGGCTCCAGGTCCACAAAGACGGCCCGGGGCACATGCTTGCCGGCCCCCGTCTCGCTGAAGAAGGTGTTGAAGGAGTCGTCCCCCCCACCGATGGTCTTGTCGCTGGGCATCTGCCCGTCGGGCTGGATGCCGTGCTCCAGGCAGTACAGCTCCCAGCAGGCATTGCCGATCTGCACACCCGCTTGGCCCACGTGGATGGAGATGCACTCACGCTGCGGGGGCAGAACATGGGGCTGTGTCACCCCCAGGCTCCCCCCTTCTTTGTTTCCCACCCCCCCCCCCCAGCTGCAGCACCAGCCCAGAACCCCACAGGGATGCTGCACCCAGGACAGGCTGGCACAGAGCTGGAAAAGTCCAGTCCCCGGGGCTGGAAGAGGTCAGATCCTGCCCAGACACACCCTATTGTTCTGGGTCCTGGCAGGCACCAAGTGCTGGGGGGGGGGGGGGGGCTCCGCTCCAGGACCACACCCAGTACAAGGGGGTGCTTAGCTCCAGGGGTCCCAGCTTGCCCCCCCCCCACCCCGAGGGAGCTGGGACCCTGCTCGTTGTGGGATGAGGAGCTCAGCACCAGGGCTCATTTAGTCCTGAGGGACTGGGACCACACTCAGGGCAAGATGGGGAGCCCTGACAGTCCCATCCTGCCCTATACACCCTGCTGAGAGGCAGCAACACCCAGTGGGGGGGCTCAGCACCAGGGCTCATCCTGCCCACGTGGGTCCCCATTGTGCCACGGCCACACCCAGTTCAGGACTTGGGGGGGGCAGCAGCTTATCCCATCATGCCTTGTCCTCCAGTGTGAGATGGGGTGCTCGGCACCAGGGGGGCCCATCCTGCCCTGCTCGCCCCACATCAGGGGACCCATTCTGCCCCGGAGCCATGCCCAGAGGGGTCCATCCTGCCCAGTTTAACGGGAGCCACACCCAATGCAGGACAGCAGCTCGATACTGGGAATGGGTGGCCCGATCCTGCCTCATCGAACGGGTGCCACGCCCAGTATGGGCTCAGTATCAGGGACTCATCCTGCCCGGTTTAACGGGAGCCACGCCCGGTACGTGCTCAGGGATCAGCACCAGGAGCCCATCCTGACCGATTTAACGGGAGCCACACCCATTGCAGGCTCGGGGGCCAGCCCCAGGGACCCATCCTGCTCAGTTTAACAGGCACTATGCCCGCTGCGTGCTCGGGAGTCGGTCCCAGGGGTCCCGTCCTACCCAGTTTAACGGGAGCCACGCCCAGTGGAGGCTCGGTGCTCAGCCCCGGGGAAAGCAGGGGGACCCATCCAGCTCCATTTAACGGTAGCCACGCTCGGGGCTGGGCCCCGGGCGACCCCTCCTGTCCGGTGTAACGAGAGCCACGCCCAGTGCGGGCTCAGCCCCGGGGCCGAGGGCCCCATCCCGGGCTAGGGGGGTGGCGGCGAGACCAAGGACAACTGCGGGACCGGAGACGACACCCCACACCCCCCCCCCCCTTCCCCTCCCCTCACCATGGCGGCGGTCGGCTCCGGGGCGGTCTCACAGCCCGACGCTGAGGCGGTCGATGTAAGAAGCACAGCGGAACGCGGGGCTCGGCGCGGGGCTTTATAGGGCCGGCGGGGCGGGGCGGGCGGCGGGGCCGGGGGCGGCGGCGGCGGCCATTGGCGCGGGGCGGGATGAGGTAATGCCCCCCCGGAGCCGCAGACAAAGGCCGGGCGGTGCAGAGGGGGGGGGGCGGGGGCTGCGGCGGCCACGGATCAGCCGCGCCGCCGGTTCCTGCCCGCAGCCGTCTGGGCCCGGCCCTGTCCTGTGCCCGAGTCCCAGTACCCAGCCACGTCCTTGTCCCCAGCCATGTCCCTGCCGTGCCCTGGACCCCGTTCTTGGCTGAGCCACTGTCCCCGGCCACGCCCTGGTCCCCATCCCCAGTTGTGTCACTGTCTCAAATCTGGCTGTGTGCCACTGCCCTGGCTCCCAGCTATGCCCCTGTCCCCACCCTCAGCCATGCCCTGCTCCCCAACACTGGCCATGTCACTGTCCCCTTCCCAGTTGTGTCACCAACCCCCTGTCTGACCACTGCCCTGGTTCCCAGTTACACCCCTGTCCCCATTCTTGGCCACACCCTGCTCCCCATCCCCAGCCATGCCCCTGTCCCCATCCTCAGCTATGCAACCCTCCCCGTGTCTGGCCACTGCCCTGGCTCCTGGCTATGCCCCCGTCCCCATCCTCGGCCACACCCTGGTCCCTGTTCCCAACCTCACTGTTGTCGCCATCCCCAGCCACGCCCTGGTCCCCATCCATGGCCGTGCCCCTGGTCCCATCCCTGGGGACACGGTTCCTGTGCCTAGCCATGTCCCAGTGCCCTGGTTCCCAGCCATGTCTTGGCCCCTGTCCCCACCGTGACCCAGTGCCTGTCCTGGATGCAGCCTGGCCCTTTCCCGGCAGTGCCCCATCCCTTCCAGCGCCTCTTTGTCTGCTCAGGCAGCAGCAAACAGCCCCCCCCCGCCCCCCCCGTGGGGCCCAGCAGGGGGGAGGAAGAAAGCGCCCAGGGCAGCTGGGGACGAGCAGGACCAGGGGGGCTGGGGACAGCGGGAGGACACGGGGGACAAAGCCCTGAGGTGGCTCCCAGCACAGTTTTTGGGGCTGGGGGTCCGGACTGCATGGCAGCTGCTCTGCGGCAGCTGGTGGTTGGGACACTGCTGGGACACCCAGGCACATGTCCCCCAGCCACCCTTCCATCTGCTGCAGCCCCTGCATGGCCCCCCATGGCCCTGGGGGGTTCCCCCTCCTTGCGGGATTCCCCCTCCCTTTTGTCCCTGCAAAACCCACAGTGGCTGGGGGTTGTCCCCCAGAGGCGGGGGGCTCTGGGGGGCTCAGTCCCTGCAGAAGGGTGACCCCATGCTGCATGCGCAGGCATGGCCGGCCCCATCTGCTACAGGTGGAGCTGCCAGGTTGCCCCCCCTGCTGAGAAATCACATTTTTCTCTGCATTTCCCACATTATGCAGATTTCTGGGCAGCTCCAGGTTCCCATGTCCCCATATCCCTACTACCAGCCCCATGTCCCCACTGTAACCCCCATGTCCCTGCTGGCAGCCCCACGCTCTGCCAGCCCAGTGCTTTTGGGGTGCTGCTGAAGGAGCGTGGGAGCGGGGGGGGGGGGGGGGGGGGCGAGGCTCAATTCCCCTGGGGCTGGGGGGCTGCAGACAAAGAGGGGCTGGGATTTGAGCATCACCCACCAGAACAAAGGACCGAGTGGCCCCAGCTGTGCCGGGTGGAAGAGAACCAGGAGATTTGGCTCCTGCCAGGCTGGTCCCCATTGCAAACAGGTGTTTAGGGGGACCCTGGCCCCAAAGCGGCTCAGTCCCCAGCCCCCAGCCCCACACTGGGTTGGTCCTCGTATAGGAAACATCTCCTCTCTTTGTCTCCTCGCAGTCCCGAGCCCTCAGCACCTGTGTGGGGCCTGGCAGGATGTCCCCAGGGCCTGGGGTTTTGGGGGCTCACAGCAGCCCCTGCCTCAGGGACCCCTCTCTAGGCTGGGCGTGTCACTGCCCATGCTATCCCTTGAGCCGTGGGCAGGGGTTGCCCCCTGGGGTGGCTGGTGGCTCAGACCCCTGGGCGATGCGGGGTGCAGGGCAAGGGGCCCTGAGTGCCGGGGGTCCTCCCCCCCCAGCCCCTTCCCATCTCGTTAGGTATGGAAAGCCACTCATGCCCTCGCCGACCGCTGCCAGGCAACGGGCTGTGGTGGTGGGGTTGCTAGGAGACCAGTTGCTAGGAGACAGCCTAAGAACCACCCCCCCCTCGCATTCCCATTCCCCTCCCCGACATCCATGCTGGGGCCTGGCTGGGGGTGGGGTGCGGGGAGACGGGGCTGGGGTCCCCCCTCGCCCAACCCTGCTGTGCTTGGAGGGGGGTCCCATCCCTGGGGCCCTGCAGTGCTGTGTTGTGCCAGGGGGTGGGTACACAGGCCCCGGGGTCCCCCAATGTCCAGCCCCATTGCACCCTGTCGTGAGGGTCACCAGCCCAGGGGCTCCCCCAGTGCCCAGCCTCAGTGTATGCCAGTGGGGGGGGATCTGGCCCAGCTCCAGCTGCCCCCCCAGCTCCTGCCCCCCCCCGGCTCCCAGCCCCCTCCACGGTGCTTCCCAGCCTCCTGTGCCGTGTTGACTGTTGGTAGCAACGCAGCGGCTCCTGGTGACGGTTGCTGCCCCCCTGCCATGTCCGCTGCCCAGGGAACACCGAGTAGGACAGGCCATCGGCCCCACCGGCATCCCCCCCAGCCATGCAGAGCCCTCAGCCCTGCCCATGGCTGCCCCCCTCCAGGCTGGGCATGTTGGGGGCCCCAAGAGCCGCCATCCCCGCTCCCCTCTGGCGGCGCAGCCCGTCGTGGCTCCCTGCCCGCAGCATGGCTGAGGTTTCCAGCCCCCCCTCAGTTTGGGCCCTTCCTGGGGGTCCCTCACTGGTGACCTTGCACCCCATGGCTGCGACACATCTGTCCCTGGGGATCAGGGGGTCCCAGCCCCGTCGGGGGCTGCCGTGGCTCCCGGGGAGGAGGCAACGTCCTGGGTGCTGGCTGCTGCTATTTTTAACCTGTTTTCCCGCAGAATGTGGCATGCAAGCGCCAGTTCTGTCTGTCTATCTGTCTCCTGCCACCATCGATGTGACAGGTTCATTGAAACAGAGAGACGGGGCAGCTCGGGGGTGGGGGCTACTCCTTGCAGGGGTGCAGGATGAGGCCCTGGTACAGGGAGGGGTACTGGACAGGCCCCACCATCCCCCGACTGGCTCAGAGTGGGATGGGGGGGCTGGAGGGGCACAGCAGGGGTGGTGGCATCTGTCCTTGTCCATGCTCAACCTGCAGCCCCCCTCTGAAGGGCAGGGTGAGGGACCCCCCAACCCCCAGTGCTGGGGGCAGCAGGTGACCCCATTCCCATGGGAGGGAGCAGCAGGGTGTCCCCGCAGCCTGGGTGCCCTGTGCCACCCCTGCAGCCCCCTCTCCCTCCTGGCAGTGTGGGAGCCACAAAAGGGAGGCTCCACCCCGGGGAAGGGGGACATGGAGGGGGACATGAGGGGAAGGACTGGGTGCAGGGGAGGGAGCCATGGGGGTGCAGGGGGCTGCAGCCACACTGGCCATGGGGAGGGGTCTGCAGCATCGCTCGACACTCGTGGGGCAGCACCGCATTGCGGCAAAGCCTGCAATAAAGGAGCAGAGCAGCGGCAGCGGTGATGAGGCGGGAGAGACCCCGCTGCTGGGGGGGAGGCCCCTTTCCGCCCAGCCTCCCCAAAGCACCCCCACACCCCCAGCAGGGCCCCGGAGCTGGGGTGGTGGGGGCTCAGGGGGCTCCGGTGGCATGGGTGGCTCGAGGAGCAGGTGTCGCGGGGGCATTGGCCACCCCAGCCCCTGGTGTGTGCCAGCGCTAAGGATGTGCCCAGAGAGTGGGGGGACACCGGGGGTGCCCGGGGGACCCGGCTCAGCCATTGTGCATGCAGTGGGGGTCTGGGTGCAGACCAGGGCAGGGGGGAACATCGCTGTGGCTGGACCCCCAGGGACATCCTGGTCCCTCCACCCTCAGCTTTCCGCAGACCAGCCCTGCATGGGGACAGGGTCCCTTTGCTGGGGGACACACACCGAGGGACTGACCCCACCGCAGGGGTGGGGTTCAAAGCCGGGCGTGGGGGTCTCTGTGGCTGCCTGTGTCTCCACGCTATCCCCAAACCCATCTCTGGCCCTGAGACCGTGACCCCAACCCACAGTTATCCCAGCCCAGGGCGGGGGGGGGGGGGGGGGCAGGGTGCTGCTCCCCGGGGGTAAGCGTGGGTGACCCCCCCACCCCGTCCTTCCTGCCCCACAGGAACTGCCTCTGCGTGGGTTCCCCCGAGGAGCCGCCCCCGGGGCTGGCAGGGGAACACGGGCGGCGGCCGGGCGCAGGAGCCGGCGCGGCGGGTGCCCGCAGGGCTTCCCACGGGACCGGGACCGGGAAGGGGACAAGGACGGGGACAGCCGTGGCCGCGGTGCTACCGAGCAGAGCCCGAGCCTGGGGCCGCGGCCGGGGGGTGCAGGGATCCCCACCCCCGCCCCCGGCTGAGCCCCCCGCCCCAAATATCCCGCACAGCCCCCCCGCCCCTAAAGCCCCCGCAGAGCCACCCCCCACTGTCCGCCCGCCCCTGACGTCCCCGCTGCCCGTAACGCCCTCCCGCCCCCCCGCCCCACAGCACCCCCCGCCTCTCAGCACCCCCCGCCCCTCGCCCCGCCTCCCGCCAGCCACATTCCACTCTGTCGACGTCACCGCCTACGCACCCTCGCCGACTTTCGAACCGGCCAATCGGAATCGAGGCGGGGCGGTGAGGGCATGACGTGCAGCGAGGGCGTGGCTGGTGTGGCAGCGGGGACCGGAGGGGCGGGGAAAGCAAACGCCCCGCCCATCATGCCCCGCCCCAGCGGAGTCCCCGCCCCCATGGTATATCTAAGCGGGGGGGCCCCACCGGGCGCCCCTCGCCCTCCTCATTGGTGGTTCCGTAGCGGTTCGGACAGTGAGCGGCCATGGTGAGGGCCGGGCCGGGGGGCGTGGGGACATCACGTAGGCCGGGGCAGCCCGGGGGGCGTGGGGACCCCCCCCCGGGGGTAGCGCGTGGTGCTGAGGGGAGGGGGGGGCTGGGTCCTCCCGTGTCTAGGACAGCACGTGGGACTGCGGGCCGGGAGGTGAAGGCTCCTCGCGTGTCCAGGACACCCCGTGGGGCTGCCGAGCACTTGCATGCCCCAGGGCAGGCCCTGATGTGGGGGGATGTGGGGGTCCTGTGTGCCCCCACTGTGGGGCGGGGGGGGCTGGAGCCATGGACCCCTGGCCGGGGCTCGCTGCCCTGGGTGCTCCTACTCTCGGGGCTCTGCTCATCCCCTCCCTGGGCTCCGTGTCCCTCAGGGGGTGCAGTGTGTGGCCTGTTCTCCCATACAGGTCCTGGGTATGTCCCCACAACCCCCCCGGCCGCCCCTGGAGCTCCCTGAGCAGCTAGGGGACCCTGCTCCGAGGGGGGTGCGGGGTTGCTTGGGGGGACTCTCCTGCCGCCCTCTCCCTGGGAATGCCCTCTTCTCCCTCACCGGGAGCACTGGTGGGAGCGAGTCACAGCACGTAGGGCGATGGCGGGGGCAGCCCCCGCTCTCACCCTGCCCCGGGCGCGACCAGCAGCCGACGGGACAGGCGAAACTCCCGGTCCCCGGAGGTTGCACTTGCCCTGAGCGGAGCCGGCTGCCGGCCGTGGGGGGGGTTCTGCCGGCCGGGTGCCCATCCCCGTGGGTCAGGGCTGGTGCCGCGGCAGCTGGCGGCTGACAGGGAAGGGCAGGGGCTGGCGACGGGGCCGGGACAGCCCAGGGTTGTGCAAGGTCTGGTGGAGAAACAGGGGGATTCCTGCGTCTGTGGGGCCTGGGGGTGCACCCAAACTGGGGGTGGTGGTGACGGGCAGCCCTGCGGGGAGGGGGCTGAAGGGGCCCTAGGTGGTGGGGACCAGGAATGGAGGGGACTGGGGATAACCCTGGGGAACCCCAACTCCTGACTGGGGCAGTGGGGGGATGTGAACGGCTCTGGCTGGCTGAGCCGGGGCACAACTGGTGTTTGGGTGGGGGCTGCCCCCAGCTGAGCTTGATTCCCCCTGTGCCCCCCGCAGCGTGAGTGCATCTCCATCCACGTGGGCCAAGCGGGTGTGCAGATCGGCAATGCCTGCTGGGAGCTGTACTGCCTGGAGCACGGCATCCAGCCCGACGGGCAGATGCCCAGCGACAAGACCATCGGTGGGGGGGACGACTCCTTCAACACCTTCTTCAGCGAGACGGGGGCCGGCAAGCATGTGCCCCGGGCCGTCTTTGTGGACCTGGAGCCCACAGTGATCGGTGAGCGCGGGGGAGGGCCGGGGAGGCTGCAGGGGGGAGGGGGGGGCCGGTGTTAATGGCTGCTGGTTGCTAACGGGCTCTCCCCACAGATGAGGTGCGCACAGGGACTTACCGGCAGCTCTTCCACCCTGAGCAGCTGATCACGGGCAAGGAAGATGCGGCCAACAACTACGCCCGTGGGCACTACACCATTGGGAAGGAGATCATTGACTTGGTCCTTGACCGCATCCGCAAGCTGGTGAGCGTTCCACAGGAGGTCTCACAGGATGGGTCCATCCCCAGGGGCTGGCTGGGGACAAAGGGAAGCTAGTGTCCCTGGGGAGGTGATCAGCAGGTCCTTCTCACCCCATCAGCACTCTGGCCTGCATCAGTTCAAGGATAGAAGGTGGGGCTGCCCCAGGAGAGATCTGCTGCCCTGCGGTGTGAGTGTCAGGTCTGGGCTGTCCCCAATGCCCACAGGGGACATGCCTGCCGCAGGGGTGGCACAGCCCTGTCTCAGCAGGGTGCCAAGCCCCGCTCTGGGGAGGAGGATGGGAAGCCCCATGCCCGGGGGGGGGGGGGTGGGGGGTGGGGGGGGGTGGGTGTGCTGCGCAGCCCTAGTTCTGGTGCTTGTGCAGCACTCACTGCTGGTTTGACTGGTGCGGCTGCCCGAGCTCTTTGAACCTCAGGTTCCCACGCTGGGGCTGGCGCCAGGGCTGGCTGGACCTGCTGTGCCGCTGGCTCTGCTCGGGGAGCTCCCGGCACATCAAAGGCTGAGCTGGCTGCCCATGGGCTTGCGTGGGACCGGTGGCTCTAGCTGCACCCATCCTGATGAGGACAAGGCGGTGAAGCCATGGCTGACCTGCTCCGGTCCCCGCTGGGGACTCTCCCAACAGGCTGACCAGTGCACAGGGCTGCAGGGCTTCCTGGTCTTCCACAGCTTTGGGGGTGGCACCGGCTCCGGCTTCACCTCCCTGCTCATGGAGCGCCTGTCCGTCGACTACGGCAAAAAGTCCAAGCTGGAGTTCTCCATCTACCCGGCCCCACAGGTCTCCACGGCCGTGGTGGAGCCCTACAACTCCATCCTCACCACCCACACCACCCTGGAGCACTCTGACTGTGCCTTCATGGTGGACAACGAGGCCATCTATGACATCTGCCGCCGCAACCTGGACATCGAGAGGCCCACCTACACCAACCTCAACCGCCTCATCAGCCAGATCGTGTCCTCCATCACGGCCTCCCTGCGCTTTGATGGAGCCCTGAATGTTGACCTGACGGAGTTCCAGACCAACCTGGTGCCGTACCCCCGCATCCACTTCCCGCTGGCCACCTACGCCCCTGTCATCTCTGCCGAGAAGGCTTACCATGAGCAGCTGACGGTGGCGGAGATCACCAATGCCTGCTTTGAGCCGGCCAACCAGATGGTAAAGTGCGACCCGCGGCACGGCAAGTACATGGCGTGCTGCCTGCTGTACCGCGGGGACGTGGTGCCCAAGGATGTCAATGCGGCCATCGCCACCATCAAGACCAAGCGCAGCATCCAGTTTGTGGACTGGTGCCCCACTGGTTTCAAGGTGGGCATCAACTACCAGCCACCCACGGTAGTGCCCGGGGGCGACCTGGCCAAGGTGCAGCGCGCCGTGTGCATGCTGAGCAACACCACGGCCATTGCCGAGGCCTGGGCCCGCCTGGACCACAAGTTTGACCTGATGTACGCTAAGCGGGCGTTTGTGCACTGGTACGTGGGGGAGGGCATGGAGGAGGGGGAGTTCTCGGAGGCCCGGGAGGACATGGCTGCCCTGGAGAAGGATTACGAGGAGGTGGGGGCTGACAGCGTGGAGGGTGAGGAAGAAGAATACTAGTCACTTGTCACTTCTGCCAGTTACACTGTGGTGCTGTTCACTAAAATTGCTCTTTCCACTCTTGCCTCGTTTATTGTCCCAGCATGATCTGCCTTGTGGTGACCTGGGGGAATGTCCCGAGGAGATGGGGGGTCCTGGCTGAACTGAGCTGGCACAGGGGCTGTGCTGGGGGTGCTGTGTGGGATTGGGGTTCCTTGGCTGGGTCCTGTGCTGTGAGCTGGCTATGCCCTGCTGGGCCGCCTGCACTGTGGGGGTTCATGTCCCTTCCCCCCCATTATCCCCAGGAGTCCCTGTAACATGGGTTGGTCCCCAGGTGGGGTGAGGACCCCTGGGAACAGCCCCCAGGGAGGCTGGGAGCCTCCAGTGCCCTGCCCCAGCAAACACCCTCCAGCCCCAGTCCTGGGTGTGTGGGCAGGATGCAACCCTCGGCACAGCTGGTGCAGATGGGAGGTACCTGGTATTGTGCTGCTCCTGGCATGGAGCAGGTCTCTGTGTGGTGCTCTGCAGAGCTGGGGGGTTCCTGGGAGGGACCCCCTGCAGCCTCTGGGCAGAGGCACTGACCCCTTCCCGTAAGCACCGCCCTCGCTGCCCGGGAAGGGGGATGCGGGGGGGGGGGGCATTACCCAGCACTGCCCCTGCGCATGGCAGCTCTGGCAGAGCCGAGTCATGGCTGTCCCTACACAATGGGGGGGGGACAGGGCCCCCATCTCTGGGGGCTGGGCTGGGCAGGGTCTGCATTGCCTGCTCCATGGGGCTGAGCACCCTGGGCAGGATGGGACCCAGCTGAGATGGGAGTTCTGTTAAGCCCTGCAGCAGGGGCTGAGGATGGGGCTCACAGCCCCATCTCTGCATCCCAGCCCCTCTCTGCATCCCAGTGGGGTGTCTGCGCCCCCTCTCCCCATGCTGCTTGAGGGGGACCCCATAACGCCCGGTACTGCCCCGCAGCCCCTCTCCTGCATCCTGGCAGGGGGAGGCCAGTTGTGCCCAGCCCCTCTCCCTCTGCCCGCGGGTGGGTCTGTGTCCCTCGGGCACCCTGCCCCTCTCCCCACCGCCCCTGGTGCTACCGGACTCTTCTGCCTGCACCCCCGAGGGGGGACCTCCCCCGTCCTGCAGCCCCCTGCCCCACATTTCCAGCGGAAACACCGGCCACCCCCGAGGGGGAAAGCCTGCAGCCCCTGCCCCGCATCCCGAGGGGGATCCCGGCCGCTCCCGGCCCCTCGCCCCGCCCCCCCCCCCCCGGAGAAGACACTCGCAGCCCCCGGTCCTCCCCCCGCCCCCGGCCGGGAGACCCCTCCCCTCGCGCCCGTACCCCCGGGTCCCCCCAGCGGGGCGGAGCCGCCACCAGCTATAAACAGCCGGTACCGACAGCCACCGCCCTCCCGGTCCTGCCATGAGCCGCGGCGGCCGCGCCCCCGCCCCGCGCCGCGCCCTCGGGGCGCCGCCGCCCGTCACCGTGGCTTCGGGGCGGCTGGCGGCAGCGGCAGCGGCGCGGGGCGCGGAGCGGGAGGAGCTGGCGGCGCTGAACGATCGCTTCGCCGCTTTCCTGGAGCGGGTGCGGGCGCTGGAGCGGCAGAACGGGGCCCTGCGAGCCGCCCTGGGCCGCGCCGCTGCCGCCGCCGCGCCCCGCACCGCCGGGCTGATGCAGGGGGAGCTGCGGGGGCTGCGGGAGCGGCTGCAGCGCCTCGGCCGTGACCGCGACCGGCTCCAGGCCGAGCGAGACGGGCTGGCCGTCGACTTGGTGGCCCTGCGGCAGCGGTGGGTGGGCGGCGGGGCAGGGGGATGCACCGGGGCGGGGAGAGAGGCACGGGGATGGGGAATGCACGGCGGGATGGGGCCCGGGGGGTGCAGCAGGATGAAGGATGCACAAGCGAGGAGAGCAGGGGATTGCACCGGGATGGGGACCACGGGATGCACGGGAGGGGGACCAGCTGTGTATTGGGATGGGGACAGGGGATGCAGCGGGATGGGGGGGATACACCTGGGATGTTGGGGTGGGGCCCGGGGAATGTACTGGAGACAGTGGGGAGGGGAGCGCAGCATGCACCAGGGTGCGCTGGGGAGGGACCAGGGATGCCCCGGGTGTACTGGGGTGGGAGCAGGCGTTTACTGCGGAGGGGACCGGGGATGCCCCTAGCAGTCTCTGGAGAAAGCACCGGGGATGCACAGGGGGCACTGGGGGGGTGGGGGGTGCTGGGGAGGAACCCAGGGTGGGGGCTGGGAAGCAGAGCTCTGTGGAAGGGTGGGGTGGGGGCACTGGGAGTGGACTGGGATGAGCACTGGGGTGAGATGGGGCCAGGGCAGGGCTGGACCCCCATGGGAGGAGCGTGTCCCAGCGAGGGGCCCTGGGGGGGGCCGCAGTGGGGTCATGGCCCTGCAGCCCTGGGGTGGTATGACAGGACCCGTGTGGGGTCCCCCAGGGTCTGAGGGTTCTGCAGGGAAGGGCTGGTCCAGCCCAGGCCCTTGGGGGCTGAGGGGGGTGTGTGGCTTAGGCTTGGGGAGCTCCTCTTCCTCATCCTCCATCCCCATGTGCCTGCAGCATATGGGGGGGCACTGCGGCAGGGCAGGGGGTCCCAGGCAGCAGGAGGCACGGGAGGGGGCTGCACCCACCCTGTCTCCTACCTCCTCCTCACTCCTGCTGTCCCCAGGCTGGAGGACGAGACACAGAAGCGGGAGGATGCAGAGAAGAGTCTGGTGCTGTTCCGCAAGGTGAGGGGGCTCAGGGGCCTGTTTCCCCCTGTGCAGTGCCCATTCCCCTGTACCCCTGTGTAATGCGCACCGGTGATGCCCCTGCCCTAAGCACGGGCTCTGACCCAGCTGCCCATGTGTGCAAACGCCCCAGCGATGCCCCATGCACCAGGCGCTCCCTGTCCTGCACTGCCCCAGGGGGGTTCTGGGAGGGTCCCCATCCCCTCTGCACTGCCCCACAGCTTGGCCCAACCTCTTTCCGCAGGACATGGATGATGCCACGCTGTCTCGCCTTGAACTGGAGCGCAAGGTCGAGCTGCTGATGGACGAGATTGGCTTCCTCAAGAAGCTGCATGAGGAGGTGGGGGGCCAGGGTGGGGCGGGGGGGGAGTGGATTGGGTCCGTGTGCCATGGTGTGACAGCCCATGTGCCTGCGCAGGAGCTGCGGGACCTGGAGGTGAGTGCCCCGAGCCCGGCGGCACTGGTGGAGGTAGAGGTCTGTAAGCCGGAGCTGACGGCTGCGCTGCGGGAGATCCGCACCCAGTATGAGAGCATTGCCGTGAAGAACCTGCAGGAAGCTGAGGAGTGGTACAAGTCAAAGGTACTTGGGGCTGGGGGGGCCGTGGGGAGGCCAGGGCACCCCAGCAGCCCTGACTCCCCTGGCCCCCACAGTTTGCTGACCTCTCAGATGCGGCCAACCGCAACCATGAGGCACTGCGGCTGGCCAAGCAGGAGATGAACGAGTCCCGGCGGCAGATCCAGAACCTCACCTGCGAGGTGGATGGTCTGAAGGGCATGGTGAGAGCCGGGGGGGAGGGGGGAGGAGGAGGGCCAGCATGCGTGCAGGCGCGGGGCCCCTGTCCTCATCCTGCATGGCCCGCTTTCCCCCCGCAGAATGAGGCGCTGCAGCGGCAGATGCAAGAGATAGAGGACGAGTTCGGGGAGGAGATTGGGACCTACCAGGATATGGTGGGGCGGCTGGAGCAGGAGATCCAGCAGATGAAAGAGGAGATGGCGCGGCACCTGCGCGAGTACCAGGACCTGCTCAATGTCAAGATGGCCCTGGACATCGAGATTGCCACGTACCGCAAGCTGCTGGAGGGCGAGGAGAGCCGGTGAGGCTGGCACACGCAGCCTTACGTCCCTGTCACTGCCAGGGTGCAGTGTCTGGCTGGGGAAAAACGTCCCCCCCATTGCGTCATCCTGGTTGTTACAGGATTTTCTTGCAAGGAGGCAGCTCTGAGTGCAGTTTCCATGGGCAAAGTTCCCATGGGAGCTTCTTGCTGCTGAGATAAAGGCAAGGCCAGGGGAAGGCGCGATGGTGGGGGAGCTGCTGCTGGCTCCTCTTCTGCCGCTTGCCCAGCAGCCCATGGGTACAGACCACCGCTGGCCCTGCACAGATTAACCGTGCTGTGGGTCACTGACTCAGTGGTGTGGAAGGATCAGGGTCACCAGCAATGCCCGGGAGCCCCAGATCCCCCCCTCACCCCCCTCTCCCCCTCCAGGATCACCACCCCCTTGCACCCCGCTGCCTCCTTCAGCATGAGAAGCTCAGGTGAGGAGGGGGCTGGGGGTCCCCTGCCATGTCCGGGGGTCTTTCCTCCCTCTCTTGGGGCAGAGACCCCATGGGGGCGCAGGTAGTCTCTGTGCTGCTGTGGGGGCACCTGGGGGGGGGGGAGGGGCAGCTGACACCCTCTCTGTGCCCCAGCACTGAAGCTGCAGCCAGCGGAGAGCCCAGCACGGAGGATGGTGCTCATCAAAACCATTGAGACACGGAATGGGCAGGTGAGGGCTGGGGGCTGCAGGTGGGAGGCTGACCCCCACCATGGGGGTGACCCCCACCTTCTTCCCCCGCAGCAGGTGGTGACAGAGTCGCACAAGGAGCGAGCGGAGCCGGGGAAGTGATGGAAGGGAGCTGCTGTGCCGGCCCCCACCCTGCACCACCTGTTCGGCAGGGTGGCAGTGTGGGGGGGGGGGGTTGGGGGGCTCCGCTGGACCCCACTGTGCCCTGTCCAGGCTGGGGAGCAGCACATGGGGCGGCTGCCCCTGTCCCCCTCCCTGCTACCAGCACTGGGGCGTGATGCCGTGGCGCAGCTGGGTGCCTCGTCCTCCCTTGTATTTATTGCTGCGTATCGCCTATTCATGTCCCTCCCCGCTGGAGCCGCAGTTGTATTTCACGGTTACCGAGTGTCCCCCACGCACTCGGGGCCGGGGCCGCCCCGCTTCCCCCTCCCCCCCCGGTGGGAGCTGGCACCGGCTGCTCCGGGGGTTGTGTCCCCTCCCAGTGCCCCCACCCTACGTGGCTCTGGCTCCCACTCGCGGTGGGGGCGGGAAGGGGTGCAGGGCCCGGGGGGGAGTCTCTGGGGGCTGCCCCCGCCATGTTTGCGTCCTGCTTGAGCGGCAAATAAAGGCTGTGGCGACGATGCGACCGAGCCACTCGGGGTGGCAGGGGGAGCACGCCCGGTGGTGCAGGAAGCCAGCTGGGGGGCGAGGGGGGGGTTCTGGGGCCGGAGGGTGCACAGGGCGGGGGGCGCCGGGGGGTGAGCGTGGGGTGCAGGACACGGACACAGAGCTCGATGCGGGAGCCGCCGCTATCCCACAACCCCCCCTCGCGGCGCTCTACTCTCTCCATCCTCTATGATCAATCGCTTCCCTCCCTGGAGCTGATAGGCTGATACCAGCTTATCACTGACTGGCCGAGCTCTGGAGCGGCGCTGAACCAATCCCAGGCGAGCGCCTGCCGCTCCCACCGCTACTCATTGGTCAGCGCTAGGCCGCGGGGCGGGCCATCGGTGATGGCGGTGAGCTATAAACCAGGTCTCGGCCGGGCCCTGCACAGTTCATAGGAGTTTCTCTGGCCGGTGCTGCTACAGCCAGCCGGCTCCCGAACGTGCTGCGGGACGGGGTGCGCCCGGCTCGGCATCTGGTGGCAAATGCCATATGAATAACCCATGAGTAATCCTGGAGCCATGCCGTGCAAGTGGCAGGATCAAACTTTGGGAACAGCTCCTCATAGCAAAATCCTGCCAGGTTTTAGTGAGGAGAAGCCCTGCCTTCCCTAGGTGTACAGGCCTGAGCGTGCATTTTGCAGATGCTTCCTTTCAGTTGACTTCCTCAGTCGTTTGTTTTCCAGCCTAAGCAAGACCTTTTTCATGGTGAAAGGCAAAGCCCTCTTCTTGCAACAAGGAGGCAGCTCCCAGGACTAGCGAAGGCTCCAGCATGCTCACAGACATGCAGGTAGTGGATTAAATCACCTACTGAGGTGTATTCCTGGGAGGAATACATAGAAACTGTTTGAGCAGCCAGGGATCAGGTTAGGAAAGCCAAAGCCCTGATAGAAAGTAGTCTGGCCAGGGTTGTCAAGGACAACAAGGAAAAGCTTCTATAGGTATGTTAGTGAGAAAAGGAGGATGAGCGAAAATGTGGGTCCCCTCTGGAATGAAACAGGTGACCTGGTTACCCAGGATATGGAGAAGGCTGAGGTACTCAATGACTTCTTTGCCTCAGACTTCACTGGCAAATGCTTGAGCTGCGCTGCCCAGGTCACAGAACGCAGGGACTGGGAGAATGCAGAACCACCCATTAGGAGAAGATCAGGTTTGAGAATATCTAAGGAACCTGAAGGTGCACAAGTCCATGGGACTTGATGAGATGCATCTGAGGGTCTTGAGGGAACTGGCGGATGAAATGGCCAGGCCACTCTCCATCATATTTGAGAAGTCCTGGCAGTCGGGCGAAGTTCCTGCCGACTGGAAGAGGGGGAACATAACCCCCATTTTTAAGAAGGGTAAAAAGGAAGACCCAGGGAACTACAGGCCAGTCAGTCTCACCTCCATGCCTGGCAAGATTATGGAGCAGGCCCTCCTGGAGACTATGCTCAGGCACATGGAAAATAAGGAGGAGATTGGTGGCAGCCAACACGGCTTCACTAAGGGCAAATTGTGCCTGACAAATTTGGTGGCCTTCTATGATGGGGTTACAGCGTTGGTGGATAAGGGAAGGGCAACTGATGTCATCTACCTGGACTTGTGCAAGGCATTCGACCCAAAGCATTCTAGGAAATTCCTTTTCCCTCTTGCCTTGCTGCTCATCCCATCCATGTGGGCAGGCTAATAGCATGGCTAATAGGATGCTGGCATCCTGACCCCACTCACTTGGCCACAGCGCTGTCAGGGTCTGCAAAGTTGATGGCTGTGGCGGGGCCCAGCAGCTTCTCCAGGTGGCTGGAGACCAGCTGCTGCTGCTTCAGGCCCTCAACCCGCCTGGCCAAGGCCACGGGTGTCAGCTCCTCCTCTGCTGCTGACTCCTTCACCATACTCTGGGGAGGGGAAGACAGGTGGCTGTGTCACCCCTGGGACAGCCTCCCCACTGATCCCCAGGGCAGGGGCAATGCTTACCTGGATCTGCTCCACCTCCCTAACCAGGTCCTGCACCTCATGCTACAGCCACTGGTACTGCTGCTGGGACATCTCTTTGGCACCAAGACCCTTGCCAAGCTGCAGAAAGAGGAATGGGGGAGGTCAGAGGGGGGGTCATGGCCTGCCTATGGCATCAGGCACCCAGGCCAGGAAGGGGGGGGAGCTGGGACACTGGTACCCAACTCCCCTTGGTGCCCACCCATACCTGCGCAGAAAGGCAAGAAAGGGGATTGACCAGGGAGAACAAGCGGGTGAGGCCCTCGACAGACAGGCAGGAGCAGCCTCGCATTCACAGGAACCTGGTCCTCAAATGGGACTTCAGAGAGACCTGCAGGAGGGACAACATGACAGGACATAAGCAGTCCAGGAGGCTCCGAAGTGCATTGATGACAACATCCTCCTCCAAGTGACAGAGGAGCCAATGAGGAGAGGGGCTCCACTGGAACTCATCTTCACCAACAAGGAGGGGCTTGCTGGGGATGTGGAGGTCACAGGCAGCCTGGACTGCAGTGACCATGAGATGGTGGAGTTCAGGAGGCTGAGGGTGGCAAGGAGGGGGCTCACAGCTCTGGGCTTCAGGAGAGCAGACTGGCCTCTTCAAGGGTCTGCTTGGGAGATCCCCCTGGGATCAGGCAATGGGGGGAAGAGGGGTCCAAGAAAGCTGGTTGATGTTCAAGGATCACCTCCACCAAGCTCCAGAGCACACCGTCCCAGGGAGTGGGCAGTCAGGCAAAAAAGCCAGGAGGCTGCCAGGCTGAACAGGAGCTCCTGGCCAAACCCAGTGACTGAAAGGAAGGAGGTGGAGCCTGGGGCAGGGACAGGGAGCCTGGGAGGAGGAGACAGACATTGCCTGAGCAGCCAGGGCTGAGGTTAGGAAAGCCAATGCCCAGCTGGAGCTCAACCTGGCTAGGCATGTCCAAGGGCTTCTGTGAACACCCGGGTGACAGAAGGACAGTGAGGGGACATGGGGGCCCGCTCCTGAATGAGGCGGGGGACCTGGGGACACAGGACGTGGGAAAGGCTGAGGCACCGCCTTTGCCTGCGTCTCTCCTGGCCTGACTGGCCATCAGGAATCTCAGGTCACAGAAGCTGGGTAAAGGCTGGAGCAAGGCAGGTGCACCCTGGGCGGAAGAGGATCAGGTCAGGGAATGCTGAAGGACACTGGACATCCAGATGTGCATGGGCACAGATGGGATGCACCCGCCAGGCCCCTCCCCAGAAATCACCTCCTTTAGAGAAAGTCCATGCGACAGCCTGTGAGCAAGGGCTTTCCCTACAGTAATTCTTGGACTGGAAGAATTGCCAGGAGAAAAAGATTGAAATTATTTCTATTTGATATTGTCAGGAAGGTGGCAGCATTGCCCTGGCTGAGCCTGCTGGGCTTCATCCTGTTGGGTGGAAGGGTTGTGCATCCAGAAGAGGTCAGCACATCCACAAAACCCACCCCACACAACGATGTTCAAACATGGTTTAATATTCTCTTATCAACTTCTGCAATTCTAGGATCTGGCTGATGGCCCTGCAAGGCCTCTCTCGATAATCTTTGATGGGTCACAGCAACTGGGAGAGGTGCGAGAGCATTGGGGGAAAGTGAAGGTCACCCTCATCTTCAAGCACTTTAGGAAGGAGGATGCAGGGAATCACAGGCCAGTCAGCCTCACCTTCTTCCCTAGGAAGGTGATGGAGCAGCTACTCCTGGAAACCATTTCCAGGGACATGAATGACAGAAAAATCAAGAGAAATCAATCACCATGGCCTCACCAAGGGGAAGTCATGCTTGACGAACTTGATAAACTTCGACAATGAAATGACTGGCCTGGTAGACAAGGAGAGAGCAGTGGGTATTGTCTGCCTGGACTTCAGGAAAGCCTTTGACACCATCTTCCATGAGATCCTCCAAGAGAAGCTGTTGAGCTGTAATGACTGGTGTACCCCAGGGGTCAATGCTGGGCCCGATGCTCTTTAAAATCTTCATCAGTGATCTGGATGATGGGGCAGGGCAAACTGTCAGCAAGCTCCTTCCATAGGCTGAAATGGGCAAGATCTTGGGAGGGGATGTAGCCAGGAACGCTGACCCACACCGACCAAAGGGATATTCCTGCCTCCAAATCGGGCAAGAGCCAGGTCTGAGGCAGAGCCATCGCGGGGTGTGCACAGGCAGAAGGGAAAGCAGCAGCCACCTCCCTCCGACCCGTCAGCGGACATTCATTGACAAGGTCGCACCCTTGTTCTACAATCACAGGCTTCTTTATTCTCTTTCCTGCTTTATCTCAGAAGAGCTGGGACCTCGCTGGGCGGCTCCCAAAGGCGGCCGCCAGCTTTGGTGGCAGGACCCAGTCAAGGATGTCTCCCTTCAGCACAACCACGATGAGGATGGCGATCTGGAGGAAGGCGAGGAACAGAAGAAGTCTCCTGGGGGACAGGAGAGGGGTCAGGCAGAGCAGGGGCCCAATTTGCCTCCGCTCTTTCCAAACACCCTCTTCAAATGCCACCGTGGGACCATGCACCGTGCCGGGCACAGCACTCCCCGCTCAGGACTGGAGTGAGGGGCCCGGGCACCTCTCTCAGCTCTACTGTCCGTCTCCCCAGTGGGCCCCCAGATGCCCCCCTTACGCGCCCCCCAAGCTAGGAAGAAAAGACATACTGAAACATTTCATCCCGGAGAAGTCCCAAGCTGCCTAATGCCCTTGGGACCACCGGCACGGGCACCCCACTGCCTACGAAGAGCGAGCACCAGGCCTTGCAGACAGACCTGCTTCGCTCCTCTTTTCTGCCAGCGGGAGATTCTGCTTTCTCCCAGTGACGCTGGAGCTTTGGTGAGCGACCCTGGGCTGCGAAGCTTGAGCTGAACCATCGGGCTGCTTGTCCTTCAAGCCCCGTTCCCCTTCCCTGTGTCCCTTGCAGCCTGTCCCACCTAGGTGTTTTCCATCCCTTATCCTCCTGCCAAGGGTGCAAGGTCCCTTGGAGCACGAGCATCCTCCTCCTGAGAGAGAAAGCTCCCTTCCCCACTAGAGGCACAAGATGCTGGAAGCTCCCTGGAAGATCTTTCCCAAGGAACACACACACGTCAAGCTGCCAAACATCTCCTTTCTTTTATTTTTCTTCCTAAAGGAGCTCTTGGGCCTGCGGGCGGTCGTTGCGGCTCGCCGTCTTCCCGTGAACCTGTACTCGGTAGACACAGGTGTACTCTGGGTTTCCCCAGTTGCTGTGCACCCGGAGTGTGATGTAGTGAAAGGTCCGGGGAAGCTCCTTCTGTAAAGAAATGGGGGGAGCCATCATTACAGAGGTGGCAAGAGCCACAGCACATCGCCGGCGCCCCCTCTGCCTGCGCTCCCCCTGCTGAGGACCAAACGGCAGCCCTGGCGAAGGAGGAAGCCAGGGCAACCAGACCCCTCTTTGCCAGGGCCATGGAGGAACCCTCTGTGCCTAGAAAGCAAAGGTCTGGCCTCAGAGGCTTGCTGAGGGGAGCTGTGGAAAGCGGAGGCGTTTTGCTGCCTGGGCTGCTCTGGGACACGGGAAGCGTCCCGCTGAGGGGGAAGACGTCTGCCCTCCTCCCTCCTGCCGTCTCCCCTGAGGGGGACTGTTTCCCTTCCTGGACCCCTTCCCACCGCTGCTTTCTCTACACTCGCTACGCGGAGGAAAAGGAAAGCCCTTGCAAAGGTGGGTCAGCTGCCTCAGCCAGCAGAGCAAAGCCCCATTTGGTCTCCCCTTGCTGTCCTCCCTGCAGGAGCAAGCAGCGTGGGAGAGCAGAGACTGGCTGGGGTGATCCTCTGCACTCTTTCCCCAAGGGCTTGCGGACAACCCTGCCTTCTTCCCGGGCATCCTGCCCACAGCTCTTGCGGTACCTGCACATGGAATGTCTGAGCGATCTCCTTGTGCACGTCGTAGGTGAACGTCCCCAGGAGCGTTTCTGCCGTTGCCTCATCCGCTCCCTCAAAGACAAGAGACAAAGGGAGCCGGTCAGGCTCGAGCAGGGCGTCGGCAAAAGGGCATGCCAAGGCTGAACCCGGGAACCCTTCCCCACCTCCCTCGGCTCTAGCGGCAGTCTAGCACAGCTTGGGCTGACTCGGGGTCAGGGGGCGTTGAGCGCGTGCTCCAGGAGCCTCGGCCACGAAGCAGAGAAGAAGCCCCCAGAGGCACAGAACCCCACGAGCCCCCAGTGCCCCCCCCGGGGGATGCGGTGCTCTGCAGCAGCCAGCCCCAGACGGCTGTCTGAGAGTAAGCGCCGTGAGAAGCACGTCTCTGGCACAGCTTTTCCCCGGGGCCGGGCCCCCCCAAGAAGCGCAAGGCAAAGACTTACGGAGACAGCAAACTCTTTGGGGGCGCTGCTGACCTCCCCGGAAGGAGAGACTGCCTCGGAGATATGCCAGATGGTGAAAGCCGTTGGCCAGACTGGCTCAGGCAGACGGATGACCACGTGGCCTCGAGATCCTTGGAAAGCCCAGCAGCTGCCCGGGGCAATACGGAGCTGAAACCAGAAAGCCATGACCATGAGCGGCAAGGCAGCCAAAGAGCCAACGGAGCTGCTTGTTTGGCCAGAAGCAGAGACCTTGCCTTGCCTGTGGGCTGCAATCCTGCTCGTAAATGGGTACGAGTCGATGGGCAGCAGGGCAATACGGAAGGGTTCCTACAAAACCTCTGGGCTCTACCACCTTTCCCGAGGCAGCTCTGCTTTCTTGGAGCCTGCAGAGGCAGGGCAGGTCTCCCTAGTGCACCTCACCCCACCGCCCTTCAAAGATTGCCCTGCAGCTGCAGGGTCCAATGCAGACTTGGACCCTGCTTCAGACTTGGTCATGCAGGTTAGGTCCGGGGGCCCGGAGGAGCGTCTCTCCCTGCTCCCATGGCTCAGCAGCCCCCACCCACTCCGGAAAGGGACCCTCCGAGTTGCGGTTTGGCAGTGGGGCCGCCGAGGACAAAGTTCCTCGGCTAACTGCAACCAAGGCTGGTGGGCAGGTCACAGCAGCGGGGTTCAGCACGGTCCCCCTCCTGATGGGAGGGTAGTGCCGTCAGGAATCGCAGGGGTCAGGAGTGCGATGCAGACTGCAGGGCCGAGCGGTACGGCCGTGCTGAAGGGAAGTGCTGTGCACTTGGTCTGCCAATCCGAAAGCAAGGAGGTGAACCGCAAGTCAGGACTTCCCTTGTGATACCTGCAAGATTGTCTCTGGAGGGTTTGCAGAAGAGAAGGCGAATGGAAAAAGCCACCAGGTCTTCTTGCCTTGCCCACCATAACTCTTGGATGTCCTCTTCTCATCAATGGTGGCACCTGACATGAAGGCGGACAGAGATTAGGAGTTGGAGCAGTGCATGAGGATGCATTTCTCAGGCTTGAAAGCAGATCTTGGCAGACTTTGGGGGAGTGCCATACGCAAACCGAGGGCAGCGAGACTTTCTGTCTGCATACCTAAGGCTTCCAGAGCCCAGTCACGCATCTGGATGGAGTCGTCAAGGGCCTTCTCAATTGCCGCCTGGGCCAACCGCAGAATTTCCTGGGAAAGAATTGCAAAGGGAGAGATGGCAGTGACCACCACCACACGCACGAACCGTTCTGCATAAAACCCTGGTCCTAGCACAGAGCCAAGGAGCACCTCCGTGTCACAAAACACAAGGCAAGACCTGTCAGAAAAGGTGCTGACTTTGAGAGTGCCAAGAGGACGCCGCAGGAGGGAGCCCAGAAAGGGAGCGAGGTCTCTCATCTACCGCCAGCACCCTTACCTCTCTCTTCTCCTCTTGGACACCATGGTCTTCAAGGACCTCGCTCACTGCCTGCACTATGTTCCCCTTTGCATCAGACACCTGAGCCACCGTCTCCTTGAGCTCCCGCATCTTCAGCTCCAGCCAAGCCTGTGAGTTCCTGGAGGCAAAGAGAAAGCAGGTCTTGTCCAGCAGCTGCCCAGCCTCTGCAGGCAGGCAGGCTCCCAACGCCACGCAGAGAAGGGTCCCGTGGGCCTGGGCCCCCCCCCATCCCCCAGAGCCTTTCTGTCCTCTGGTTTACAAAGGGCTCCCTTCCACCACCGCGAGTAGTAGACGGGGAAGGTCAGGAGCCCTGGGCGTGAGGCGAGTGCGTGCAGGCAGCACGATGGCTCCACAGAGTGCGTTCCTTGGCGAGAAAGCACTCTTACCTCAGAGACTGCAGCTCCGCTTCCGGAAGCCCTGGCGCCTCCTGCAAGGTAAAGAGGGGGTGGGATGGACTCTGGAAGTAGCTCGTTTACTGCCAAAATTGACGCTTGGGAGAGACACTCCGCTGGAGCAAGCACGAGCAGCACTGCCAGGGCTTCCCCAAGGAGACTCCCCTAGGGAGAGCAGGCAGAATTTCCTGCTGCTTCAAGTCACTTTGGAGACACCGCGACCCAAAGGTTGGTCTCTTTGACCAGCCATGTTCAGCAGAGCATCTTTCGGGTCTCCGTCTGACCCCCGAGGCTATCCAAGAGGGATGCAGGCAGCAAAGGCACCTTCTGCCAAAGTGCTCCACACTTCAGCCTGCCATTCTGCCAAGGTCGCTCCAGGAGAACCGGCTCCATGTTGAACCCCATCAAGGCGCTGAGGAGTTTGGAGGACAAACAGACGTGCCCCTCCCCCCTGCCTCTGCCCCCCTCCCACCCCGCCTTTTCCGCCTCAGTGGTGACGGGCATAAAAATGAGCCCCGTGTTCCCAGGGGAGGCAGGAGGGCAGAAGCACAGCCTTTGCAGGCGTTGGCTTTCCCACAGCAAGAGGCACTTACCCACCGCACTCCCTTTCCCCACACCGTGGAGATCAAGCAGTAGACAACAGCTGTGGATCACATTGTCAAGAGATGGTTATTTTCCTCAGGAGCTGGTCGCTCTCCCCAGGACTGAGAGGACCGTTTTTGGTCAGGGGTACTCACCAGACAGGATGGGAAGCAGCAGGAACAGGAGCCTCTGGACCCGCCTGCCCTTCTGCTGGCTGTCACAGTGTCTAAAAGAGAGGGAACGCTATTGTCACCAAAGCCCAAGGTTGGGACACATATTTGCCAGGGGTCCCTTTAGGAGCTCACTTGCCACCAGGAGGAACCTGGTGCTCAGCACAGCTGCAAGCGCGAGGGCCCAAGGGCCTTTGGGAAGGTGTGGCCCGTTGAACACCGCCCCTGGGACACAAAGACCTCTGGCCTGACACGGGGAGGGGCAGCAGCATGGCCCCACTCAGCTCTCCCCAGAGAAGGGGCAGGGCCGTGCCCCCGGAGTGGGGTTGCTGGGCTGCCGGGCTGGAGGGCACTAGTGCAGACAGCCCCTATGCTCTGGGTCTGCCTGCTCTGCCGGGAAGCCAGGCAGCACACAAGGCTTCTGGCCGGATCCCTCCCTGCTTTCTGGGCCCCATTGCACCCACCTGCCCATCCTGGCTGAGATCCCTGCAATTGCAGCACACTGGCCAGGAGGAGGGAAAAGCCTGCTCTTCTCCCGAGACCCAGGCACCTCTTCTCCAGGCATCCGCTTGCTGCTGAAAGCGCTCTGCTTCGCACTGCTGCCCACCTCTGCAGCGTGGGGTTTTATGGCGGACAGCAGGTTATGACCTCACAAGAGCCGGCTGGTGATGCCCATGATGACCTCAGAGGGGCTGCCCAGGACGGGGTGGCTGTGCCACCCGGGAGGGAGACACCCTGCGGGTTAGCCCCCACCCACACCCGCAGCTCGCAGAGACAAGGGGTCCAGAAGCACGTGGGAGCACAGAGAGCGAGCGGCACCTCCTTTGGCTGCCCCGGCAAGCTGCTGTGCCGTTACACACCTCCTCCTGCGCCGGGCGGTGGCATGCCCTGTGCTCCGGGCTTCTACTGGGGCCGCCAGAGCTGGTTGCAGAACTCCAGGTGGGGTCTCACGAGAGCGGAGGAGAGCGAGAGAGTCCCCTCCCTGGACCTGCTGGTCACGCTTCTTTGCATGCAGCCCAGGATACAGGAAAGATGGTCAGGGACTGTTTATCAGGGAGTGTAGCGACAGGACAAGGGGTAATGGGTTTAAGTTGAAGGAGGGTCGATTTAGATTAGATGTTAGAAAGAAATTCTTTACTGTTAGAGTGGTGAGGTACTGGAACAAAGAGGTTGTGGGTGCCCCATCCCTGGAAGTGTTTAAGACCAGGTTGGATGAGGCTTTGGGCAATGTGGTCTAGTGGAGGGTGTCCCTGCCCACAGCAGGGGGGTTGGAACTAGATGATCTTTAAGGTCCCTTCCAACCCAAACCATTCTATGATTTTATGATTCTATGATACGGTTGGCTTTCTGGGCTGCGAGCGCAAGAGAATTGACCAGGGCCAGTTCTGCCCCTCCTGGTACGACCCCAAGCTCTTCTACCGCCTGCTGTCGCATGCGCTGTCTGAGGAGACCTACAGCGCCCTGGCGTATGCACTGGGAAAGATCCTCCCCGTGGCCAGTGAGGGGCTGCTGCCCTTTTGACAGCCCCTGCCAATAAAGCCTTTTCTATCTCCGCCTCCATGTGCACACCTCGGGTGCGTGCGTTGGGGCGCAGGGAGAGGGTCTTGCCCTGCGTGCCGCTCCGCGCAGCCTCTCCAGGCCAGGCCCAGTCTCATCTGCAAGGCACTGGGCACCGCCACCCTGCCTGCCGCAAGCCAGGTCCCTGCGTGCCAGCCTCACCTGGCCTCCCTCCCTCCCTCCCTCTGTCCCCGCAGTATTTATGACGCTGTAGAATCGGGTGGAACCACCGTCTTCTCAGGCCACGGTCGTTTTCTTACTCCACCTTTTCGGCAACCATTTAGCAATGTGCAGGCCACCCCGGTAAGCGTGTCTGAGGCTACTCAGGCTCCAGCAGCCGGGGACTCATTTACACCGAGGCCGGCAAACACGCTCACCCACAGACCCCTAGACCCTTCCAAGCCCCCTCCCTTCCTCCCTCCCCAATGCTCCCCACGACCCCCACAGCCACCCTCCCACACCACAGCCCCACAGCCCCTGCCCTTCTCCCTCCCCACAGCCCCACGGCCCACGTCTCCTGCCTCCCCAGGCTCCCATCCCTGGTGGCACCACAGCCCAGCAGGCCCCTGTCCCCATTGTCGTGGTTTTACCCCAGCCGGCAGCTAAGCACCACGCGGCCGCTCGCTCGCTCGCTCGGTCACTCCCACCCCCCCCCCCCCCCCCGGTGCGATGGAGGAGAGAGTCGGAAGAGTGACAGTGAGAAAACTCATGGGTTGAGATAAAGACACTTTAATAAGGAAAGCAAAAGCCGTGCGTTCATCTTACAGAAACACAGGTGGTGTGTTGCGTGGAGCTCCTGGGCACCAAAGCAGCTCAGGTCAGGTCCACTGCTGCACTTGCACTGCTTCTTGTAAGGCTTGTCCTCCGTTGGTTCAGGTGGTTCCTGCTACGGTAATTCCTCTAACACGCAATTCAAATCATGCGCTACAACCATTTAAAAGCATTTCCATTACAGTCTCCACCCCTGGTCCCTCTGGGCCAGACCATCGGGTCTAACATTGCGATGAACTCCTCCCCTTGCCCCTGCTCCGGCTTGGACTTATCCACAGGCTGCAGTCCCTTAGGGGTGCACCTGCTCCAAGTGGAGCCTGACCTATGAGCCACAGTCTCTCCAGGGCTATACCTGCTGCGGCATAGACTTATCCACAGTCACAGTCGCTTCGAGGTGCACCTGCTCCAGCATGGCCTTACCCACAGCCACAGTCACTGCAGTCCCTTCAGAAATAAACCTGCCCTGTGGCGGGCACACGCTTTGAGGTGTTCCAGCATGACCCCACGCACAGCCACCGATGCTTCAAGGTGTACCTGCTGCAGCATGGACTTATCCACTGCGTGCAGCCGCTTGAGGGGCCAGAGCTGAAGCACGTGGGTCACTGCCTGCCTGCCTGCCTGCCTGCTGCATGCCGCCAACCCTTCCTCCTGGCGTCCCCCCGCCTGCCAGCAGCCGTGGCTCTCTGAGCACGGGAGAGACCGCATTCCGCTTGGGAGTCTGCAAGCATGGTGTCTGCCCGGGCTAGAGCAGAGGGATAGTCTTCCTTTTTCCCCTTCCTGGGCTGTAGCTTGGGGGCTGGATGCTTGAGCTCTGTGCTGGAGCCCACGCGGAGTGGCCGTCCGTGCACATCTGTGGTGCACACCCGTGGTGCACACGCCTGCGTGTGAGTGTCTGCGTGTGCCTGGTGGGAGGCCGCGCGCAGCCTGGCTCATGCCTGGTGCTGGGGCGGGGAGCTGTGAGAGCCGGATGGTCAAGGAACAGGCAAACCCCACGGGGAGACGCCGACAGGCAGCACCCGCAGTCGCTCCCGCCCGCATGCTAAGAGTGGGTGCTGAGAGTGACGCCCTGTTTCCCCGTGGCGGTGGCTGGGCCCCGCCTCAGCTCTTGGCGCCAGCCCCAGGGAGGTGATGGCCATGTCACAGTGGGCAGCGGTGGCCGTGTCACTGCGATGTCACTGTGCCTTTGTGAGACGGGCGCCCTGGCAGGTAGAAAGGGAGCTGCTCCCAGAGGCGGGGGAGCATTTGGAGGAGAACCCAACCTCGGTGCTACTGGGCAGGGGTTTGGAGAGCAGTCACCAACGACCTGTCCTGTGTCCGCCGTGCAGCGGAAGGTGCCCGACGGAGAAGAGGAGGTGAGGGCCGAGTACGCCCACGGTCCCCGCAGCCCTTGGCTGGGGGTCTGTGTGTGTCTGCCAGCGGCAGGGGGAAGGCAGCTGCCTGGACCGAGGCACGTGTGCTGCTGGGGCTGGTAAGGGGGGGACCAAGAGGAAGGGGATCTCGGGGGTGGGGAGCGTATTGAGCTCACAGGGTGGGATGTGGATGCTGGAGGTGGCGTGGCAGAGGCCCCAGGGCAGGAGGGGCCCCGTGAGCGCCCGGCAGAGCAGGGCAGGGGAAGCTCCTTCTCTCCTCAGCCCCCCACCACCTCCTGCCACGTGCTCGGCACCCAGCTGGCGCAGGCCGAGCCGAGCACGCAACTAGTGCACGTGCGTGCACAGGACCGCTGGCTGTGGGGGCTGCGGGCGCGCGAGCACAGGCGGCTGACGGTGCTCCTCTCTGGGGGGGAGGCTCCCGTGGCAGCCCTGGGCATCCCTGAGTGAGCATCTGCGTGGCCGTGTCCTGCGCGTGAGAGAGCGTGTGCGCGCCTGTACTCGGGGCCTGTCCCCGCCAGTGTGCGTGCCTGACAGTGCCCGCGCCCGTGCCCCTCACACCCTGCTGGCTCCCGCCGCGCAGGTGCAGCCATGCTGGCAGAAGCGGTGAAGGAAGACCTCCGCATGCTCCGGGAGCGCCTGGCCCAGTGTTCTGCGGAGTCCGTAAGGCACAAGGAGCTGCTGCGGTGTCTGGTAGGTGTGGAGCGTTCCCCTTGCCCCCCGGGGCTGGGGCTGCGAGAGCTGAGCCCCTGACCCCTCCTTTGCCCACGCAGGGGAAGAAGCAGCAGGAGCTGAGGGAAGCCATGGAGGAGCTCAGGAGAGAGGTCAGTGTCCCCTCCTGCGCCCATGTCGGCCAGCAGCGGCGGCTGGGGCTGTGTCAGGGGCTCATTGCCTGTGTCCGGCTCCTCTTCCCAGAACTGTGATGTGGCGCGGTGTTTCCGAAACAACCGCCAGGAGCTCCAGGAGCTGGAGGGGCTGGTGGCCCAGACAAAGGTGAGTTCACAGAATCCCAGACGGCTTGAGGTTGGAAGGCACCTCTGGAGATCATCTTGTCTCGTGCACTTGCCCCTGCTCGAGCAGGGTCACCGAGAGCCAGGCGCTCGGGACCATGTCCAGGTGTGGACCACGTCCAGAGTTGGGCCTGGGGGTCCCTCTGTCTGCCCGCAGTGCCGGCAGGGCTGGGAAGGAGAGGGGACGCGAGGGCCAAGGCAGTGCCCGAAGGGAGCCGGGAGGGGATAAGGCGGAGGGCAGTGCGCTCGTGGGAGTGTGCCGGTGCCCTGACGGCTGCTCCTCTTCCCCTCCTCTCCTGCAGGAGCACTTTCAGATGGAGAACGGGGAGGCAGGCGTGAGCGTGGAAGAGGCGCAGAAGGTAGAGGGGAG
The DNA here is from genome assembly GCF_028858705.1 of Grus americana. NCBI lineage: Eukaryota > Metazoa > Chordata > Aves > Gruiformes > Gruidae > Grus > Grus americana. Next base: position 2,892,203 of record NC_072882.1, read on the forward strand.
AAGGAGGCCCGTCCTGACAGGGTCAGGGAGGGGGGTGCCAGTGCTGGGGCCGTGCAGCCCAGCAGCCGCAGCAGTGGTGTGGCTGGGGAGGACCTTTCCTTTGGGCCTCGATGGCATCCGTGATGGAGGGCTGGGGCCTCTGGATTGGGAGGGGGGTGCCGGGTAGTCTGGCGGTGGGCCCTCGCCGGTGCCACGGGGGTCCTCGTCCAGCCCCTGCCCCTCCTGGAGAGGTTCCTGTTCCCCTTTCTCTCGCAGGCAGACCTCTTTCAGGGAACGGCAGGAGGAGGCACAGCAGTGCCGGAGCTTTTCAAGGTCTGTGAACCAGATCCATCAGTCCCTCGGGGAGTGTCCAGAGCTGCTGGGCAATGGCGCTACTCCCAGGACAGCCGGGTGCCTGCCACCCTGGCCCTGGCCTGACTTCCCCATGCCCTGGGTGGGGACTGACTGGGGATGCCCTTTCCACCACGGCTCCCTGCAATGTGTCCCGCTTGCCTTGCAGACGGACCAGTGGTCAGAGCTGACAAAAGCTCTGCAGGAGCAAGTTGAGGTCAAGAAGGTACTGTGGCCAGGAGGGATGGGGGCTCGACACGTTTGTGAGGTTAAAGCCCCCTCAGAGCGAGCGTGGCATGGACTCTTGACTGGGCCCTTTGCTTTTCCAGCTGCTCAGGAACAAGCTCCAGCACCTCCAGGAGAGACAGGAATGCCTGCGAGAGCCAAGAGCTTTGTGAGTGGCAACGAGTCCCTGACTGAAACCTGTGGCAGCGGGACGGGGGGGTGCTGAGCAGCTGAGGCTGGGCAGCACCCCGGCTCCCTGTTGGCCACCACCCGGGGGGTCGCCATGCCGGCCGAGGTCTCTTCTCACAGCCCAGAACCCCATGGTTTCCGTAGCAGGGGGAAGAAGGTGCAGGCAGAACCACCAGAGGAGTCGCTGCTGCAGGAGATGGTGGCCGTGCAGCTGGTAGGACAGACAAGCCCGCTGTGGGCCTTGGGGAGGGAAGGGTCTGCTCTGTGCCCGAGGAACATGAGGGCACTGGTCTCAGCGGGGACGAGGGAGGGGCTCTGAGCCCCCAAACCTCGGCCCCCTCGCACACCCCAACACATGTCCCTGCTGTGCCTTGGCCTGTAGGAGGAGCAGCTGGCGTCAAGGAGGCATGGCATCACTTCTTGGCTGAGGTGAGTTGCCGGGGGGGGCTCGCGGTGCCGTGGCTCTTCGTAGGCAGTGGGGTGCCCGTGCCAGTGGTCCCAAGGGCATTAGGCAGCTTGGGACTTCTCCGGGATGAAATGTTTCAGTATGTCTTTTCTTCCTAGCTTGGGGGGCGCGTAAGGGGGGCATTTGGGGGCCCACTGGGGAGACGGACAGTAGAGCTGGGAGAGGTGCCCGGGCCCCTCACTCCAGTCCTGAGCGGGGAGTGCTGTGCCCGGCACGGTGCATGGTCCCACAGTGGCATTTGAAGAGGGTGTTTGGAAAGAGCGGAGGCAAATTGGGCCCCTGCTCTGCCTGACCCCTCTCCTGTCCCCCAGGAGACTTCTTCTGTTCCTCGCCTTCCTCCAGATCGCCATCCTCATCGTGGTTGTGCTGAAGGGAGACATCCTTGACTGGGTCCTGCCACCAAAGCTGGCGGCCGCCTTTGGGAGCCGCCCAGCGAGGTCCCAGCTCTTCTGAGATAAAGCAGGAAAGAGAATAAAGCAGCCTGTGATTGTAGAACAAGGGTGCGACCTTGTCAATGAATGTCCGCTGACGGGTCGGAGGGAGATGGCTGCTGCTTTCCCTTCTGCCTGTGCACACCCCGCGATGGCTCTGCCTCAGACCTGGCTCTTGCCTGATTTGGAGGCAGGAATATCCCTTTGGTCGGTGTGGGTCAGCGTTCCTGGCTACATCCCCTCCCAAGATCTTGCCCATCCACAGTCTAGTGGGGGAGGGTGGGGGGTGGAGGGGTGGGGGGGGAATGTGGGAGAGACAGCCTTGATGCTGTGCCAGCACTGCTCAGTAGTAGCCAAAACACTGGTGTGTTATCAACACCTTGCTAGCTACCAACACAAAGCACAGCACCGTGAGAGATGCTTTGGGGAAAATTAACTCCCTCTCAGTCAGATCCAACACAGCAGGGGGTGTGGAGGCAGGCAGTTGCCGTGGGTGTCTGTGGCTGAGGCAGTGTCTGAAGCGGTTTGGGGCAGTTGTGGGGTATTTGATCATAAACAGCTAATAGCTGAGGAGAGCTGGGGTGCCCAGGGATGACCCCGGAATCATAGAACCATAGAATCTTCAAGGTTGGCAAAGACCTCTAAGGTCATCAAGTCCAACCGTCAACCCAACCTTGTCTACTAAACCATGTCCCAAAGTGCCACGTCTACAGGTTTTCTGAACACCTCCAGGGTCAGGGATGGTGACTCCACCACCTCTCTGGGCAGCCTGTTCCAATGCCTGACCACTCTTTCGGTGAAGAAATTTTTCCTCATATCCAAGCTAAATCTCCTCTGATGCAACTTGAGACCATTCCCTCTTGTCCTTTCGCTAGTCACCTGGGAGAAGAGACCAACACCCACCCGGCTACAACCTCCTTTGAGATAGATGTAGAGAGCGATAAGGTCTCCCCTCAGCCTCCTCTGCTCCAGGCTAAAGAACCCCAGTTCCCTCAGCCGCTCCCATCAGACTTGTGCTCCAGTCCCTTCAGTGCTCCCCACGAATATTTTGGGATTGGATTTATTGAAAGGGAACTCCTGGACAGACTCGGCAGGGAGGCAGTGGAAGTTCGGGTCTCCGGCAACCCTGATGAGGCGTTTGCAGGCTGCTCCTACCCTCCCCCCCCCCCCCGCCTCTAAAATCGTGAATGTGAAACCCTGTCCCTTACCGCTGGCAGCGAGGGAGGGAATCGCTCCGGTGATAAGAGAGCTGCAGGAGCAGGGGCTAATTATTCCAACTCACTCCCCTTATAACTCCCCAGCGTGGCCAGTTCGCAAACCGAATGGGAAGTGGCGGCTAACGATCGATTATCGATGCTTAAACGCCGGCACCAGTCCTCTGACAGCGGCCGTGCCTAATATGGCCGAACCGATTGGCACCATACAGGAACAGTCCCATAAAATGTCAGCCACCATTGATGCAAAAGACATGGTTTTCATGGTTCCTCTACAGGAAGGTGATAGAGCTAGATTTGCATTTACATGGGAAGGTATACAATATACCTTTACTCGTTTGCCCCAAGGATATCGGCACTCGCCTACCTTGGCGCACCACGCCCTGGCCCAAGCACTGTCAGAAATCATCCCTGAGGAGGGAGTTAAAACCTACCAATACATCGATGATATATTGGTGGGGGGGTCCGATGCCACTGCGGTGGGACAAACCCAAAAGAAAACGATCACTCACCTGGAAAGTTTAGAACTTCAGGTTCCAGCAGAAAAGATACAACTCCCCTCCCCCCGAGGTGAAGTTCCTAGGTATATGGTGGAAAGGAGGAGCGATTTCTATTCCCCCCGAAACCTTGGCTACTTTAGAACAGATAAAAATCCCAGGGGACAAAAAAAGGAACTGCAACATATCCTAGGCTTGCTGGTATTCTGGAGGAAACAGATGCCGGATTTTTCTGTCACAGCTCGTCCCCTGTAGGATTTAACGCGCAAAAAAGCTACCTGGGATTGGACTCCTACTCATGAGGAAGCCCTGAAATTACTAGTGTTTGAAGCAGGAACATATCAAGCTTTGGGTCCACTACACCCGACAGATGCGCTCCAAATTGAATGGGGTTTTGCAATTCATGGGGCATCTATACACGTGTGGCAGCGTGGGCCGGAGGGTCCGACCCGCCCCATTGCGTTTCATTCACGCGGCTTGAAAGATGCAGAAAAGCGATACTCGGTCTGGGAAAAGGGTCTTTTTGTGGTGAGTCTAGCCTTGCAGGAGGCTGAAAGAATGATACGGCAACAATCCATAATCCTGCGCGGGCCCTTTAAGGTCCTAAACCCCGTACTGGCAGGCACCCCACCCCCTGTGGCAGTTGCCCAGTGGGAAAGGGTCAGGAAGCGGTATGCCCAGCTAGAGCCTTACAGTCACGCTTAGCCAGTGGAGGAGGGAGCACCCAAAATGCTCCAAATAACACAGGAAAAATCATCCACGCCCTGATGAGGAAACCCCTTCTTCCTACATAAAGGAAGCCCCCTCATTGGAATGCCACCTGAAAAATGTGTGCTTTACTGAGGCCTCTTGGAGGAGGGAGGGGAAAGTATGGAAATACCGAGCAGCTGCTCTGCACGTTGATTCTGGGGAGCCAATTGCAACAGAAGGAGAAGGGAGCGCTCAGGTGGGGGAACTGAGAGCAGTTTGGAGTGTGGTAATGAGAGAGACAGGCAGGATGGAACCCGTACACATCTCCACTGATCCTTGTGCCGTAGTCAAGGGATGCACCGAGTGGCTCTCCTTTTGGGAACAAAAGCAGTGGGAAGTAAACCGGGTGCCCGTATGGCAGAGGAAAAAGTGGGAGGAGATATTAAATGTGGCCAAGCAAAAGCCCGTATTGGTGGGGTGGGTAGCCGCCCACCAAGGGGGGGATCACCCAGCGCGCATTCCGAACAATCAGGTGGACTCGCTCACCCGCCTGGCTGTGCTGGCGGAAGAGAGAGAAGAGGAGAAATGGGAACGCTTATTGGAGTGGCTACACGTGATACGTGGTCACTCGGGAGTCAAAGATCTTCTTAAGGAGGCTGGGAGCAGAGGATGGCCTGCTCCCCGAAAACTCCGTAGCACAGTAATTTCTGCCTGCGGCCTATGCCGGACCAGACTGGAAAAGCACCCCTGACAAGATCCTCCACTCCGTCTGAGGGATGGGAAAGGACTATGGGAAACCTGGCAGGTCGATTACATAGGGCCTTTCAAGAAATCAGAAGGGAAACAGTATGTGCTTGTTGGGGTGGAAGTAATATCGGGACTTGTTCAGGCCGAAGCAGTAGCACGGGCGACTGGGGAAAATACAGTCAAAGGGTTAAAGTTGCGGTTTAGCTTTTTACCTAAACCTAAATCGATTCAATCAGACAACGGCAGCCACTTTACTGCCGGGGTGGTCCAGGCGTGGGCAAAAACCGAGGGAATACAGTGGACATTCCATACCCCCTACTATCCCCAAGCTAACAGGAGAGATAGTAGAAAGGACCAATGGACTCCTAAAAGGCATCCTCAGGCCTCGTGGCCCTGGGTGGTCCGCAAGACTCCCGCATGCCATTGCCAGAGTAAATGGTCGATGGGGGATAAATGGATGCCCTGAACTCACTGCTTTCTGTCCAACACCCCCCTCCTTGCTCCCTGGAAAGAGGGAGAAAAAGGACCCTGTAAAACCCTTACACTCTCCAGGACGACCTGTTCTGGTGGACCTCCCAACAGCGGGGGAGGTGCCTCTGACCCTTAAAACTCCACTGAACACCTATTCATGGATAGCTGCTGATGCCCATGGAAAGGAACGCGAGATTAATACCGGGTGGATTGTCCCATCCTTTTAACCACCGATTTGAAAGAATCGGGATCTTTTCCTCTGTTCTTTCTTACAGGCGTAACTACCAGAAACATCCTCCACCGCAGAAAGTCGAAGCTGGTGCTATTTTGGGGAATTTGTACTCGTAATCTGTGTGATACAGAGAGATACATAGCCAAACCATGACTGTCAATTCTGCTCAACACCGGCAATTGTGGGTCTGGTCCTATGTTCTTTGTCTCTCCCTATGTGTTAGAGGAATCCCAAGCCAAAATACCCCACGTCTGGCTTGGGAATTAGTTCAAGGTTTTGTTAGAATGTGGGCTTACCAAAATAAAGGTCTGTGGCTTACTTTACCTAGATCAGCCGAAGAAGGTTTAAGGTTTTTTTATGTCACCTGTAAATCTGTCGTTTAGCTTTAATATGACTGATGCCACGTCTGTAACGTTCCTGTCACCCCGCTGGACCGTCAGGAATAACGGGCTGTATTTTCGACAACAGCCAATGATAAGGTCTGATATATATATGACGTTTGGAGTAAACCTCCAAAACAAGCCAAAAAATGCAAAGTTATATTCAACAGTGGTGTGTAAAGCTACTAGACCATCATTTAATGTCTCTATTCCTTCTCCGATAGATAGATCAAACTCCTTATTTGCTGGCGCCAAAGGGAACACACCTGCTGGAAATGTCACTTTCAAAAAACTCACCAAGAAAACCTCCTGTTGTTATTATCCATGGGATCCTCTGTTTGATCCATTGGCAAAACCTGCTTTCTGTGAAGCAAACTGTTCTACTCGATGGGACCCACAATGGTGTATCCTACTCCCGAATAAGACTCATATGACCTCTTGAGATAGAAATAATTTGATGTGGGCTTGGTCAGGAAACAAAGTGGGAGAAGTTTTTATAGAGCCCAAATTTGATCCACCTATCAGGGAAGTTGAAAACCCCCTTTTTAATTGTTCTGAGAGAACCACTTGTGATTCGGGACCAGGAGATCCTCCTGAAACTTGGTTTATTGATAGTCTCAGAACTCTAATTCGAGATATGTGCACGTGCTGGGGATATCCTTCAAAGGGATGGCGAAATAGCGACAAAACTTGTAATACCACTCTTCCCAGAAGTCGCAATTTTTTTAAACAAGAACGGCGTGGAGTACCCTTTACTCATTATCCCCTACAAGGGACGCCTTTAAACACCAAACCTATTATATGTGCTATCAATTATATGGATCAATATACCTGTAAAACTAGCATATGTCCAGCCCCACTGGGACTAGCATGGGGGTGCTCCAATGGAAAATTTTACTCTCACTTAACACGGGAATATCACGCCGGCCTGAGCTGTGGATTAGCTATCCCTTCTTTGTGTCCATCTCGTGTTTTTCATCTTATAGCACCTTCCCGGCGATCGCGTGGAGAAGCGGGAAGTAATCCAAAGGCTCGTCCCGATGGGGCGATTAATGGAGTCCAAACTCCCAGTTATTATACTGCTGCACAACTAACTGCGTTAATGTTTGAGAATATTTTTACCCCTTATGTAACCTTGAAACGACACCAGTTTGTCCTAGAAAATATTACCTGGCAGGTACATCTTTTAAGTAACTGGACACGATATGCTTTTGGAGCATTAAACTTACAGGTCCAACAGGTATCAAAGATAACCCTTCAGAATCGTCTAGCGCAGGTTCTTCAGTTTCAAACACAGCCCCACCTCCGGTTCTCCGAACCCTTGCCGAGTCTGAAGCGTTCACGTCCACAGGCCTGGCTCTGACAGCTCTGGGCAAGCTCTGCTTACAGCTCTTTATGAATTCTGACAGCACATCAATGTAGCCAAAGGTGGTGTGGGCTGTAAAACAGCTCCACACCTGGGTTTGGAGCATCCCACTCCACGACAGAGGATTTGGCTTAGTAACAAAACGGTGAACCTTACCCTGCTTTAGCAGCTTCTTTAAGGCTGGTTCTTAAACCAGCTCTTTTTCCCCGTCAGTCTCTAATTTCTGAGACTCGCGCTTGCTCATTCTTTCTGTCAAAGACTTATTTTAACATCAAAATTATCAGAATGGGATAGTTTCACTTGCATCATGATTTGCTTGAAGAAATTCCGGGCTGGTAAATACCGGGTTTGGCTTCACTCACACTGCCCTAAGCACTGCCCCAACGCAGTCACACGATCCCAGAAGGTACAAGACTTCACGTGCTTCCATTAAAAAACACAAGAGCAAATATGCCCTGCAACAGTTCTGAGTGGCCTCATTATCTTTACACCTTCCCAAAAGGTTTAGTTCTGGCATTGTTGCCAAAAGAGTCGTCACTGTGCTTCTCACAACTCGCACCTTCTTTAGCAAATGCTGCTGCAGGATCTGTCGCAGCCTCTAGGGGAAGGTCCCTTTTGCTTTGATGCGTCCCGGGAAGATGCTCCTGAAGAGCTGAGTGAAGTAACCCAGCGGGAAAATCAAAATTCTTAGACACAGTGTCAGGGTCTTTGGCCATGCAGAAACCATGAGTGATGCTTCACAGTGATGCTTGAACGTAATGTTAAAACTCCTCTGAGCGTACAAACTCTCTCTCTCTCTCCTCTTATGTGTACACTCCTTTATACAGACTCTTCCTGTATTCCATTCAACTCTACATTGTCACTTTCTGACTGACTCTGATTTTGAAAAGAAAGTAATAGAAGCATCCGTTCCCTGCTGGGAGACATTTTTGTTTGCTAAGATAAGTTTCTTCCCTGTGTACCTTCTCTTCAGGATAGAAGAGGGTAACTCTCTTGCCCCTCTGACTATTCAGATGATCTCTAAAAAGGTAGATTCGTTAAAGGGTGGTTGACTGTTGTCGACAATGAAATGCATGTCTAAATCCCATGTAGATGGTTTCTCCACTGCACTTAACGGGAGATTAAATATAGGCAGCAGAGAGAGACCTTTCCCATTTAGTCTTGGCACAAGTAGACTAAAATACACTTTCTTTTCCCATTTCTTAACCTACCTCCTTTTGACGAACATTTGCACCCATGTCAGCTCTTGCAGAGGTTTTCCTAAATGCGCCTCGTTTATCTTCGCCTCATGTAAAGGCAATTACGACTAAGCGTGGTGGGTTGACCCTGGCTGGACAGCAGGTGCCACCCAAAGCCGCTCTATCACTCCCCCTCCTCGGCGGGACAGGGGAGAGAAAACATAGCAAAAGGCTCGTGGGTCGAGATAAGGGCAGGGAGATCAGTCAGCAATTACTGTCACGGGCAAAACAGACTGAGCTTGGGAAAATTAATTTATTACTCATTGAACCAGAGTCGAGTAATGAGAAGCAAAACCAAATCTTAAAAACACTTTCCCCCCACCCCTCCCTTCTTCCCGGACTAAACTTCACTCCTAATTTTCTCTGCCTCGTCCCCCCGAGCAGTGCAGGGGGACGACGAATGGGGGTGCCGTCAGTTCATCACACGTTGTGTCTGCCCCTCCTTCCATAGGCTGAAATGGGCAAGATCTTGGGAGGGGATGTAGCCAGGAACGCTGACCCACACCGACCAAAGGGATATTCCTGCCTCCAAATCGGGCAAGAGCCAGGTCTGAGGCAGAGCCATCGCGGGGTGTGCACAGGCAGAAGGGAAAGCAGCAGCCACCTCCCTCCGACCCGTCAGCGGACATTCATTGACAAGGTCGCACCCTTGTTCTACAATCACAGGCTTCTTTATTCTCTTTCCTGCTTTATCTCAGAAGAGCTGGGACCTCGCTGGGCGGCTCCCAAAGGCGGCCGCCAGCTTTGGTGGCAGGACCCAGTCAAGGATGTCTCCCTTCAGCACAACCACGATGAGGATGGCGATCTGGAGGAAGGCGAGGAACAGAAGAAGTCTCCTGGGGGACAGGAGAGGGGTCAGGCAGAGCAGGGGCCCAATTTGCCTCCGCTCTTTCCAAACACCCTCTTCAAATGCCACCGTGGGACCATGCACCGTGCCGGGCACAGCACTCCCCGCTCAGGACTGGAGTGAGGGGCCCGGGCACCTCTCTCAGCTCTACTGTCCGTCTCCCCAGTGGGCCCCCAAATGCCCCCCTTACGCGCCCCCCAAGCTAGGAAGAAAAGACATACTGAAACATTTCATCCCGGAGAAGTCCCAAGCTGCCTAATGCCCTTGGGACCACCGGCACGGGCACCCCACTGCCTACGAAGAGCGAGCACCGGGCCTTGCAGGCAGACCTGCTTCGCTCCTCTTCTCTGCCAGCGGGAGATTCTGCTTTCTCCCAGTGACGCTGGAGCTTTGGTGAGCGACCCTGGGCTGCGAAGCTTGAGCTGAACCATCGGGCTGCTTGTCCTTCAAGCCCCGTTCCCCTTCCCTGTGTCCCTTGCAGCCTGTCCCACCTAGGTGTTTTCCATCCCTTATCCTCCTGCCAAGGGTGCAAGGTCCCTTGGAGCACGAGCATCCTCCTCCTGAGAGAGAAAGCTCCCTTCCCCACTAGAGGCACAAGATGCTGGAAGCTCCCTGGAAGATCTTTCCCAAGGAACACACACACGTCAAGCTGCCAAACATCTCCTTTCTTTTATTTTTCTTCCTAAAGGAGCTCTTGGGCCTGCGGGCGGTCGTTGCGGCTCGCCGTCTTCCCGTGAACCTGTACTCGGTAGACACAGGTGTACTCGGGGTTTCCCCAGTTGCTGTGCACCCGGAGTGTGATGTAGCGAAAGGTCCGGGGAAGCTCCTTCTGTAAAGAAATGGGGGGAGCCATCATTACAGAGGTGGCAAGAGCCACAGCACATCGCCGGCGCCCCCTCTGCCCGCGCTCCCCCTGCTGAGGACCAAACGGCAGCCCTGGCGAAGGAGGAAGCCAGGGCAACCAGACCCCTCTTTGCCAGGGCCATGGAGGAACCCTCTGTGCCTAGAAAGCAAAGGTCTGGCCTCAGAGGCTTGCTGAGGGGAGCTGTGGAAAGCGGAGGCGTTTTGCTGCCTGGGCTGCTCTGGGACACGGGAAGCGTCCCGCTGAGGGGGAAGACGTCTGCCCTCCTCCCTCCTGCCGTCTCCCCTGAGGGGGACTGTTTCCCTTCCTGGACCCCTTCCCACCGCTGCTTTCTCTACACTCGCTACGCGGAGGAAAAGGAAAGCCCTTGCAAAGGTGGGTCAGCTGCCTCAGCCAGCAGAGCAAAGCCCCATTTGGTCTCCCCTTGCTGTCCTCCCTGCAGGAGCAAGCAGCGTGGGAGAGCAGAGACTGGCTGGGGTGATCCTCTGCACTCTTTCCCCAAGGGCTTGCGGACAACCCTGCCTTCTTCCCGGGCATCCTGCCCACAGCTCTTGCGGTACCTGCACATGGAATGTCTGAGCGATCTCCTTGTGCACGTCGTAGGTGAACGTCCCCAGGAGCGTTTCTGCCGTTGCCTCATCCGCTCCCTCAAAGACAAGAGACAAAGGGAGCCGGTCAGGCTCGAGCAGGGCGTCGGCAAAAGGGCATGCCGAGGCTGAACCCGGGAACCCTTCCCCACCTCCCTCGGCTCTAGCGGCAGTCTAGCACAGCTTGGGCTGACTCGGGGTCAGGGGGCGTTGAGCGCGTGCTCCAGGAGCCTCGGCCACGAAGCAGAGAAGAAGCCCCCAGAGGCACAGAACCCCACGAGCCCCCAGTGCCCCCCCCGGGGGATGCGGTGCTCTGCAGCAGCCAGCCCCAGACGGCTGTCTGAGAGTAAGCGCCGTGAGAAGCACGTCTCTGGCACAGCTTTTCCCCGGGGCCGGGCCCCCCCAAGAAGCGCAAGGCAAAGACTTACGGAGACAGCAAACTCTTTGAGGGCGCTGCTGACCTCCCCGGAAGGAGAGACTGCCTCGGAGATATGCCAGATGGTGAAAGCCGTTGGCCAGACTGGCTCAGGCAGACGGATGACCACGTGGCCTCGAGATCCTTGGAAAGCCCAGCAGCTGCCCGGGGCAATACGGAGCTGAAACCAGAAAGCCATGACCATGAGCGGCAAGGCAGCCAAAGAGCCAACGGAGCTGCCTGTTTGGCCAGAAGCAGAGACCTTGCCTTGCCTGTGGGCTGCAATCCTGCTCGTAAATGGGTACGAGTCGATGGGCAGCAGGGCAATACGGAAGGGTTCCTACAAAACCTCTGGGCTCTACCACCTTTCCCGAGGCAGCTCTGCTTTCTTGGAGCCTGCAGAGGCAGGGCAGGTCTCCCTAGTGCACCTCACCCCACCGCCCTTCAAAGATTGCCCTGCAGCTGCAGGGTCCAATGCAGACTTGGACCCTGCTTCAGACTTGGTCATGCAGGTTAGGTCCGGGGGCCCGGAGGAGCGTCTCTCCCTGCTCCCATGGCTCAGCAGCCCCCACCCACTCCGGAAAGGGACCCTCCGAGTTGCGGTTTGGCAGTGGGGCCGCCGAGGACAAAGTTCCTCGGCTAACTGCAACCAAGGCTGGTGGGCAGGTCACAGCAGCTGGGTTCAGCACGGTCCCCCTCCTGATGGGAGGGTAGTGCCGTCAGGAATCGCAGGGGTCAGGAGTGCGATGCAGACTGCAGGGCCGAGCGGTACGGCCGTGCTGAAGGGAAGTGCTGTGCACTTGGTCTGCCAATCCGAAAGCAAGGAGGTGAACCGCAAGTCAGGACTTCCCTTGTGATACCTGCAAGATTGTCTCTGGAGGGTTTGCAGAAGAGAAGGCGAATGGAAAAAGCCACCAGGTCTTCTTGCCTTGCCCACCATAACTCTTGGATGTCCTCTTCTCATCAATGGTGGCACCTGACATGAAGGCGGACAGAGATTAGGAGTTGGAGCAGTGCATGAGGATGCATTTCTCAGGCTTGAAAGCAGATCTTGGCAGACTTTGGGGGAGTGCCATACGCAAACCGAGGGCAGCGAGACTTTCTGTCTGCATACCTAAGGCTTCCAGAGCCCAGTCACGCATCTGGATGGAGTCGTCAAGGGCCTTCTCAATTGCCGCCTGGGCCAACCGCAGAATTTCCTGGGAAAGAATTGCAAAGGGAGAGATGGCAGTGACCACCACCACACGCACGAACCGTTCTGCATAAAACCCTGGTCCTAGCACAGAGCCAAGGAGCACCTCCGTGTCACAAAACACAAGGCAAGACCTGTCAGAAAAGGTGCTGACTTTGAGAGTGCCAAGAGGACGCCGCAGGAGGGAGCCCAGAAAGGGAGCGAGGTCTCTCATCTACCGCCAGCACCCTTACCTCTCTCTTCTCCTCTTGGACACCATGGTCTTCAAGGACCTCGCTCACTGCCTGCACTATGTTCCCCTTTGCATCAGACACCTGAGCCACCGTCTCCTTGAGCTCCCGCATCTTCAGCTCCAGCCAAGCCTGTGAGTTCCTGGAGGCAAAGAGAAAGCAGGTCTTGTCCAGCAGCTGCCCAGCCTCTGCAGGCAGGCAGGCTCCCAACGCCACGCAGAGAAGGGTCCCGTGGGCCTGGGCCCCCCCCCATCCCCCAGAGCCTTTCTGTCCTCTGGTTTACAAAGGGCTCCCTTCCACCACCGCGAGTAGTAGACGGGGAAGGTCAGGAGCCCTGGGCGTGAGGCGAGTGCGTGCAGGCAGCACGATGGCTCCACAGAGTGCGTTCCTTGGCGAGAAAGCACTCTTACCTCAGAGACTGCAGCTCCGCTTCCGGAAGCCCTGGCGCCTCCTGCAAGGTAAAGAGGGGGTGGGATGGACTCTGGAAGTAGCTCGTTTACTGCCAAAATTGACGCTTGGGAGAGACACTCCGCTGGAGCAAGCACGAGCAGCACTGCCAGGGCTTCCCCAAGGAGACTCCCCTAGGGAGAGCAGGCAGAATTTCCTGCTGCTTCAAGTCACTTTGGAGACACCGCGACCCAAAGGTTGGCCTCTTTGACCAGCCATGTTCAGCAGAGCATCTTTCGGGTCTCCGTCTGACCCCCGAGGCTATCCAAGAGGGATGCAGGCAGCAAAGGCACCTTCTGCCAAAGTGCTCCACACTTCAGCCTGCCATTCTGCCAAGGTCGCTCCAGGAGAACCGGCTCCATGTTGAACCCCATCAAGGCGCTGAGGAGTTTGGAGGACAAACAGACGTGCCCCTCCCCCCTGCCTCTGCCCCCCTCCCACCCCGCCTTTTCCGCCTCAGTGGTGACGGGCATAAAAATGAGCCCCGTGTTCCCAGGGGAGGCAGGAGGGCAGAAGCACAGCCTTTGCAGGCGTTGGCTTTCCCACAGCAAGAGGCACTTACCCACCGCACTCCCTTTCCCCACACCGTGGAGATCAAGCAGTAGACAACAGCTGTGGATCACATTGTCAAGAGATGGTTATTTTCCTCAGGAGCTGGTCACTCTCCCCAGGACTGAGAGGACCGTTTTTGGTCAGGGGTACTCACCAGACAGGATGGGAAGCAGCAGGAACAGGAGCCTCAGGACCCGCCTGCCCTTCTGCTGGCTGTCACAGTGTCTAAAAGAGAGGGAACGCTATTGTCACCAAAGCCCAAGGTTGGGACACATATTTGCCAGGGGTCCCTTTAGGAGCTCACTTGCCACCAGGAGGAACCTGGTGCTCAGCACAGCTGCAAGCGCGAGGGCCCAAGGGCCTTTGGGAAGGTGTGGCCCGTTGAACACCGCCCCTGGGACACAAAGACCTCTGGCCTGACACGGGGAGGGGCAGCAGCATGGCCCCACTCAGCTCTCCCCAGAGAAGGGGCAGGGCCGTGCCCCCGGAGTGGGGTTGCTGGGCTGCCGGGCTGGAGGGCACTAGTGCAGACAGCCCCTATGCTCTGGGTCTGCCTGCTCTGCCGGGAAGCCAGGCAGCACACAAGGCTTCTGGCCGGATCCCTCCCTGCTTTCTGGGCCCCATTGCACCCACCTGCCCATCCTGGCTGAGATCCCTGCAATTGCAGCACACTGGCCAGGAGGAGGGAAAAGCCTGCTCTTCTCCCGAGACCCAGGCACCTCTTCTCCAGGCATCCGCTTGCTGCTGAAAGCGCTCTGCTTCGCACTGCTGCCCACCTCTGCAGCGTGGGGTTTTATGGCGGACAGCAGGTTATGACCTCACAAGAGCTGGCTGGTGATGCCCATGATGACCTCAGAGGGGCTGCCCAGGACGGGGTGGCTGTGCCACCCGGGAGGGAGACACCCTGCGGGTTAGCCCCCACCCACACCCGCAGCTCGCAGAGACAAGGGGTCCAGAAGCACGTGGGAGCACAGAGAGCGAGCGGCACCTCCTTTGGCTGCCCCGGCAAGCTGCTGTGCCGTTACACACCTCCTCCTGCGCCGGGCGGTGGCATGCCCTGTGCTCCGGGCTTCTACTGGGGCCCCCAGAGCTGGTTGCAGAACTCCAGGTGGGGTCTCACGAGAGCGGAGGAGAGCGAGAGAGTCCCCTCCCTGGACCTGCTGGTCACGCTTCTTTGCATGCAGCCCAGGATACAGGAAAGATGGTCAGGGACTGTTTATCAGGGAGTGTAGCGACAGGACAAGGGGTAATGGGTTTAAGTTGAAGGAGGGTCGATTTAGATTAGATGTTAGAAAGAAATTCTTTACTGTTAGAGTGGTGAGGTACTGGAACAAAGAGGTTGTGGGTGCCCCATCCCTGGAAGTGTTTAAGACCAGGTTGGATGAGGCTTTGGGCAATGTGGTCTAGTGGAGGGTGTCCCTGCCCACAGCAGGGGGGTTGGAACTAGATGATCTTTAAGGTCCCTTCCAACCCAAACCATTCTATGATTTTATGATTCTATGATACGGTTGGCTTTCTGGGCTGCGAGCGCAAGAGAATTGACCAGGGCCAGTTCTGCCCCTCCTGGTACGACCCCAAGCTCTTCTACCGCCTGCTGTCGCATGCGCTGTCTGAGGAGACCTACAGCGCCCTGGCGTATGCACTGGGAAAGATCCTCCCCGTGGCCAGTGAGGGGCTGCTGCCCTTTTGACAGCCCCTGCCAATAAAGCCTTTTCTATCTCCGCCTCCATGTGCACACCTCGGGTGCGTGCGTTGGGGCGCAGGGAGAGGGTCTTGCCCTGCGTGCCGCTCCGCGCAGCCTCTCCAGGCCAGGCCCAGTCTCATCTGCAAGGCACTGGGCACCGCCACCCTGCCTGCCGCAAGCCAGGTCCCTGCGTGCCAGCCTCACCTGGCCTCCCTCCCTCCCTCCCTCTGTCCCCGCAGTATTTATGACGCTGTAGAATCGGGTGGAACCACCGTCTTCTCAGGCCACGGTCGTTTTATTACTCCACCTTTTCGGCAACCATTTAGCAATGTGCAGGCCCCCCCCGTAAGCGTGTCTGAGGCTACTCAGGCTCCAGCAGCCGGGGACTCATTTACACCGAGGCCGGCAAACACGCTCACCCACAGACCCCTAGACCCTTCCAAGCCCCCTCCCTTCCTCCCGCCCCAATGCTCCCCACGACCCCCACAGCCACCCTCCCACACCACAGCCCCACAGCCCCTGCCCTTCTCCCTCCCCACAGCCCCACGGCCCACGTCTCCTGCCTCCCCAGGCTCCCATCCCTGGTGGCACCACAGCCCAGCAGGCCCCTGTCCCCATTGTCGTGGTTTTACCCCAGCCGGCAGCTAAGCCCCCCGCGGCCGCTCGCTCGCTCGCTCGCTCACTCCACCCCCCCCCCCCCCCCCCCCCCCGGTGCGATGGAGGAGAGAGTCGGAAGAGTGACAGTGAGAAAACTCATGGGTTGAGATAAAGACACTTTAATAAGGAAAGCAAAAGCCGTGCGTTCATCTTACAGAAACACAGGTGGTGTGTTGCGTGGAGCTCCTGGGCACCAAAGCAGCTCAGGTCAGGTCCACTGCTGCACTTGCACTGCTTCTTGTAAGGCTTGTCCTCCGTTGGTTCAGGTAGTTCCTGCTACGGTAATTCCTCTAACACGCAACTCAAATCATGCGCTACAACCATTTAAAAGCATTTCCATTACAGTCTCCACCCCTGGTCCCTCTGGGCCAGACCATCGGGTCTAACATTGCGATGAACTCCTCCCCTTGCCCCTGCTCCGGCTTGGACTTATCCACAGGCTGCAGTCCCTTAGGGGTGCACCTGCTCCAAGTGGAGCCTGACCTATGAGCCACAGTCTCTCCAGGGCTATACCTGCTGCGGCATAGACTTATCCACAGTCACAGTCGCTTCGAGGTGCACCTGCTCCAGCATGGCCTTACCCACAGCCACAGTCACTGCAGTCCCTTCAGAAATAAACCTGCCCTGTGGCGGGCACACGCTTTGAGGTGTTCCAGCATGACCCCACGCACAGCCACCGATGCTTCAAGGTGTACCTGCTGCAGCATGGACTTATCCACTGCGTGCAGCCGCTTGAGGGGCCAGAGCTGAAGCACGTGGGTCACTGCCTGCCTGCCTGCCTGCCTGCTGCATGCCGCCAACCCTTCCTCCTGGCGTCCCCCCGCCTGCCAGCAGCCGTGGCTCTCTGAGCACGGGAGAGACCGCATTCCGCTTGGGAGTCTGCAAGCATGGTGTCTGCCCGGGCTAGAGCAGAGGGATAGTCTTCCTTTTTCCCCTTCCTGGGCTGTAGCTTGGGGGC
This sequence comes from Grus americana, assembly GCF_028858705.1. NCBI lineage: Eukaryota > Metazoa > Chordata > Aves > Gruiformes > Gruidae > Grus > Grus americana. The sequence continues at coordinate 2,909,110 of NC_072882.1, forward strand.
TGGATGCTTGAGCTCTGTGCTGGAGCCCACGCGGAGTGGCCGTCCGTGCACATCTGTGGTGCACACCCGTGGTGCACACGCCTGCGTGTGAGTGTCTGCGTGTGCCTGGTGGGAGGCCGCGCGCAGCCTGGCTCATGCCTGGTGCTGGGGCGGGGAGCTGTGAGAGCCGGATGGTCAAGGAACAGGCAAACCCCACGGGGAGACGCCGACAGGCAGCACCCGCAGTCGCTCCCGCCCGCATGCTAAGAGTGGGTGCTGAGAGTGACGCCCTGTTTCCCCGTGGCGGTGGCTGGGCCCCGCCTCAGCTCTTGGCGCCAGCCCCAGGGAGGTGATGGCCATGTCACAGTGGGCAGCGGTGGCCGTGTCACTGCGATGTCACTGTGCCTTTGTGAGACGGGCGCCCTGGCAGGTAGAAAGGGAGCTGCTCCCAGAGGCGGGGGAGCATTTGGAGGAGAACCCAACCTCGGTGCTACTGGGCAGGGGTTTGGAGAGCAGTCACCAACGACCTGTCCTGTGTCCGCCGTGCAGCGGAAGGTGCCCGACGGAGAAGAGGAGGTGAGGGCCGAGTACGCCCACGGTCCCCGCAGCCCTTGGCTGGGGGTCTGTGTGTGTCTGCCAGCGGCAGGGGGAAGGCAGCTGCCTGGACCGAGGCACGTGTGCTGCTGGGTCTGGTAAGGGGGGGACCAAGAGGAAGGGGATCTCGGGGGTGGGGAGCGTATTGAGCTCACAGGGTGGGATGTGGATGCTGGAGGTGGCGTGGCAGAGGCCCCAGGGCAGGAGGGGCCCCGTGAGCGCCCGGCAGAGCAGGGCAGGGGAAGCTCCTTCTCTCCTCAGCCCCCCACCACCTCCTGCCACGTGCTCGGCACCCAGCTGGCGCAGGCCGAGCCGAGCACGCAACTAGTGCACGTGCGCGCACAGGACCGCTGGCTGTGGGGGCTGGGGGCGCGCGAGCACAGGCGGCTGACGGTGCTCCTCTCTGGGGGGAGGCTCCCGTGGCAGCCCTGGGCATCCCTGAGCGTGCATCTGCGTGGCCGTGTCCTGCGCGTGAGAGAGCGTGTGCGCGCCTGTACTCGGGGCCTGTCCCCGCCAGTGTGCGTGCCTGACAGTGCCCGCGCCCGTGCCCCTCACACCCTGCTGGCTCCCGCCGCGCAGGTGCAGCCATGCTGGCAGAAGCGGTGAAGGAAGACCTCCGCATGCTCCGGGAGCGCCTGGCCCAGTGTTCTGCGGAGTCCGTAAGGCACAAGGAGCTGCTGCGGTGTCTGGTAGGTGTGGAGCGTTCCCCTTGCCCCCCGGGGCTGGGGCTGCGAGAGCTGAGCCCCTGACCCCTCCTTTGCCCACGCAGGGGAAGAAGCAGCAGGAGCTGAGGGAAGCCATGGAGGAGCTCAGGAGAGAGGTCAGTGTCCCCTCCTGCGCCCATGTCGGCCAGCAGCGGCGGCTGGGGCTGTGTCAGGGGCTCATTGCCTGTGTCCGGCTCCTCTTCCCAGAACTGTGATGTGGCGCGGTGTTTCCGAAACAACCGCCAGGAGCTCCAGGAGCTGGAGGGGCTGGTGGCCCAGACAAAGGTGAGTTCACAGAATCCCAGACGGCTTGAGGTTGGAAGGCACCTCTGGAGATCATCTTGTCTCGTGCACTTGCCCCTGCTCGAGCAGGGTCACCGAGAGCCAGGCGCTCGGGACCATGTCCAGGTGTGGACCACGTCCAGAGTTGGGCCTGGGGGTCCCTCTGTCTGCCCGCAGTGCCGGCAGGGCTGGGAAGGAGAGGGGACGCGAGGGCCAAGGCAGTGCCCGAAGGGAGCCGGGAGGGGATAAGGCGGAGGGCAGTGCGCTCGTGGGAGTGTGCCGGTGCCCTGACGGCTGCTCCTCTTCCCCTCCTCTCCTGCAGGAGCACTTTCAGATGGAGAACGGGGAGGCAGGCGTGAGCGTGGAAGAGGCGCAGAAGGTAGAGGGGAGAAGGAGGCCCGTCCTGACAGGGTCAGGGAGGGGGGGTGCCAGTGCTGGGGCCGTGCAGCCCAGCAGCCGCAGCAGTGGTGTGGCTGGGGAGGACCTTTCCTTTGGGCCTCGATGGCATCCGTGATGGAGGGCTGGGGCCTCTGGATTGGGAGGGGGGTGCCGGGTAGTCTGGCGGTGGGCCCTCGCCGGTGCCACGGGGGTCCTCGTCCAGCCCCTGCCCCTCCTGGAGAGGTTCCTGTTCCCCTTTCTCTCGCAGGCAGACCTCTTTCAGGGAACGGCAGGAGGAGGCACAGCAGTGCCGGAGCTTTTCAAGGTCTGTGAACCAGATCCATCAGTCCCTCGGGGAGTGTCCAGAGCTGCTGGGCAATGGCGCTACTCCCAGGACAGCCGGGTGCCTGCCACCCTGGCCCTGGCCTGACTTCCCCATGCCCTGGGTGGGGACTGACTGGGGATGCCCTTTCCACCACGGCTCCCTGCAATGTGTCCCGCTTGCCTTGCAGACGGACCAGTGGTCAGAGCTGACAAAAGCTCTGCAGGAGCAAGTTGAGGTCAAGAAGGTACTGTGGCCAGGAGGGATGGGGGCTCGACACGTTTGTGAGGTTAAAGCCCCCTCAGAGCGAGCGTGGCATGGACTCTTGACTGGGCCCTTTGCTTTTCCAGCTGCTCAGGAACAAGCTCCAGCACCTCCAGGAGAGACAGGAATGCCTGCGAGAGCCAAGAGCTTTGTGAGTGGCAACGAGTCCCTGACTGAAACCTGTGGCAGCGGGACGGGGGGGTGCTGAGCAGCTGAGGCTGGGCAGCACCCCGGCTCCCTGTTGGCCACCACCCGGGGGGTCGCCATGCCGGCCGAGGTCTCTTCTCACAGCCCAGAACCCCATGGTTTCCGTAGCAGGGGGAAGAAGGTGCAGGCAGAACCACCAGAGGAGTCGCTGCTGCAGGAGATGGTGGCCGTGCAGCTGGTAGGACAGACAAGCCCGCTGTGGGCCTTGGGGAGGGAAGGGTCTGCTCTGTGCCCGAGGAACATGAGGGCACTGGTCTCAGCGGGGACGAGGGAGGGGCTCTGAGCCCCCAAACCTCGGCCCCCTCGCACACCCCAACACATGTCCCTGCTGTGCCTTGGCCTGTAGGAGGAGCAGCTGGCGTCAAGGAGGCATGGCATCACTTCTTGGCTGAGGTGAGTTGCCGGGGGGGGGGCTCGCGGTGCCGTGGCTCTTCGTAGGCAGTGGGGTGCCCGTGCCAGTGGTCCCAAGGGCATTAGGCAGCTTGGGACTTCTCCGGGATGAAATGTTTCAGTATGTCTTTTCTTCCTAGCTTGGGGGGCGCGTAAGGGGGGCATTTGGGGGCCCACTGGGGAGACGGACAGTAGAGCTGGGAGAGGTGCCCGGGCCCCTCACTCCAGTCCTGAGTGGGGAGTGCTGTGCCCGGCACGGTGCATGGTCCCACGGTGGCATTTGAAGAGGGTGTTTGGAAAGAGCGGAGGCAAATTGGGCCCCTGCTCTGCCTGACCCCTCTCCTGTCCCCCAGGAGACTTCTTCTGTTCCTCGCCTTCCTCCAGATCGCCATCCTCATCGTGGTTGTGCTGAAGGGAGACATCCTTGACTGGGTCCTGCCACCAAAGCTGGCGGCCGCCTTTGGGAGCCGCCCAGCGAGGTCCCAGCTCTTCTGAGATAAAGCAGGAAAGAGAATAAAGCAGCCTGTGATTGTAGAACAAGGGTGCGACCTTGTCAATGAATGTCCGCTGACGGGTCGGAGGGAGGTGGCTGCTGCTTTCCCTTCTGCCTGTGCACACCCCGCGATGGCTCTGCCTCAGACCTGGCTCTTGCCCGATTTGGAGGCAGGAATATCCCTTTGGTCGGTGTGGGTCAGCGTTCCTGGCTACATCCCCTCCCAAGATCTTGCCCATCCACAGTCTAGTGGGGGAGGGTGGGGGGTGGAGGGGTGGGGGGGAATGTGGGAGAGACAGCCTTGATGCTGTGCCAGCACTGCTCAGTAGTAGCCAAAACACTGGTGTGTTATCAACACCTTGCTAGCTACCAACACAAAGCACAGCACCGTGAGAGATGCTTTGGGGAAAATTAACTCCCTCTCAGTCAGATCCAACACAGCAGGGGGTGTGGAGGCAGGCAGTTGCCGTGGGTGTCTGTGGCTGAGGCAGTGTCTGAAGCGGTTTGGGGCAGTTGTGGGGTATTTGATCATAAACAGCTAATAGCTGAGGAGAGCTGGGGTGCCCAGGGATGACCCCGGAATCATAGAACCATAGAATCTTCAAGGTTGGCAAAGACCTCTAAGGTCATCAAGTCCAACCGTCAACCCAACAGCACCATGTCTACTAAACCATGTCCCAAAGTGCCACGTCTACAGGTTTTCTGAACACCTCCAGGGTCAGGGATGGTGACTCCACCACCTCTCTGGGCAGCCTGTTCCAATGCCTGACCACTCTTTCGGTGAAGAAATTTTTCCTCATATCCAAGCTAAATCTCCTCTGATGCAACTTGAGACCATTCCCTCTTGTCCTTTCGCTAGTCACCTGGGAGAAGAGACCAACACCCACCCGGCTACAACCTCCTTTGAGATAGATGTAGAGAGCGATAAGGTCTCCCCTCAGCCTCCTCTGCTCCAGGCTAAAGAACCCCAGTTCCCTCAGCCGCTCCCATCAGACTTGTGCTCCAGTCCCTTCAGTGCTCCCCACGAATATTTTGGGATTGGATTTATTGAAAGGGAACTCCTGGACAGACTCGGCAGGGAGGCAGTGGAAGTTCGGGTCTCCGGCAACCCTGATGAGGCGTTTGCAGGCTGCTCCTACCCCCCCCCCCCCCCCCCCGCCTCTAAAATCGTGAATGTGAAACCCTGTCCCTTACCGCTGGCAGCGAGGGAGGGAATCGCTCCGGTGATAAGAGAGCTGCAAGAGCAGGGGCTAATTATTCCAACTCACTCCCCTTATAACTCCCCAGCGTGGCCAGTTCGCAAACCGAATGGGAAGTGGCGGCTAACGATCGATTATCGATGCTTAAACGCCGGCACCAGTCCTCTGACAGCGGCCGTGCCTAATATGGCCGAACCGATTGGCACCATACAGGAACAGTCCCATAAAATGTCAGCCACCATTGATGCAAAAGACATGGTTTTCATGGTTCCTCTACAGGAAGGTGATAGAGCTAGATTTGCATTTACATGGGAAGGTATACAATATACCTTTACTCGTTTGCCCCAAGGATATCGGCACTCGCCTACCTTGGCGCACCACGCCCTGGCCCAAGCACTGTCAGAAATCATCCCTGAGGAGGGAGTTAAAACCTACCAATACATCGATGATATATTGGTGGGGGGGTCCGATGCCACTGCGGTGGGACAAACCCAAAAGAAAACGATCACTCACCTGGAAAGTTTAGAACTTCAGGTTCCAGCAGAAAAGATACAACTCCCCTCCCCCCGAGGTGAAGTTCCTAGGTATATGGTGGAAAGGAGGAGCGATTTCTATTCCCCCCGAAACCTTGGCTACTTTAGAACAGATAAAAATCCCAGGGGACAAAAAAAGGAACTGCAACATATCCTAGGCTTGCTGGTATTCTGGAGGAAACAGATGCCGGATTTTTCTGTCACAGCTCGTCCCCTGTAGGATTTAACGCGCAAAAAAGCTACCTGGGATTGGACTCCTACTCATGAGGAAGCCCTGAAATTACTAGTGTTTGAAGCAGGAACATATCAAGCTTTGGGTCCACTACACCCGACAGATGCGCTCCAAATTGAATGGGGTTTTGCAATTCATGGGGCATCTATACACGTGTGGCAGCGTGGGCCGGAGGGTCCGACCCGCCCCATTGCGTTTCATTCACGCGGCTTGAAAGATGCAGAAAAGCGATACTCGGTCTGGGAAAAGGGTCTTTTTGTGGTGAGTCTAGCCTTGCAGGAGGCTGAAAGAATGATACGGCAACAATCCATAATCCTGCGCGGGCCCTTTAAGGTCCTAAACCCCGTACTGGCAGGCACCCCACCCCCTGTGGCAGTTGCCCAGTGGGAAAGGGTCAGGAAGCGGTATGCCCAGCTAGAGCCTTACAGTCACGCTTAGCCAGTGGAGGAGGGAGCACCCAAAATGCTCCAAATAACACAGGAAAAATCATCCACGCCCTGATGAGGAAACCCCTTCTTCCTACATAAAGGAAGCCCCCTCATTGGAATGCCACCTGAAAAATGTGTGCTTTACTGAGGCCTCTTGGAGGAGGGAGGGGAAAGTATGGAAATACCGAGCAGCTGCTCTGCACGTTGATTCTGGGGAGCCAATTGCAACAGAAGGAGAAGGGAGCGCTCAGGTGGGGGAACTGAGAGCAGTTTGGAGTGTGGTAATGAGAGAGACAGGCAGGATGGAACCCGTACACATCTCCACTGATCCTTGTGCCGTAGTCAAGGGATGCACCGAGTGGCTCTCCTTTTGGGAACAAAAGCAGTGGGAAGTAAACCGGGTGCCCGTATGGCAGAGGAAAAAGTGGGAGGAGATATTAAATGTGGCCAAGCAAAAGCCCGTATTGGTGGGGTGGGTAGCCGCCCACCAAGGGGGGGATCACCCAGCGCGCATTCCGAACAATCAGGTGGACTCGCTCACCTGCCTGGCTGTGCTGGCGGAAGAGAGAGAAGAGGAGAAATGGGAACGCTTATTGGAGTGGCTACACGTGATACGTGGTCACTCGGGAGTCAAAGATCTTCTTAAGGAGGCTGGGAGCAGAGGATGGCCTGCTCCCCGAAAACTCCGTAGCACAGTAATTTCTGCCTGCGGCCTATGCCGGACCAGACTGGAAAAGCACCCCTGACAAGATCCTCCACTCCGTCTGAGGGATGGGAAAGGACTATGGGAAACCTGGCAGGTCGATTACATAGGGCCTTTCAAGAAATCAGAAGGGAAACAGTATGTGCTTGTTGGGGTGGAAGTAATATCGGGACTTGTTCAGGCCGAAGCAGTAGCACGGGCGACTGGGGAAAATACAGTCAAAGGGTTAAAGTTGCGGTTTAGCTTTTTACCTAAACCTAAATCGATTCAATCAGACAACGGCAGCCACTTTACTGCCGGGGTGGTCCAGGCGTGGGCAAAAACCGAGGGAATACAGTGGACATTCCATACCCCCTACTATCCCCAAGCTAACAGGAGAGATAGTAGAAAGGACCAATGGACTCCTAAAAGGCATCCTCAGGCCTCGTGGCCCTGGGTGGTCCGCAAGACTCCCGCATGCCATTGCCAGAGTAAATGGTCGATGGGGGATAAATGGATGCCCTGAACTCACTGCTTTCTGTCCAACACCCCCCTCCTTGCTCCCTGGAAAGAGGGAGAAAAAGGACCCTGTAAAACCCTTACACTCTCCAGGACGACCTGTTCTGGTGGACCTCCCAACAGCGGGGGAGGTGCCTCTGACCCTTAAAACTCCACTGAACACCTATTCATGGATAGCTGCTGATGCCCATGGAAAGGAACGCGAGATTAATACCGGGTGGATTGTCCCATCCTTTTAACCACCGATTTGAAAGAATCGGGATCTTTTCCTCTGTTCTTTCTTACAGGCGTAACTACCAGAAACATCCTCCACCGCAGAAAGTCGAAGCTGGTGCTATTTTGGGGAATTTGTACTCGTAATCTGTGTGATACAGAGAGATACATAGCCAAACCATGACTGTCAATTCTGCTCAACACCGGCAATTGTGGGTCTGGTCCTATGTTCTTTGTCTCTCCCTATGTGTTAGAGGAATCCCAAGCCAAAATACCCCACGTCTGGCTTGGGAATTAGTTCAAGGTTTTGTTAGAATGTGGGCTTACCAAACTAAAGGTCTGTGGCTTACTTTACCTAGATCAGCCGAAGAAGGTTTAAGGTTTTTTTATGTCACCTGTAAATCTGTCGTTTAGCTTTAATATGACTGATGCCACGTCTGTAACGTTCCTGTCACCCCGCTGGACCGTCAGGAATAACGGGCTGTATTTTCGACAACAGCCAATGATAAGGTCTGATATATATATGACGTTTGGAGTAAACCTCCAAAACAAGCCAAAAAATGCAAAGTTATATTCAACAGTGGTGTGTAAAGCTACTAGACCATCATTTAATGTCTCTATTCCTTCTCCGATAGATAGATCAAACTCCTTATTTGCTGGCGCCAAAGGGAACACACCTGCTGGAAATGTCACTTTCAAAAAACTCACCAAGAAAACCTCCTGTTGTTATTATCCATGGGATCCTCTGTTTGATCCATTGGCAAAACCTGCTTTCTGTGAAGCAAACTGTTCTACTCGATGGGACCCACAATGGTGTATCCTACTCCCGAATAAGACTCATATGACCTCTTGAGATAGAAATAATTTGATGTGGGCTTGGTCAGGAAACAAAGTGGGAGAAGTTTTTATAGAGCCCAAATTTGATCCACCTATCAGGGAAGTTGAAAACCCCCTTTTTAATTGTTCTGAGAGAACCACTTGTGATTCGGGACCAGGAGATCCTCCTGAAACTTGGTTTATTGATAGTCTCAGAACTCTAATTCGAGATATGTGCACGTGCTGGGGATATCCTTCAAAGGGATGGCGAAATAGCGACAAAACTTGTAATACCACTCTTCCCAGAAGTCGCAATTTTTTTAAACAAGAACGGCGTGGAGTACCCTTTACTCATTATCCCCTACAAGGGACGCCTTTAAACACCAAACCTATTATATGTGCTATCAATTATATGGATCAATATACCTGTAAAACTAGCATATGTCCAGCCCCACTGGGACTAGCATGGGGGTGCTCCAATGGAAAATTTTACTCTCACTTAACACGGGAATATCACGCCGGCCTGAGCTGTGGATTAGCTATCCCTTCTTTGTGTCCATCTCGTGTTTTTCATCTTATAGCACCTTCCCGGCGATCGCGTGGAGAAGCGGGAAGTAATCCAAAGGCTCGTCCCGATGGGGCGATTAATGGAGTCCAAACTCCCAGTTATTATACTGCTGCACAACTAACTGCGTTAATGTTTGAGAATATTTTTACCCCTTATGTAACCTTGAAACGACACCAGTTTGTCCTAGAAAATATTACCTGGCAGGTACGTCTTTTAAGTAACTGGACACGATATGCTTTTGGAGCATTAAACTTACAGGTCCAACAGGTATCAAAGATAACCCTTCAGAATCGTCTAGCGCAGGTTCTTCAGTTTCAAACACAGCCCCACCTCCGGTTCTCCGAACCCTTGCCGAGTCTGAAGCGTTCACGTCCACAGGCCTGGCTCTGACAGCTCTGGGCAAGCTCTGCTTACAGCTCTTTATGAATTCTGACAGCACATCAATGTAGCCAAAGGTGGTGTGGGCTGTAAAACAGCTCCACACCTGGGTTTGGAGCATCCCACTCCACGACAGAGGATTTGGCTTAGTAACAAAACGGTGAACCTTACCCTGCTTTAGCAGCTTCTTTAAGGCTGGTTCTTAAACCAGCTCTTTTTCCCCGTCAGTCTCTAATTTCTGAGACTCGCGCTTGCTCATTCTTTCTGTCAAAGACTTATTTTAACATCAAAATTATCAGAATGGGATAGTTTCACTTGCATCATGATTTGCTTGAAGAAATTCCGGGCTGGTAAATACCGGGTTTGGCTTCACTCACACTGCCCTAAGCACTGCCCCAACGCAGTCACACGATCCCAGAAGGTACAAGACTTCACGTGCTTCCATTAAAAAACACAAGAGCAAATATGCCCTGCAACAGTTCTGAGTGGCCTCATTATCTTTACACCTTCCCAAAAGGTTTAGTTCTGGCATTGTTGCCAAAAGAGTCGTCACTGTGCTTCTCACAACTCGCACCTTCTTTAGCAAATGCTGCTGCAGGATCTGTCGCAGCCTCTAGGGGAAGGTCCCTTTTGCTTTGATGCGTCCCGGGAAGATGCTCCTGAAGAGCTGAGTGAAGTAACCCAGCGGGAAAATCAAAATTCTTAGACACAGTGTCAGGGTCTTTGGCCATGCAGAAACCATGAGTGATGCTTCACAGTGATGCTTGAACGTAATGTTAAAACTCCTCTGAGCGTACAAACTCTCTCTCTCTCTCCTCTTATGTGTACACTCCTTTATACAGACTCTTCCTGTATTCCATTCAACTCTACATTGTCACTTTCTGACTGACTCTGATTTTGAAAAGAAAGTAATAGAAGCATCCGTTCCCTGCTGGGAGACATTTTTGTTTGCTAAGATAAGTTTCTTCCCTGTGTACCTTCTCTTCAGGATAGAAGAGGGTAACTCTCTTGCCCCTCTGACTATTCAGATGATCTCTAAAAAGGTAGATTCGTTAAAGGGTGGTTGACTGTTGTCGACAATGAAATGCATGTCTAAATCCCATGTAGATGGTTTCTCCACTGCACTTAACGGGAGATTAAATATAGGCAGCAGAGAGAGACCTTTCCCATTTAGTCTTGGCACAAGTAGACTAAAATACACTTTCTTTTCCCATTTCTTAACCTACCTCCTTTTGACGAACATTTGCACCCATGTCAGCTCTTGCAGAGGTTTTCCTAAATGCGCCTCGTTTATCTTCGCCTCATGTAAAGGCAATTACGACTAAGCGTGGTGGGTTGACCCTGGCTGGACAGCAGGTGCCACCCAAAGACGCTCTATCACTCCCCCTCCTCGGCGGGACAGGGGAGAGAAAACATAGCAAAAGGCTCGTGGGTCGAGATAAGGGCAGGGAGATCAGTCAGCAATTACTGTCACGGGCAAAACAGACTGAGCTTGGGAAAATTAATTTATTACTCATTGAACCAGAGTCGAGTAATGAGAAGCAAAACCAAATCTTAAAAACACTTTCCCCCCACCCCTCCCTTCTTCCCGGACTAAACTTCACTCCTAATTTTCTCTGCCTCGTCCCCCCGAGCAGTGCAGGGGGACGACGAATGGGGGTGCCGTCAGTTCATCACACGTTGTGTCTGCCCCTCCTTCCATAGGCTGAAATGGGCAAGATCTTGGGAGGGGATGTAGCCAGGAACGCTGACCCACACCGACCAAAGGGATATTCCTGCCTCCAAATCGGGCAAGAGCCAGGTCTGAGGCAGAGCCATGGCGGGGTGTGCACAGGCAGAAGGGAAAGCAGCAGCCACCTCCCTCCGACCCGTCAGCGGACATTCATTGACAAGGTCGCACCCTTGTTCTACAGTCACAGGCTGCTTTATTCTCTTTCCTGCTTTATCTCAGAAGAGCTGGGACCTCGCTGGGCGGCTCCCAAAGGCGGCCGCCAGCTTTGGTGGCAGGACCCAGTCAAGGATGTCTCCCTTCAGCACAACCACGATGAGGATGGCGATCTGGAGGAAGGCGAGGAACAGAAGAAGTCTCCTGGGGGACAGGAGAGGGGTCAGGCAGAGCAGGGGCCCAATTTGCCTCCGCTCTTTCCAAACACCCTCTTCAAATGCCACCGTGGGACCATGCACCGTGCCGGGCACAGCACTCCCCGCTCAGGACTGGAGTGAGGGGCCCGGGCACCTCTCCCAGCTCTACTGTCCGTCTCCCCAGTGGGCCCCCAAATGCCCCCCTTACGCGCCCCCCAAGCTAGGAAGAAAAGACATACTGAAACATTTCATCCCGGAGAAGTCCCAAGCTGCCTAACGCCCTTGGGACCACCGGCACGGGCACCCCACTGCCTACGAAGAGCCACGGCACCGCGAGCCCCCCCCCCGGCAACTCACCTCAGCCAAGAAGTGATGCCATGCCTCCTTGACGCCAGCTGCTCCTCCTACAGGCCAAGGCACAGCAGGGACATGTGTTGGGGTGTGCGAGGGGGCCGAGGTTTGGGGGCTCAGAGCCCCTCCCTCGTCCCCGCTGAGACCAGTGCCCTCATGTTCCTCGGGCACAGAGCAGACCCTTCCCTCCCCAAGGCCCACAGCGGGCTTGTCTGTCCTACCAGCTGCACGGCCACCATCTCCTGCAGCAGCGACTCCTCTGGTGGTTCTGCCTGCACCTTCTTCCCCCTGCTACGGAAACCATGGGGTTCTGGGCTGTGAGAAGAGACCTCGGCCGGCATGGCGACCCCCCCGGGTGGTGGCCAACAGGGAGCCGGGGTGCTGCCCAGCCTCAGCTGCTCAGCACCCCCCCGTCCCGCTGCCACAGGTTTCAGTCAGGGACTCGTTGCCACTCACAAAGCTCTTGGCTCTCGCAGGCATTCCTGTCTCTCCTGGAGGTGCTGGAGCTTGTTCCTGAGCAGCTGGAAAAGCAAAGGGCCCAGTCAAGAGTCCATGCCACGCTCGCTCTGAGGGGGCTTTAACCTCACAAACGTGTCGAGCCCCCATCCCTCCTGGCCACAGTACCTTCTTGACCTCAACTTGCTCCTGCAGAGCTTTTGTCAGCTCTGACCACTGGTCCGTCTGCAAGGCAAGCGGGACACATTGCAGGGAGCCGTGGTGGAAAGGGCATCCCCAGTCAGTCCCCACCCAGGGCATGGGGAAGTCAGGCCAGGGCCAGGGTGGCAGGCACCCGGCTGTCCTGGGAGTAGCGCCATTGCCCAGCAGCTCTGGACACTCCCCGAGGGACTGATGGATCTGGTTCACAGACCTTGAAAAGCTCCGGCACTGCTGTGCCTCCTCCTGCCGTTCCCTGAAAGAGGTCTGCCTGCGAGAGAAAGGGGAACAGGAACCTCTCCAGGAGGGGCAGGGGCTGGACGAGGACCTCCGTGGCACCGGCGAGGGCCCACCGCCAGACTACCCGGCACCCCCCTCCCAATCCAGAGGCCCCAGCCCTCCATCACGGATGCCATCGAGGCCCAAAGGAAAGGTCCTCCCCAGCCACACCACTGCTGCGGCTGCTGGGCTGCACGGCCCCAGCACTGGCACCCCCCTCCCTGACCCTGTCAGGACGGGCCTCCTTCTCCCCTCTACCTTCTGCGCCTCTTCCACGCTCACGCCTGCCTCCCCGTTCTCCATCTGAAAGTGCTCCTGCGGGAGAGGAGGGGAAGAGGAGCAGCCGTCAGGGCACCGGCACACTCCCACGAGCGCACTGCCCTCCGCCTTATCCCCTCCCGGCTCCCTTCGGGCACTGCCTTGGCCCTCGCGTCCCCTCTCCTTCCCAGCCCTGCTGGCACTGCGGGCAGACAGAGGGACCCCCAGGCCCAACTCTGGACGTGGTCCACACCTGGACATGGTCCCGAGCGCCTGGCTCTCGGTGACCCTGCTCGAGCAGGGGCAAGTGCACGAGACAAGATGATCTCCAGAGGTGCCTTCCAACCTCAAGCCGTCTGGGATTCTGTGAACTCACCTTTGTCTGGGCCACCAGCCCCTCCAGCTCCTGGAGCTCCTGGCGGTTGTTTCGGAAACACCGCGCCACATCACAGTTCTGGGAAGAGGAGCCGGACACAGGCAATGAGCCCCTGACACAGCCCCAGCCGCCGCTGCTGGCCGACATGGGCGCAGGAGGGGACACTGACCTCTCTCCTGAGCTCCTCCATGGCTTCCCTCAGCTCCTGCTGCTTCTTCCCCTGCGTGGGCAAAGGAGGGGTCAGGGGCTCAGCTCTCGCAGCCCCAGCCCCGGGGGGCAAGGGGAACGCTCCACACCTACCAGACACCGCAGCAGCTCCTTGTGCCTTACGGACTCCGCAGAACACTGGGCCAGGCGCTCCCAGAGCATGCGGAGGTCTTCCTTCACCGCTTCTGCCAGCATGGCTGCACTTGCGCGGCGGGAGCCAGCAGGGTGTGAGGGGCACGGGCGCGGGCACTGTCAGGCACGCACACTGGCGGGGACAGTCCCCGAGTACAGGCGCGCACACGCTCTCTCACGCGCAGGACACGGCCACGCAGATGCTCACTCAGGGATGCCCAGGGCTGCCACGGGAGCCTCCCCCCAGAGAGGAGCACCGTCAGCCGCCTGCGCTCGCGCGCCCGCAGCCCCCACAGCCAGCGGTCCTGTGCACGCACGTGCACTAGTTGCGTGCTCGGCTCGGCCTGCGCCAGCTGGGTGCCGAGCACGTGGCAGGAGGTGGTGGGGGGCTGAGGAGAGAAGGAGCTTCCCCTGCCCTGCTATGCTGGGCGCTCACAGGGCCCCTCCTGCCCTGGGGCCTCTGCCACGCCACCTCCAGCATCCACATCCCACCCTGTGAGCTCAATACGCTCCCCACCCCCGGGATCCCCTTCCTCTTGGTCCCCCCCTTACCAGCCCCAGCAGCACACGTGCCTCGGTCCAGGCAGCTGCCTTCCCCCTGCCGCTGGCAGACACACACAGACCCCCAGCCAAGGGCTGCGGGGACCGTGGGCGTACTCGGCCCTCACCTCCTCTTCTCCGTCGGGCACCTTCCGCTGCACGGCGGACACAGGACAGGTCGTTGGTGACTGCTCTCCAAACCCCTGCCCAGTAGCACCGAGGTTGGGTTCTCCTCCAAATGCTCCCCCGCCTCTGGGAGCAGCTCCCTTTCTACCTGCCAGGGCGCCCGTCTCACAAAGGCACAGTGACATCGCAGTGACACGGCCACCGCTGCCCACTGTGACATGGCCGTCACCTCCCTGGGGCTGGTGCCAAGAGCTGAGGCGGGGCCCAGCCGCCGCCACGGGGAAACAGGGCATCACTCTCAGCACCCACTCTTAGCATGCGGGCGGGAGCGACTGCGGGTGCTGCCTGTCGGCGTCTCCCCGTGGGGTTTGCCTGTTCCTTGACCATCCGGCTCTCACAGCTCCCCGCCCCAGCACCAGGCATGAGCCAGGCTGCGCGCGGCCTCCCACCAGGCACACGCAGACACTCACACGCAGGCGTGTGCACCACGGGTGTGCACCACAGATGTGCACGGACGGCCACTCCGCGTGGGCTCCAGCACAGAGCTCAAGCATCCAGCCCCCAAGCTACAGCCCGGGAAGGGGAAAAAGGAAGACTATCCCTCTGCTCTAGCCCGGGCAGACACCATGCTTGCAGACTCCCAAGCGGAATGCGGTCTCTCCCGTGCTCAGAGAGCCACGGCTGCCGGCAGGCGGGGGGATGCCAGGAGGAAGGGGTGGGGGCATGCAGCAGGCAGGCAGGCAGGCAGGCAGTGACCCACGTGCTTCAGCTCTGGCCCCTCAAGCGGCTGCACGCAGTGGATAAGTCCATGCTGCAGCAGGTACACCTTGAAGCATCGGTGGCTGTGCGTGGGGTCATGCTGGAACACCTCAAAGCGTGTGCCCGCCACAGGGCAGGTTTATTTCTGAAGGGACTGCAGTGACTGTGGCTGTGGGTAAGGCCATGCTGGAGCAGGTGCACCTCGAAGCGACTGTGACTGTGGATAAGTCTATGCCGCAGCAGGTATAGCCCTGGAGAGACTGTGGCTCATAGGTCAGGCTCCACTTGGAGCAGGTGCACCCCTAAGGGACTGCAGCCTGTGGATAAGTCCAAGCCGGAGCAGGGGCAAGGGGAGGAGTTCATCGCAATGTTAGACCCGATGGTCTGGCCCAGAGGGACCAGGGGTGGAGACTGTAATGGAAATGCTTTTAAATGGTTGTAGTGCATGATTTGAGTTGCGTGTTAGAGAAATTACCGTAGCAGGAACCACCTGAACCAACGGAGGACAAGCCTTACAAGAAGCAGTGCAAGTGCAGCAGTGGACCTGACCTGAGCTGCTTTGGTGCCCAGGAGCTCCACGCAACACACCACCTGTGTTTCTGTAAGATGAACGCACGGCTTTTGCTTTCCTTATTAAAGTGTCTTTATCTCAACCCATGAGTTTTCTCACTGTCACTCTTCCGACTCTCTCCTCCATCACACCGGGGGGGGGGGGGTGGGGTGGGTGGGAGCGAGCGAGCGAGCGGCCGCGTGGTGCTTAGCTGCCGGCTGGGGTAAAACCACGACAATGGGGACAGGGGCCTGCTGGGCTGTGGTGCCACCAGGGATGGGAGCCTGGGGAGGCAGGAGACGTGGGCCGTGGGGCTGTGGGGAGGGAGAAGGGCAGGGGCTGTGGGGCTGGGGTGGGGGTGGGTGGCTGTGGGGGTCGTGGGGAGCATTGGGGAGGGAGGAAGGGAGGGGGCTTGGAAGGGTCTAGGGGTCTGTGGGTGAGCGTGTTTGCCGGCCTCGGTGTAAATGAGTCCCCGGCTGCTGGAGCCTGAGTAGCCTCAGACACGCTTACCGGGGTGGCCTGCACATTGCTAAATGGTTGCCGAAAAGGTGGAGTAAGAAAACGACCGTGGCCTGAGAAGACGGTGGTTCCACCCGATTCTACAGCGTCATAAATACTGCGGGGACAGAGGGAGGGAGGGAGGGAGGCCAGGTGAGGCTGGCACGCAGGGACCTGGCTTGCGGCAGGCAGGGTGGCGGTGCCCAGTGCCTTGCAGATGAGACTGGGCCTGGCCTGGAGAGGCTGCGCGGAGCGGCACGCAGGGCAAGACCCTCTCCCTGCGCCCCAACGCACGCACCCGAGGTGTGCACATGGAGGCGGAGATAGAAAAGGCTTTATTGGCAGGGGCTGTCAAAAGGGCAGCAGCCCCTCACTGGCCACGGGGAGGATCTTTCCCAGTGCATACGCCAGGGCGCTGTAGGTCTCCTCAGACAGCGCATGCGACAGCAGGCGGTAGAAGAGCTTGGGGTCGTACCAGGAGGGGCAGAACTGGCCCTGGTCAATTCTCTTGCGCTCGCAGCCCAGAAAGCCAACCGTATCATAGAATCATAAAATCATAGAATGGTTTGGGTTGGAAGGGACCTTAAAGATCATCTAGTTCCAACCCCCCTGCTGTGGGCAGGGACACCCTCCACTAGACCACATTGCCCAAAGCCTCATCCAACCTGGTCTTAAACACTTCCAGGGATGGGGCACCCACAACCTCTTTGTTCCAGTACCTCACCACTCTAACAGTAAAGAATTTCTTTCTAACATCTAATCTAAATCGACCCTCCTTCAACTTAAACCCATTACCCCTTGTCCTGTCGCTACACTCCCTGATAAACAGTCCCTGACCATCTTTCCTGTATCCTGGGCTGCATGCAAAGAAGCGTGACCAGCAGGTCCAGGGAGGGGACTCTCTCGCTCTCCTCCGCTCTCGTGAGACCCCACCTGGAGTTCTGCAACCAGCTCTGGGGGCCCCAGTAGAAGCCCGGAGCACAGGGCATGCCACCGCCCGGCGCAGGAGGAGGTGTGTAACGGCACAGCAGCTTGCCGGGGCAGCCAAAGGAGGTGCCGCTCGCTCTCTGTGCTCCCACGTGCTTCTGGACCCCTTGTCTCTGCGAGCTGCGGGTGTGGGTGGGGGCTAACCCGCAGGGTGTCTCCCTCCCGGGTGGCACAGCCACCCCGTCCTGGGCAGCCCCTCTGAGGTCATCATGGGCATCACCAGCCGGCTCTTGTGAGGTCATAACCTGCTGTCCGCCATAAAACCCCACGCTGCAGAGGTGGGCAGCAGTGCGAAGCAGAGCGCTTTCAGCAGCAAGCGGATGCCTGGAGAAGAGGTGCCTGGGTCTCGGGAGAAGAGCAGGCTTTTCCCTCCTCCTGGCCAGTGTGCTGCAATTGCAGGGATCTCAGCCAGGATGGGCAGGTGGGTGCAATGGGGCCCAGAAAGCAGGGAGGGATCCGGCCAGAAGCCTTGTGTGCTGCCTGGCTTCCCGGCAGAGCAGGCAGACCCAGAGCATAGGGGCTGTCTGCACTAGTGCCCTCCAGCCCGGCAGCCCAGCAACCCCACTCCGGGGGCACGGCCCTGCCCCTTCTCTGGGGAGAGCTGAGTGGGGCCATGCTGCTGCCCCTCCCCGTGTCAGGCCAGAGGTCTTTGTGTCCCAGGGGCGGTGTTCAACGGGCCACACCTTCCCAAAGGCCCTTGGGCCCTCGCGCTTGCAGCTGTGCTGAGCACCAGGTTCCTCCTGGTGGCAAGTGAGCTCCTAAAGGGACCCCTGGCAAATATGTGTCCCAACCTTGGGCTTTGGTGACAATAGCGTTCCCTCTCTTTTAGACACTGTGACAGCCAGCAGAAGGGCAGGCGGGTCCTGAGGCTCCTGTTCCTGCTGCTTCCCATCCTGTCTGGTGAGTACCCCTGACCAAAAACGGTCCTCTCAGTCCTGGGGAGAGCGACCAGCTCCTGAGGAAAATAACCATCTCTTGACAATGTGATCCACAGCTGTTGTCTACTGCTTGATCTCCACGGTGTGGGGAAAGGGAGTGCGGTGGGTAAGTGCCTCTTGCTGTGGGAAAGCCAACGCCTGCAAAGGCTGTGCTTCTGCCCTCCTGCCTCCCCGGGGAACAGGGGGCTCATTTTTAGGCCCGTCACCACTGCGGCGGAAACGGGGGGGTGGGTGGGGGGCAGAGGCAGGGGGGAGGGGCACGTCTGTTTGTCCTCCAAACTCCTCAGCGCCTTGATGGGGTTCAACATGGAGCCGGTTCTCCTGGAGCGACCTTGGCAGAATGGCAGGCTGAAGTGTGGAGCACTTTGGCAGAAGGTGCCTTTGCTGCCTGCATCCCTCTTGGATAGCCTCGGGGGTCAGACGGAGACCCGAAAGATGCTCTGCTGAACATGGCTGGTCAAAGAGGCCAACCTTTGGGTCGCGGTGTCTCCAAAGTGACTTGAAGCAGCAGGAAATTCTGCCTGCTCTCCCTAGGGGAGTCTCCTTGGGGAAGCCCTGGCAGTGCTGCTCGTGCTTGCTCCAGCGGAGTGTCTCTCCCAAGCGTCAATTTTGGCAGTAAACGAGCTACTTCCAGAGTCCATCCCACCCCCTCTTTACCTTGCAGGAGGCGCCAGGGCTTCCGGAAGCGGAGCTGCAGTCTCTGAGGTAAGAGTGCTTTCTCGCCAAGGAACGCACTCTGTGGAGCCATCGTGCTGCCTGCACGCACTCGCCTCACGCCCAGGGCTCCTGACCTTCCCCGTCTACTACTCGCGGTGGTGGAAGGGAGCCCTTTGTAAACCAGAGGACAGAAAGGCTCTGGGGGATGGGGGGGGGCCCAGGCCCACGGGACCCTTCTCTGCGTGGCGTTGGGAGCCTGCCTGCCTGCAGAGGCTGGGCAGCTGCTGGACAAGACCTGCTTTCTCTTTGCCTCCAGGAACTCACAGGCTTGGCTGGAGCTGAAGATGCGGGAGCTCAAGGAGACGGTGGCTCAGGTGTCTGATGCAAAGGGGAACATAGTGCAGGCAGTGAGCGAGGTCCTTGAAGACCATGGTGTCCAAGAGGAGAAGAGAGAGGTAAGGGTGCTGGCGGTAGATGAGAGACCTCGCTCCCTTTCTGGGCTCCCTCCTGCGGCGTCCTCTTGGCACTCTCAAAGTCAGCACCTTTTCTGACAGGTCTTGCCTTGTGTTTTGTGACACGGAGGTGCTCCTTGGCTCTGTGCTAGGACCAGGGTTTTATGCAGAACGGTTCGTGCGTGTGGTGGTGGTCACTGCCATCTCTCCCTTTGCAATTCTTTCCCAGGAAATTCTGCGGTTGGCCCAGGCGGCAATTGAGAAGGCCCTTGACGACTCCATCCAGATGCGTGACTGGGCTCTGGAAGCCTTAGGTATGCAGACAGAAAGTCTCGCTGCCCTCGGTTTGCGTATGGCACTCCCCCAAAGTCTGCCAAGATCTGCTTTCAAGCCTGAGAAATGCATCCTCATGCACTGCTCCAACTCCTAATCTCTGTCTGCCTTCATGTCAGGTGCCACCATTGATGAGAAGAGGACATCCAAGAGTTATGGTGGGCAAGGCAAGAAGACCTGGTGGCTTTTTCCATTCGCCTTCTCTTCTGCAAACCCTCCAGAGACAATCTTGCAGGTATCACAAGGGAAGTCCTGACTTGGCGGTTCACCTCCTTGCTTTCGGATTGGCAGACCAAGTGCACAGCACTTCCCTTCAGCACGGCCGTACCGCTCGGCCCTGCAGTCTGCATCGCACTCCTGACCCCTGCGATTCCTGACGGCACTACCCTCCCATCAGGAGGGGGACCGTGCTGAACCCAGCTGCTGTGACCTGCCCACCAGCCTTGGTTGCAGTTAGCCGAGGAACTTTGTCCTCGGCGGCCCCACTGCCAAACCGCAACTCGGAGGGTCCCTTTCCGGAGTGGGTGGGGGCTGCTGAGCCATGGGAGCAGGGAGAGACGCTCCTCCGGGCCCCCGGACCTAACCTGCATGACCAAGTCTGAAGCAGGGTCCAAGTCTGCATTGGACCCTGCAGCTGCAGGGCAATCTTTGAAGGGCGGTGGGGTGAGGTGCACTAGGGAGACCTGCCCTGCCTCTGCAGGCTCCAAGAAAGCAGAGCTGCCTCGGGAAAGGTGGTAGAGCCCAGAGGTTTTGTAGGAACCCTTCCGTATTGCCCTGCTGCCCATCGACTCGTACCCATTTACGAGCAGGATTGCAGCCCACAGGCAAGGCAAGGTCTCTGCTTCTGGCCAAACAAGCAGCTCCGTTGGCTCTTTGGCTGCCTTGCCGCTCATGGTCATGGCTTTCTGGTTTCAGCTCCGTATTGCCCCGGGCAGCTGCTGGGCTTTCCAAGGATCTCGAGGCCACGTGGTCATCCGTCTGCCTGAGCCAGTCTGGCCAACGGCTTTCACCATCTGGCATATCTCCGAGGCAGTCTCTCCTTCCGGGGAGGTCAGCAGCGCCCCCAAAGAGTTTGCTGTCTCCGTAAGTCTTTGCCTTGCGCTTCTTGGGGGGGCCCGGCCCCGGGGAAAAGCTGTGCCAGAGACGTGCTTCTCACGGCGCTTACTCTCAGACAGCCGTCTGGGGCTGGCTGCTGCAGAGCACCGCATCCCCCGGGGGGGGCACTGGGGGCTCGTGGGGTTCTGTGCCTCTGGGGGCTTCTTCTCTGCTTCGTGGCCGAGGCTCCTGGAGCACGCGCTCAACGCCCCCTGACCCCGAGTCAGCCCAAGCTGTGCTAGACTGCCGCTAGAGCCGAGGGAGGTGGGGAAGGGTTCCCGGGTTCAGCCTCGGCATGCCCTTTTGCCGACGCCCTGCTCGAGCCTGACCGGCTCCCTTTGTCTCTTGTCTTTGAGGGAGCGGATGAGGCAACGGCAGAAACGCTCCTGGGGACGTTCACCTACGACGTGCACAAGGAGATCGCTCAGACATTCCATGTGCAGGTACCGCAAGAGCTGTGGGCAGGATGCCCGGGAAGAAGGCAGGGTTGTCCGCAAGCCCTTGGGGAAAGAGTGCAGAGGATCACCCCAGCCAGTCTCTGCTCTCCCACGCTGCTTGCTCCTGCAGGGAGGACAGCAAGGGGAGACCAAATGGGGCTTTGCTCTGCTGGCTGAGGCAGCTGACCCACCTTTGCAAGGGCTTTCCTTTTCCTCCGCGTAGCGAGTGTAGAGAAAGCAGCGGTGGGAAGGGGTCCAGGAAGGGAAACAGTCCCCCTCAGGGGAGACGGCAGGAGGGAGGAGGGCAGACGTCTTCCCCCTCAGCGGGACGCTTCCCGTGTCCCAGAGCAGCCCAGGCAGCAAAACGCCTCCGCTTTCCACAGCTCCCCTCAGCAAGCCTCTGAGGCCAGACCTTTGCTTTCTAGGCACAGAGGGTTCCTCCATGGCCCTGGCAAAGAGGGGTCTGGTTGCCCTGGCTTCCTCCTTCGCCAGGGCTGCTGTTTGGTCCTCAGCAGGGGGAGCGCGGGCAGAGGGGGCGCCGGCGATGTGCTGTGGCTCTTGCCACCTCTGTAATGATGGCTCCCCCCATTTCTTTACAGAAGGAGCTTCCCCGGACCTTTCGCTACATCACACTCCGGGTGCACAGCAACTGGGGAAACCCCGAGTACACCTGTGTCTACCGAGTACAGGTTCACGGGAAGACGGCGAGCCGCAACGACCGCCCGCAGGCCCAAGAGCTCCTTTAGGAAGAAAAATAAAAGAAAGGAGATGTTTGGCAGCTTGACGTGTGTGTGTTCCTTGGGAAAGATCTTCCAGGGAGCTTCCAGCATCTTGTGCCTCTAGTGGGGAAGGGAGCTTTCTCTCTCAGGAGGAGGATGCTCGTGCTCCAAGGGACCTTGCACCCTTGGCAGGAGGATAAGGGATGGAAAACACCTAGGTGGGACAGGCTGCAAGGGACACAGGGAAGGGGAACGGGGCTTGAAGGACAAGCAGCCCGATGGTTCAGCTCAAGCTTCGCAGCCCAGGGTCGCTCACCAAAGCTCCAGCGTCACTGGGAGAAAGCAGAATCTCCCGCTGGCAGAGAAGAGGAGCGAAGCAGGTCTGTCTGCAAGGCCCGGTGCTCGCTCTTCGTAGGCAGTGGGGTGCCCGTGCCGGTGGTCCCAAGGGCGTTAGGCAGCTTGGGACTTCTCCGGGATGAAATGTTTCAGTATGTCTTTTCTTCCTAGCTTGGGGGGCGCGTAAGGGGGGCATTTGGGGGCCCACTGGGGAGACGGACAGTAGAGCTGAGAGAGGTGCCCGGGCCCCTCACTCCAGTCCTGAGCGGGGAGTGCTGTGCCCGGCACGGTGCATGGTCCCACGGTGGCATTTGAAGAGGGTGTTTGGAAAGAGCGGAGGCAAATTGGGCCCCTGCTCTGCCTGACCCCTCTCCTGTCCCCCAGGAGACTTCTTCTGTTCCTCGCCTTCCTCCAGATCGCCATCCTCATCGTGGTTGTGCTGAAGGGAGACATCCTTGACTGGGTCCTGCCACCAAAGCTGGCGGCCGCCTTTGGGAGCCGCCCAGCGAGGTCCCAGCTCTTCTGAGATAAAGCAGGAAAGAGAATAAAGCAGCCTGTGACTGTAGAACAAGGGTGCGACCTTGTCAATGAATGTCCGCTGACGGGTCGGAGGGAGGTGGCTGCTGCTTTCCCTTCTGCCTGTGCACACCCCGCGATGGCTCTGCCTCAGACCTGGCTCTTGCCCGATTTGGAGGCAGGAATATCCCTTTGGTCGGTGTGGGTCAGCGTTCCTGGCTACATCCCCTCCCAAGATCTTGCCCATTTCAGCCTATGGAAGGAGGGGCAGACACAACGTGTGATGAACTGACGGCACCCCCATTCGTCGTCCCCCTGCACTGCTCGGGGGGACGAGGCAGAGAAAATTAGGAGTGAAGTTTAGTCCGGGAAGAAGGGAGGGGTGGGGGGAAAGTGTTTTTAAGATTTGGTTTTGCTTCTCATTACTCGACTCTGGTTCAATGAGTAATAAATTAATTTTCCCAAGCTCAGTCTGTTTTGCCCGTGACAGTAATTGCTGACTGATCTCCCTGCCCTTATCTCGACCCACGAGCCTTTTGCTATGTTTTCTCTCCCCTGTCCCGCCGAGGAGGGGGAGTGATAGAGCGGCTTTGGGTGGCACCTGCTGTCCAGCCAGGGTCAACCCACCACGCTTAGTCGTAATTGCCTTTACATGAGGCGAAGATAAACGAGGCGCATTTAGGAAAACCTCTGCAAGAGCTGACATGGGTGCAAATGTTCGTCAAAAGGAGGTAGGTTAAGAAATGGGAAAAGAAAGTGTATTTTAGTCTACTTGTGCCAAGACTAAATGGGAAAGGTCTCTCTCTGCTGCCTATATTTAATCTCCCGTTAAGTGCAGTGGAGAAACCATCTACATGGGATTTAGACATGCATTTCATTGTCGACAACAGTCAACCACCCTTTAACGAATCTACCTTTTTAGAGATCATCTGAATAGTCAGAGGGGCAAGAGAGTTACCCTCTTCTATCCTGAAGAGAAGGTACACAGGGAAGAAACTTATCTTAGCAAACAAAAATGTCTCCCAGCAGGGAACGGATGCTTCTATTACTTTCTTTTCAAAATCAGAGTCAGTCAGAAAGTGACAATGTAGAGTTGAATGGAATACAGGAAGAGTCTGTATAAAGGAGTGTACACATAAGAGGAGAGAGAGAGAGAGTTTGTACGCTCAGAGGAGTTTTAACATTACGTTCAAGCATCACTGTGAAGCATCACTCATGGTTTCTGCATGGCCAAAGACCCTGACACTGTGTCTAAGAATTTTGATTTTCCCGCTGGGTTACTTCACTCAGCTCTTCAGGAGCATCTTCCCGGGACGCATCAAAGCAAAAGGGACCTTCCCCTAGAGGCTGCGACAGATCCTGCAGCAGCATTTGCTAAAGAAGGTGCGAGTTGTGAGAAGCACAGTGACGACTCTTTTGGCAACAATGCCAGAACTAAACCTTTTGGGAAGGTGTAAAGATAATGAGGCCACTCAGAACTGTTGCAGGGCATATTTGCTCTTGTGTTTTTTAATGGAAGCACGTGAAGTCTTGTACCTTCTGGGATCGTGTGACTGCGTTGGGGCAGTGCTTAGGGCAGTGTGAGTGAAGCCAAACCCGGTATTTACCAGCCCGGAATTTCTTCAAGCAAATCATGATGCAAGTGAAACTATCCCATTCTGATAATTTTGATGTTAAAATAAGTCTTTGACAGAAAGAATGAGCAAGCGCGAGTCTCAGAAATTAGAGACTGACGGGGAAAAAGAGCTGGTTTAAGAACCAGCCTTAAAGAAGCTGCTAAAGCAGGGTAAGGTTCACCGTTTTGTTACTAAGCCAAATCCTCTGTCGTGGAGTGGGATGCTCCAAACCCAGGTGTGGAGCTGTTTTACAGCCCACACCACCTTTGGCTACATTGATGTGCTGTCAGAATTCATAAAGAGCTGTAAGCAGAGCTTGCCCAGAGCTGTCAGAGCCAGGCCTGTGGACGTGAACGCTTCAGACTCGGCAAGGGTTCGGAGAACCGGAGGTGGGGCTGTGTTTGAAACTGAAGAACCTGCGCTAGACGATTCTGAAGGGTTATCTTTGATACCTGTTGGACCTGTAAGTTTAATGCTCCAAAAGCATATCGTGTCCAGTTACTTAAAAGACGTACCTGCCAGGTAATATTTTCTAGGACAAACTGGTGTCGTTTCAAGGTTACATAAGGGGTAAAAATATTCTCAAACATTAACGCAGTTAGTTGTGCAGCAGTATAATAACTGGGAGTTTGGACTCCATTAATCGCCCCATCGGGACGAGCCTTTGGATTACTTCCCGCTTCTCCACGCGATCGCCGGGAAGGTGCTATAAGATGAAAAACACGAGATGGACACAAAGAAGGGATAGCTAATCCACAGCTCAGGCCGGCGTGATATTCCCGTGTTAAGTGAGAGTAAAATTTTCCATTGGAGCACCCCCATGCTAGTCCCAGTGGGGCTGGACATATGCTAGTTTTACAGGTATATTGATCCATATAATTGATAGCACATATAATAGGTTTGGTGTTTAAAGGCGTCCCTTGTAGGGGATAATGAGTAAAGGGTACTCCACGCCGTTCTTGTTTAAAAAAATTGCGACTTCTGGGAAGAGTGGTATTACAAGTTTTGTCGCTATTTCGCCATCCCTTTGAAGGATATCCCCAGCACGTGCACATATCTCGAATTAGAGTTCTGAGACTATCAATAAACCAAGTTTCAGGAGGATCTCCTGGTCCCGAATCACAAGTGGTTCTCTCAGAACAATTAAAAAGGGGGTTTTCAACTTCCCTGATAGGTGGATCAAATTTGGGCTCTATAAAAACTTCTCCCACTTTGTTTCCTGACCAAGCCCACATCAAATTATTTCTATCTCAAGAGGTCATATGAGTCTTATTCGGGAGTAGGATACACCATTGTGGGTCCCATCGAGTAGAACAGTTTGCTTCACAGAAAGCAGGTTTTGCCAATGGATCAAACAGAGGATCCCATGGATAATAACAACAGGAGGTTTTCTTGGTGAGTTTTTTGAAAGTGACATTTCCAGCAGGTGTGTTCCCTTTGGCGCCAGCAAATAAGGAGTTTGATCTATCTATCGGAGAAGGAATAGAGACATTAAATGATGGTCTAGTAGCTTTACACACCACTGTTGAATATAACTTTGCATTTTTTGGCTTGTTTTGGAGGTTTACTCCAAACGTCATATATATATCAGACCTTATCATTGGCTGTTGTCGAAAATACAGCCCGTTATTCCTGACGGTCCAGCGGGGTGACAGGAACGTTACAGACGTGGCATCAGTCATATTAAAGCTAAACGACAGATTTACAGGTGACATAAAAAAACCTTAAACCTTCTTCGGCTGATCTAGGTAAAGTAAGCCACAGACCTTTATTTTGGTAAGCCCACATTCTAACAAAACCTTGAACTAATTCCCAAGCCAGACGTGGGGTATTTTGGCTTGGGATTCCTCTAACACATAGGGAGAGACAAAGAACATAGGACCAGACCCACAATTGCCGGTGTTGAGCAGAATTGACAGTCATGGTTTGGCTATGTATCTCTCTGTATCACACAGATTACGAGTACAAATTCCCCAAAATAGCACCAGCTTCGACTTTCTGCGGTGGAGGATGTTTCTGGTAGTTACGCCTGTAAGAAAGAACAGAGGAAAAGATCCCGATTCTTTCAAATCGGTGGTTAAAAGGATGGGACAATCCACCCGGTATTAATCTCGCGTTCCTTTCCATGGGCATCAGCAGCTATCCATGAATAGGTGTTCAGTGGAGTTTTAAGGGTCAGAGGCACCTCCCCCGCTGTTGGGAGGTCCACCAGAACAGGTCGTCCTGGAGAGTGTAAGGGTTTTACAGGGTCCTTTTTCTCCCTCTTTCCAGGGAGCAAGGAGGGGGGTGTTGGACAGAAAGCAGTGAGTTCAGGGCATCCATTTATCCCCCATCGACCATTTACTCTGGCAATGGCATGCGGGAGTCTTGCGGACCACCCAGGGCCACGAGGCCTGAGGATGCCTTTTAGGAGTCCATTGGTCCTTTCTACTATCTCTCCTGTTAGCTTGGGGATAGTAGGGGGTATGGAATGTCCACTGTATTCCCTCGGTTTTTGCCCACGCCTGGACCACCCCGGCAGTAAAGTGGCTGCCGTTGTCTGATTGAATCGATTTAGGTTTAGGTAAAAAGCTAAACCGCAACTTTAACCCTTTGACTGTATTTTCCCCAGTCGCCCGTGCTACTGCTTCGGCCTGAACAAGTCCCGATATTACTTCCACCCCAACAAGCACATACTGTTTCCCTTCTGATTTCTTGAAAGGCCCTATGTAATCGACCTGCCAGGTTTCCCATAGTCCTTTCCCATCCCTCAGACGGAGTGGAGGATCTTGTCAGGGGTGCTTTTCCAGTCTGGTCCGGCATAGGCCGCAGGCAGAAATTACTGTGCTACGGAGTTTTCGGGGAGCAGGCCATCCTCTGCTCCCAGCCTCCTTAAGAAGATCTTTGACTCCCGAGTGACCACGTATCACGTGTAGCCACTCCAATAAGCGTTCCCATTTCTCCTCTTCTCTCTCTTCCGCCAGCACAGCCAGGCGGGTGAGCGAGTCCACCTGATTGTTCGGAATGCGCGCTGGGTGATCCCCCCCTTGGTGGGCGGCTACCCACCCCACCAATACGGGCTTTTGCTTGGCCACATTTAATATCTCCTCCCACTTTTTCCTCTGCCATACGGGCACCCGGTTTACTTCCCACTGCTTTTGTTCCCAAAAGGAGAGCCGCTCGGTGCATCCCTTGACTACGGCACAAGGATCAGTGGAGATGTGTACGGGTTCCATCCTGCCTGTCTCTCTCATTACCACACTCCAAACTGCTCTCAGTTCCCCCACCTGAGTGCTCCCTTCTCCTTCTGTTGCAATTGGCTCCCCAGAATCAACGTGCAGAGCAGCTGCTCGGTATTTCCATACTTTCCCCTCCCTCCTCCAAGAGGCCTCAGTAAAGCACACATTTTTCAGGTGGCATTCCAATGAGGGGGCTTCCTTTATGTAGGAAGAAGGGGTTTCCTCATCAGGGCGTGGATGATTTTTCCTGTGTTATTTGGAGCATTTTGGGTGCTCCCTCCTCCACTGGCTAAGCGTGACTGTAAGGCTCTAGCTGGGCATACCGCTTCCTGACCCTTTCCCACTGGGCAACTGCCACAGGGGGTGGGGTGCCTGCCAGTACGGGGTTTAGGACCTTAAAGGGCCCGCGCAGGATTATGGATTGTTGCCGTATCATTCTTTCAGCCTCCTGCAAGGCTAGACTCACCACAAAAAGACCCTTTTCCCAGACCGAGTATCGCTTTTCTGCATCTTTCAAGCCGCGTGAATGAAACGCAATGGGGCGGGTCGGACCCTCCGGCCCACGCTGCCACACGTGTATAGATGCCCCATGAATTGCAAAACCCCATTCAATTTGGAGCGCATCTGTCGGGTGTAGTGGACCCAAAGCTTGATATGTTCCTGCTTCAAACACTAGTAATTTCAGGGCTTCCTCATGAGTAGGAGTCCAATCCCAGGTAGCTTTTTTGCGCGTTAAATCCTACAGGGGACGAGCTGTGACAGAAAAATCCGGCATCTGTTTCCTCCAGAATACCAGCAAGCCTAGGATATGTTGCAGTTCCTTTTTTTGTCCCCTGGGATTTTTATCTGTTCTAAAGTAGCCAAGGTTTCGGGGGGAATAGAAATCGCTCCTCCTTTCCACCATATACCTAGGAACTTCACCTCGGGGGGAGGGGAGTTGTATCTTTTCTGCTGGAACCTGAAGTTCTAAACTTTCCAGGTGAGTGATCGTTTTCTTTTGGGTTTGTCCCACCGCAGTGGCATCGGACCCCCCCACCAATATATCATCGATGTATTGGTAGGTTTTAACTCCCTCCTCAGGGATGATTTCTGACAGTGCTTGGGCCAGGGCGTGGTGCGCCAAGGTAGGCGAGTGCCGATATCCTTGGGGCAAACGAGTAAAGGTATATTGTATACCTTCCCATGTAAATGCAAATCTAGCTCTATCACCTTCCTGTAGAGGAACCATGAAAACCATGTCTTTTGCATCAATGGTGGCTGACATTTTATGGGACTGTTCCTGTATGGTGCCAATCGGTTCGGCCATATTAGGCACGGCCGCTGTCAGAGGACTGGTGCCGGCGTTTAAGCATCGATAATC
Source organism: Grus americana (assembly GCF_028858705.1). Taxonomy (NCBI): domain Eukaryota; kingdom Metazoa; phylum Chordata; class Aves; order Gruiformes; family Gruidae; genus Grus; species Grus americana. The sequence goes on from NC_072882.1 coordinate 2,937,767, forward strand.
GATCGTTAGCCGCCACTTCCCATTCGGTTTGCGAACTGGCCACGCTGGGGAGTTATAAAGGGAGTGAGTTGGAATAATTAGCCCCTGCTCCTGCAGCTCTCTTATCACCGGAGCGATTCCCTCCCTCGCTGCCAGCGGTAAGGGACAGGGTTTCACATTCACGATTTTAGAGGCGGGGGGGGGGGTGTGGGTGGGTAGGAGCAGTCTGCAAAAGCCTCATCAGGGTTGCCGGAGACCCGAACTTCCACTGCCTCCCTGCCGAGTCTGTCCAGGAGTTCCCTTTCAATAAATCCAATCCCAAAATATTCGTGGGGAGCACTCCCAATAGCATAGTCGTCTCAGTGGGGGTGGTGTCTCCTGGCAACCATCACTTTACTTGTCCTGTAGGTTGGGGTTTGGATTATCTGAATACATCAGTAACCCATATCTGTTTTTTAACAGGGACAATCCCACTCCGGCCTGTGGTATCTGCATTTAAAGCAGACATTTGGGCCCGTGTCTACCATAAAAGTGACCGGAATCTTAAAGGGATCAAGGGGAAAAGTTACCAGTAGGTCAGTGAGCCTTCTAAAATACACCTGCTGGCCGTCCCCCGGCTCACTCACTGGGGACGGCTCAAGAAGTTTCCTGTCTTTGGAGGGCTGGTGGGCCCCCCCATGGGAGCCGTGGGAGCAGTAGATCTCTGAGGTACAGGGGCCATGGGGATGCTTTCCTTTCCCGGCCAGCCTCTATCGGTTTCCACATATTTACCAGCAGCTGCAAATTGGGGAGGGGTAAGCCATCCATTAATTCTTGGGGAATACCCTTATCTAGACCTTTCTTCCACAATCTATTTCTTGAGGCCCCTCCACAAGGGTCCTATCTCAGGGACAGAGCATTTTCTCCTCTGTCTTTGTCCTCCAGACGGCCGCTTGTGCCTTCCCTTCCTTCCCAACATACCCCACACACCGGCCATAACTGATCAATTCCCGTGCAATTTCCCCCCGGGTAAGACCCAATCTGCCCTGAGGTCCCATGGCTACAGTGGCTCTTAGTCAGTCTTGAATTTGCACAGTATAAATCTTCAGTGAGTTGGGTAACCCTTTAATCAAGGGAGTCATCCTATCCGGATTGGCAAACAACATCGGGGAAGGTTGGCGGGGAACTAGGCACCTGTCACACATCAACTGGAGGCAAGCTGCCTTCTGTGCACTCTCTGTGAGCTGGCTTACCCCAGGAGTGGGGATGGCAATAGGATCTCCTCTCTCCAAGGGGTCTAACCCTCCAGCCCAATACACCACCTCTGGCTCAGGGACCAAGGTTCCCGCTTGTCACCTACAGTCAAAAATTACCCTAATGTGCTGAAAATGAAGTTAGAGACAGAGTGATAGAGAGGAAAAGAAAGAGAGAAAGAAAGAGAGAGAGAGAGAGAGAAAAGATATCACTACCCTTGGATCCAGCGATGTTCTCTGCTTGTAGTTGTAGTCCTCAGGTGGTGGGCGCACGCCGAAAACTTGTGTTTCCACTTTTTATAACCCAAACTGCTCCGCGTAGGCGGGGGTCTGTCATCACTGAGCAGGCACAGTATGTGCTCAGGAATGTTCCAGAAATGAGTTGGTGGGTTGTGGGGGTCTTGAGGGTCTCACTGTCCCCCCCACTTCAGGGTTGACTTTCACAGGCAGGCATGCACAGGACACAGATGGGCTTTTGTCTACGTGTTTCAGGAATAGGGGAAGGGGCTCACAAGACGTTATCCTGCCTCTGCAGGTTCTGTCCTTGGCCAAGACAGATGTCTACCACATTTCCTCATTATCAGTTTATCCCTGCTTGGGTCAAGACGGATGTTTGCGACATTCACTTGTTATCAGAGCCTTACACAATGCAATACAACACAGAGCACTATAAAACAAGATGGTCTCAGATGGTAGTCAAAACCAATACAGACTGCAGCAATGCAATACAACACCAGAACAATGGATGCGTGAGAAACCAGGCTTTAAGACCCAAGCCCCTAAGGATGAAACATGGTATGGAATCTCTATGGAAGATGATCTTTCAAGAGCAGAGCTGTCAGTCTGGCCCAGACCATCTCTGCAAAGGCAACCCTGCGGAAACATCTGTGATGCAAGACACGCTTTAAGCTCTGATCACAAGATAAGCACTTGATGGGCTTTATTCCAAAGTGGCCAGGCGTTACGGACCGTGTAGATGCTTGCCGAGGTGTGTGCCAAGTGCAGAGAGCCCATGGGGCAGAATGTAGAGACTTGCCATAAGGCACCATATACAAGAAAGAGTACAGGTAACACAAATGACAGACACAGACAGAGGCCAGAACGTTCACATCCTTCAGGATGGACCTGGGACCCCTATCTGACCCTAGACTTCAGACAGACAAAGTATCCCGCTCTGCAACCCTGATGTTAAACCCCCTGCTGGCCCCACCTCAACCACCACTTTTGCCCCTTGAATTACCTTTCAGAGGGCAGGGTCCAGAATCCATCCTCATCAGGAACACGTCATCTAACCGGAAGGCTCCCCCATCCACCAAGTTCCTCTTCATCGCTGCTCACTGACATGTCAGCTGGTGTCAACCTCCACTGTGATGATGCCCTCCTCAGAAATGCCTTCCTCTCTCCTGCCCCTTTACCTCGGCTGCTCGGAGTCAGATTCTTTGGTTTGCTGTGCTGAGGCCTGACTGCCACCTGTTAAACTCAAACAACCAGGTATGATTTCAGCTATGTCAATAACATGACACCTCAAAAGAATGCTACTTCAGCACATCAGTCACTCACCTTGCTTAAGTCCACTCTGGTGTGGATATCCTGCTTTGCACATTGATTTGCATCTAGAAAATAAAACCAATAAAGCATAAACTAGTCAGAGCCACCAACAGTCACCCCGCTCCTCCAATGTCAGATACCAGCCCGCCTTCATCCAGTGCTCCGCTCGCCTCTTCCATCGGCCTTTGGTGCACAGCTTGTTGCTCCACATCTGAAAAACCCAGACAAACCGTGTAAAGCAAGTCACTGGAGGCTGATCGATAGCTTGACAAGACCAAAGGTCTGTCATCTTTTTGCATATGCCTTCTAACTAGAGCTAAAAAAACCAACCCAAAACCCCAAAAACAGACAAAACAAACCCCAGCTCTTGAGCCCCACATATACAAGCTAAGGCACATTCAAGATTCAACCTGCTCAACTACCACACAAACTGCTGCTCCCAGAAGGCCAGAGTACAACCTCTGGCACCTGCAAAACACAATGGAAATAACTACTTGCCCAGAGATGGACTGTACGGTCTTTGCCAAAAGAATCTGGCCGGATAAACATTTTACTGCTACACCATAAAGCTACGCTACCCCTGTCTTTAACATTGCTACACCCCTGGGCAGGGCAGCTCCAACCCTGACACGGCACACTGACGCCACAAACACGACCGCGAGACACGAGAAGGCTGCTAGAAAGAACAACTGCCGTAGCAAAGAGGATGCTGCCAAAGAAGCCATATGGCACCACGACGGTGCGGATGCTTTATAGTGGCCCCAGGAAAGAGGCAACGACTGTGGCTGGTGAGAGAAAACAACTGTCAAAACCAGAATGATGGATGCATGAGAAGCCGGGCTTTAAGATCTAAGACCATTAAAGATGTAGGGATGAAACCCCAGAAAATAACTCTGTGCAAACAGAATGCTTGGTGGAGCTGCAGGCAGCACCTGGCTTGCCCCCGCAACATATGTCCGCTCAGAAACATCTATGATGCAATGTATGCCAAACAGATCCATGCTTTAAGCTATAAGTGCAAGAAAATAAGGCCAGATGAGCGCAATGCCAATGAGTACAGGTATTCAAGACTCATGAGGTCCAATAGGGTACCTGCTGATCACAAAGAGCCATGGAGGCATCAAGACCTGAGGAAGGTATGGTCTAGAATATAAAACAGACAACACAACTTACACAACACCACCACAAACACAGGCTGGAACTGCCCTGCCCAGTACAGTCTAGCATCGTGCTGAGAAGTAACCTGCTCCCTTTCCCTGCCCAAAGCAGACTGCTCCTTGACAACCCTCTCCCCTATACTAACTTTAACCCCTCCCCTGCAACTCCCAACTTTGTCCCATTCTCCTCCCATTGCCTCCCCAGCCCTGGTCCCTCAACTTAGCTTTCAGAGTGCTGGGGATCTGTATCTATCCTCAACAAAGAAACTAAGATGTTCCTGCAGTTATCTGGTTCCTCTTCAGCATCTATAATAAAAAACCTAAACAAACAACAAAACAGTGCTGGCAGTCAGCATCAAATCAGTCAACGCCAACCTCTTCCACAACAACCCCCTCCTCAAAAGGGCCGTGGCGTTCCACTCACCTGCTCCTTCCAGAGATGGACACTGCGGCTGTCATCGCTTGTTGCACCTAAGACATAAAGAGACACAAAGTTACTTTTACATTTGTGAGAAGTCACCACTCCCATGATCACCCCTGCTACTCTTCCAGCTCACCTCAAATGAGCATCCAGTTCCAAAGGTGGCCACACAGCACCTGCAAAACCAGAGGGAAATGCTTAAACGAGTTGCCATATAATGCTTTGCTGTTAGACACTGGCGACGGCCTCAGCTTCTCAGACCACTCATCGGCACGCAGCTTCACCCCTCCGAGGCTGCCTGTGGCACCTACAACAAAACAAAGCAAAAGCCACATGCTGAGACAGTGCCCAAAACTGCAGCCTGCCCACACTGATTCCTATTTCCCACTCCTTTACACTTGCTTGCCTGGCCTCCGTCATTCTGGGCTGCCATGCTGAGGCTTGTGCCCCACCTAGAAAACATGAACAAAGGATACCTGTATCTTAATCAGCAATGCAACATCCGAAAAGTAACTGCTACTTCAGCCCACTAGTCACTGCTCACCTGGCTTGAGTCACCTCCCATGTTGATATCCCGCTTCGTTCATCACTTCACATCTTCAAAATAAAAAACACAAACAAATCTTAGTGTAGTCATATAGCCACCAGTCACATCTTCCCTCTGACGCCATGCACTGACTTCAAGTTCTCTGCCCGACTCCTCCGTTGTTCTTTGGTGCCCATCTCGTCCCTCGGCATCTAATAAAAAGAACTATTGAACAAGTCACACAGATGCAGAGTGATAGCTGAACAATTCCAGGGGTCTTGTTTCCATTTAGGAATACCATCTACACTACAATACAGACTGCCATTAGAAGAAAAAAAACCCCAGGCTTTTAGCCCCACACATACAAGCCTTAACACCTTTGAGATTCAATCTGTTTTCACCACCCCTGAACAGCCCCTCCCAGGTGGCTCCCATCATCTCCATAAAACATTATGGAAATGAGTGTCCACACAGCCTGCTGATGGCTACTCGATCTGAGGTGTCTATACAACCTTTGCCTAAACAGTCCGGGCATACCAATTTAATACCCATAGACTCTTATCACTATTCAGCCTACCCCTGCAGCTCCACGCCACACACGTGCACAGACCGACACACCACACAACACTACAAATAATGTGACTCAAAGATAAGAGAAAACTCTCAGCAAGAAGAATGACTCGTGGACTAGAGATGCTGTTGAGCAAGATGACCTGCAGGGCTGCAGCCCTGTGAGGTGAGGAGGCTCTATGTCAACCCCAGAGAAGACTTGAATGTAATGGCCCATTATAAGAAGTTATTGTCAAACCTGAGATGATGGATGCACAAGAAGCTGTCTGCAAGACCTAAGAATGTAAGGATGCAGGGAAGAAGGGCCAGTCCCTGAAAATGAACTGCTGGAATGCACAGCTGCTGACACAGGCTGGAATTATGCTGCAAAAGGGGACTGACAGGAAACTTCCAAGACACAAGACTGATCCATGCTGTAAGGCTGCTACACAAGAAGAGAAGTGCCTGAGTGGCACAATGCCGACGAGTATGGGCATTTGAGACCCTAGGGGTGGCACCCAAGAAGTGTGCAGTGATTCTTGAGCACAAAGAGGACACTGAGACCCAAGGAAGGTCTAAGACACAGAAGACAAGCTACACAACACAAACACAGGCTGGAACTGCCCTGCCCGGCACACTCTAGCACCATGCTGACAAGTAACCCACTCCCTTCGACTGCTCAAAGGGGACTGCCCCTGGACAGCCCTCTCCCCTACACTAACTTTAAATGCCCCACTCCCCACAACTCCCAACCTTGTCCCCTCCTCCTCTCAGACCCTCCCCAGCCCTGGTCCCTCAACTTAGCTTTCAGAGTGCCAGGGATCTGAATCCATCCTCAATAAAAAAACCACACCCCACACATTGGCTAACTAGAAGGTTCCTGCAGTCGCCAGGTTCCTCTTCATCATCTGCAACAAAAAGCATAAACTAGTGCCAGCAGTAAGCATCACATCAGCCAATGTCAGCCTCTCCCACAACACCGCCACTCCTCAGAAGGGCCATGGCATTCCACTCACCTGCTCGTTCCAGAGACAGATGCTGTAGCTGTCATTGCTTGTGGTACCTAAGATGCCAAGAGACACAAAATTACTGTTACTCTTGTGAGAAGTCACCGGCCCCATGATCCCCCTTTCTACCACTACAGCTCACCTCAAATGCTCATCCAATTCCAAAGGCAGCCTGCATGGCACCTGCAAAACCAAATAAATACTTAACTAGGTGTGGCAGATGCACACCACCCCCCCCAACACAGCGACCACAGTCATGATTCGATTGCTTTCCTTGGAGTGGAGGTACAGTCACCTCTTGCCTCCAAAGTTAAAAGGGAGCGCAGTCTTGGTGAGTCTTAATGCTCATTGTGGATCATTGTTTCTCAATTGTTCTATGGCTATATTAGGATATCATTTACATGAACAGGTTGTACGGGAGTGTATTTTACAACTGACACAGAGCTTACTATTGTGCACTTAATACAACTTATTATAACACAGATTACAACAATTATAGCTACAATCATTATCAAAGACTGAAGGAGGCTGGTTAGCCATCCAGCAAGAGATAATCCAAACATGTCAAAAACTTTCCCCAGCCAGTTCGTTCCTAGTCCAGCAACAATTGCTTCTGAATCTTTGGCTACTTTCTTCATCTTGTTGATTTGGTCTTGAAGTGGTATTGATAGATTTGGGATGTGGACACAACAGTCGTCCATTGACAGGTTCAGAACTCCACACACACCTTTCTCCTTTAACAGCATCAGGTCTAAAACAGCTCGGTTTTGAATGGTCATTTTACTGGTATGTTGTAATTGATCATTTAAAAGCTTCAGACTGTCAGATGTGGCATTGGCTAAAGCCGATAGTTGTAGGCCTAGATCCAAAATAGCTTGTTGATTTCATACTGGGACAGTTCCTACTCCAAATAATGATTCCATCCGCCACCCAATTCATCTTGGGGCTTCTTGCCATCCTTTCCGTAAATCCCTTGGTCTACAGTCCCACCACTGGTGTGGGATTGGCCCTTCCCAATAAATGGGACAGAGGGAGAGCACAGCCAGTGTACAGGCTAGCCCAGGAATAGTTGAATGCAGTCGGGAGTATAGGTGACCGTCAGAGCATGCCCATACTAAGTTAGGGGGTGCAAGGACGGTGGATGTTTGGCATGAACCTGATATGGTAGTAATAGGGAGACAATAGTCTTTCTTACTACAGTCTGAGGGTCGTGAGTAACTGGTATTACTGCACAAGTAGCCCTGTGTTATACCTCTCTTAATGGGAAGGTATAGCCATAGTAATGGCATCTTGTCGATGTCTTTGCATCCAATTTCTACTTGGCAGTTCCAGAGAGATTTCCTCACTGGGGGTATCTTATCCTTGTTCCCATCCCAGCTGGGCATATAGGTACGTCTAGCCCACATGCAGTTGAGACGACAGTCAAATGAGTTTTGATTACATGTGCTGGGACACTCATTATCCCTTTCAGGGTGTTTAATACACCATGAGGCATTTAATGGTTTTGTATATTGTAGAGACTGATCGTCAGCACTCCATTGAGTATTACATTCAGTAGCTCCCCATGAAATATAGGGACATGGTACAGTGCCATTCACACTCCACCCTGTGACATCAACAGGGGGTTGGAGAATATAATTGCATCTTGTATACCATACCGAGCTTGCATTTGATGCACCCGGTACCAACTGTAGACAACATAAGTGTAACCTTTGCCTTCAGGCCTTTTGAAATACCAACTATAATTGTTATATTGCTTCCATGTGAGCTGAAGAGCAAGTGATATGTTAATGTCTTGCACAAAAATCAGTAAGGGGTCTTCCGCTGATGTGGGGGTAGGTAGACAAAAAGTCACTGAGATTAGATTCATCATTCAGGCAAACCCTATCATCATTTTCGCTACCATGTTATCATCCAGGTCTTCGCTGTCCGCATCAGAGAGTGTTACTATTGCTAGTAGGAGCAGCAGCAAAAGAGCCCTCCTCTTCATTGTCCTGTAAGAAAGCACAAAAAAAATCGAGCCTCAGTTCTTTGAACCGGGTTTCAGGGTTAAAAATCAGGGATTATCCACCGAGTACTAATACGGTGGGTCTTTCCTCTCCCATCTAGGGCTTCCCAGGCATATAAGCCTCTTGTTTTTGCCAGGGTCATGGGTACAATGCGAATAGAAGGTAGTTTCACCATGACAGGTTGGCCTACGCATGTCCTCAGTGGGAACTGGTCCTTTTGATCATCAGGTATGGGGGCATCAGCCATTGTGGTGGGTTGACCCTGGCTGGGGGCCAGGTGCCCACCAGAGCCGCTGTATCACTCCCCTCATTCACTAGACAGGGGAGAAAAGGTATAACAAAAAGCTTGTGGGTCGAGATAAGGACAGGGAGAGATCATTCACTAATTACCATCACGAGCAAAACAGACTGAACTTAGAGAGGAAATTAATCTAATTTATTACTAAGCAAAACAGAGTAGAGGAATGAGAAATAAAATTAAATCTTAAAACACCTCCCCCCACCCCTCCCATCTTCCCAGGCTCAACTTCACTCCTGGCTTCAACCTCCTTCCCCCTCAGCGGCACAGGGGGGGCGAGGAATGGGGGTTACGGTCAGTTCATCACATGTTGTTTCTGCCGCTTCTTCATCCTCAGGGGGAGGACTCCTCTCATCATTCCCCTGCTCCAACATGGAGTCCCTCTCATGGGAGACAGTCCTTCACGAACTTCTCCAATGTGAGTCTCTCTCATGGGCCACAGTCCTTCATGAACTGCTCCAGTGTGGTCTCTTCCATGGCGTGCAGACCTTCAGGAGCAAACTGCTCCAGCGTGGATCCCCCACAGGGTCACAAGTCCTGCCAGCAAGCCTGCCCTGGCGTGGGCTCCCCTCTCCACGGGTCCACAGGTCCTGCCAGGAGCTTGCTCCAGCACGGGCTTCCCACGGGCCACAGCCTCCTTCAGGTGCCTTCACCTGCTCCAGCGTGGGGTCCTCCACAGGCTGCAGGTGGAAGCTCTATACCCCCTCATCCTTCCTCCATGGGCTGCAGGGGGACAGCCTGCTTCACCATGGTTTTCACCACGGGCTGCAGGGGGATCTCTGCTCCGGTGCCTGGAGCACCTCCTCCCCCTCCTGCTGCACTGACCTGGGTGTCTGCAGAGTTTCTGACATCTTCTCACTCCTCTCTCCAGCTGCAAAAGCTCTCTCTAACTGTTTTGTTTTCCTTCTTAAATATGTTATCACAGAGGTGCTGATTGGCTCGGCCTTGGCCAGCGGTGGGTCCATCTTAGAGCCGGCTGGCATTGGCTCTATCAGACACAGGGAAAGCTTCTAGCAGCTTCTCACAGAAGCCACCCCTATAGACCCCCCCCCCCCGCTACCAAAACCTTGCCATGCAAACCCAAAATATCAGCCTATGAAAAAAACACAGTAATTGTGACATGGTGACTCAAAGATCTAAAAATGACACCTTAAGACTACAGAAACTCGTTCTTAAAACACAACACATCAACAAGAACAAGAACAAAACTGCCGTGACTGATACTAGAGCAAACCTCATTGCACACTTAAGGAAAAAGGTAAAACTGGAATAGAGAAAAATCTTGCGGGCCTGGGACTGCAATAAAAGAAAGATCCCTGGCTGGAGATTGTTAGGAGCACAAATAATACATATCCTCTTCTCCAAGAAACTCCAGAGCACAAACCTGTGCTGGAACTAAGTGCCTAGCCGATGTCTCTAACAATGACTGTGACATCTAGATGGACAGCAAAGCTATGAATACAAAATTAAGTCAGGGAATGAAGAAAGTAAAAGGCACAGAGAAGCAGAGACCTCAGAGTTCAGGAGGGTGTATTTTAATGTACCTCATGCTTTATGAGATGAGACTCTTCTGACGTTCAGGCCTGCACACTGTGATGCAGAGGGCCAGATGGTTTACACTGGCTCTCTCATGAGTGTTGTACCTCCCATCAGCTATGGAGAAGCTAAAACAGAACAGACCTCATCAACAACCAAATCCAACTGCAAAACAAACCTGAGAAAGGCTGATGAACCCTCCTCCCTTTCCCAGCCATCCCGCAGTGCCAAAACTTTTGAAACTCCTCTTCTCCTGAACTCTCAGGGAAGGAATCCCACTCCTTCCTGACAGCTCCTTCCCTGTATTTGCACCCCCGAACCCCCTGAGTCAGCCGCTCTTCTGAGCTGTGCCCTGCATTCTGCAGGCAACTCCCATCTTCCCTGCAAACTCTGGGCTCTGCTACAGGCCCACAAAATAAGCAAAGTCCTGACACTTATGATCTATGAAGAGCCTGCCACAAGCTGCAAAGGTTCTAGTAACAACACGGTACTCCATGGGTGATTGGGAAAAACAATGAGCTGTCCTGTACCCCAAAAGATGCTATGCCTTACATCCCTACTGCTTTCTTGAAAAATGCTAAAACTCCATACACAGATGCATACGAGATGCTCACCCTAACCTCTGATAAATAATCTCACCATCAGGTCTATTAAGGGAGGTAATATCAGCAGCTTACACAATATACAGAAAAACTGGTGAAAAAAACAAGGTTCCATCTTCAATAAAGTCAGGAACTCCAGTCAAACACAATGCACCTAGAATAAAAAAAAAAAATTATTAAATCATCTTGCAAACACCTGAACACTCAATACAAAATTATTGACCTGGGGAAAAAAAACCAAAACCAAACCCCCAAAAAAACCACCAAACAAAAAACTCACACACAATACAACCCAACAAAAAAAAGCTGCATACAAGTGTACTTCCTACACTGTATGCTGGTTAAACTTGATTAGTCCTGAAGCTCTTACTTCAGACACCTCTGCTTCCACAAATGTCAAAACACATTTGCCCAGAGAGCTGAGCCAGCTCAAAAGCTGCCATTGACTGACGGAACAGCAGAGCACTGACACCAGAAGCGCACAGCAGCAGAATGAGCGCCCTGGTGAGGGGCCTCATCATATACCTGGGCCCCATCCACCGCCCTTCCCACGATCCCCTGGGAAAGGAGCTGGGCCAACCGCCGGAAGGCATAAAGGTGGCCAGAGGAGCTGTAAAGAAAATAAAATGTTACTGGTAGCCATTGTTCTTAGGGGAAAAGGTGGCATTCTATGTTTTGTTTGAATTGTTTTGGTATGTTTTGTTCTCTTGTGTTCTACCTGCGATATCATTTGGAAAGCATGCAACTCATCTAAAGATATCATTGTTTTCATTTGTGGGCTGGTAATGGACTTTGGTATCAAATGAATGATGCCTCAATAGACTTTTCTGATAGCAAAACAGTTCCCAATCAGCAAGCTTATGTACTTTTTTAGATCAGGTAATAACAAATACCAAATGTGTTCAGAAAATATTTACAGTCATTAAATGCTTCTTCTTGTCAAGTGTTTTTCATTCTGTGCTAGGAAAAGATTACTATTTGTATAATTCATTTCTGTCAAACCTGAAATTCTCCATGTCATTTATTACCTTTCACTGCTTGGCCTTAAACTGCTGCACTTGTGTACATTGCTATATATCTGTTCTCTGTATCTGGATATATTAAGAAAGAGGAGAAATTAAGGCCACAGATGGTGTAAGGATGAGTTATTGCTCTGAAAAGGATAGTGATTGTAGGAAGACCATTATCTAATATTCAGTTTGTAGTTTTGTATTCACTATTGGGGAGCATTATAATGTGAAACACCAAGAAAACACACACCACAAATTTCATCATAACAGTTTGTGCTATTATCCCATTATAACTTGCAGAGCTGAGCTGACATATGAGCACATGTCATAGAATCATAGAATCATAGAATCATAGAATGGTTTGGGTTGGAAGGGACCTTAAAGATCATCTAGTTCCACTCCCCCCTACTGTGGGCAGGGACACCCTCCACTAGACCATGTTGCCCAAAGCCTCATCTTAAGATGAGATGATGTCAATTTAAGAGAAGTTCAGCTGACATACTACTTCATAAGCTTCATAAAGTATATTTGGGGGGAGGGTGAGTGTGGTGATGTGTAAAATGGGGATAGAGCATAGAACTCAAAATGATCCTGTTTAACATCTAATGTAGAAATCTTGCAAACAGCAGTTTTCTACTAAAGATAGTAGTTAGTTTGTGTGTTAACTTCTATGCTTTAATCGTAGATGCCTATAGCTTTGCTGCCAGTTCCTCAGGAAATAATCTTAGAATCTCTCACAGCCAGTTGAACAGCTTGACAGAGGACATAAGCTCAAATGAGTATACTCTGATTAAAACAAGATTTCATACAAGTTTATCATTGTCTTACTTGCTGTCGCGAATGAAAGGTGTTTGACACAGTTACGATTTAGTCAATTCAGAGTTTCTTAATAGTATGAGGCAGCCCTTAATGACTGACTAATTTTAAAGATTTACAAGTAATTTAGTAATATATATTATGATAAAACCAGTAACTTAATTACAGATTTGAAGATGACAAGATTCACACTAACTTACTATAAGGTATCTTAAATCAAAGTGTATAGATATATAAACATAAAACATAAGACAAACACATACAAACAGACAAACAGATATTTGGGCCCAGTGATATATGCCACCCACACTCAGAAAGGCAAATGTATGTATTTAAACACATACATAAGTAGAGAGGTGGATGAAAGAAGCTAGCTTATAGTTAGGATTTCCCTCTTCGAGTTTAGAGTAAATACAATGTATTCACATTCCTGAACAGGCCATAGTTGAGACTCAAGAACACTGGCTCTGCCCTGGCAGATGGTTCTCATGAAGTTTGCACCTCAGAGGTATCTCAGCTTAGGTGGGATACTGGTCACAGCATGCCAGATTCTGAAGCTATTCCTACCAAAGAAGTTGCTGAAAGTATTATAACAAAAGCTGATAATACACATCCCAAAATCAATGGTCAGCACAAGGTCAGGAAAAAATCCTTGGACACTGCAGATTCATTCCTTGGGCAGTGTGAGTCTGAAGACAGTAGAGACAAAGACAAACCAAGAAGATCAAAAGAACCTGAACTGATTTCAAAAGAAAATACTTTGTACATCAAAGGATCTCCTGAGAGCGAAATTAGGACAAGCTTCTTCTATAAAATCAGCCACTGAATGTATTTTTTAAAAACTTGCATCTCTAGATATTACAGATAAATGCCAAGCTAAAAAGGACATTTCTAATAACTATGTAGAGGTACCATCTGTGAATGACTCTTCTATTTCAAAGCTGGATAAAGTTTTGGAGAGTGCATTTTCTACAGAAAATGAGGGACTGAATTTGCGGGGGTGCGGGGCTCCGGGGGGGTCTCAGAGAGAGACTATGTCCCAGCCCAATTGGGGCACCCTAAATGTGCCTTTACACAGGGTTCTTATATGCTTCAGTCGTACAAGGCGACTTGACTAATGCATCCACACTATCAATTACTAATCATAGTCCCCGACATGGCCAATGTCCCTGACATTTCTGAAGCACTGCCTTCTGCAACCAGCTCCCCAACTTCTTGGAGTACAAGGCAGAGGGCAATTGTCCCAAGGACTGAATGGCGGCAGCGATGCTGGAGGACACCGACCCCTCCTGGCAGGGGGTGGCAACATCTTCCTTGCCAGACCCCAAGAGGAAACAGGCAAGGATGGAGGCGGTCCTCCTCACCCGGCTGCCAGAGATTCCTGGGGAGCTTTCTCAGGAGACGCTCCTATGGAGACTTCAAAGGACAGCCCTATAGAGAGTCCACTGAAGGGTTGCCTAGAGGGTAAGTCTCAGAAGGGTCCCCCAGGGAGTCCTCCAGAGAGTCCCCTGCTGAGCCCTCCAGATCCCACTGCTGAGTCCCCTGGCCAGCCCCCTCGCTGCCCCCTAGCGTCATCTGCCCTGCATGGCCCAAATGGTGGAAGAGGCTCTGTGGAAACAGCCCCAGGACTTTTTGACCTGCTTGCCGCTGCCACCAGGTGTTTTCTTATGGCGGGTGGTGCCCAGATCAGGCAAGGCAGGCAGCAAATAGGCCAAGCGCCCCGCGCCAGCTTGCACCCCCAGGACTTAAAGAGACCTCACCGTGGGACAACATGCCACTCAGGAAGGAGAAGATAGTGGTGTGCTGGGTGGCAAAACATTCAAAAACCCTGTGGGAGGAGAAGCTAGAAAGGCACCGCACAGCGGTGGGTGGAAGGGGACAGCAGGCGGGCAGCAGTGGTCAACATGCAGGTTGCAGCAAGCGCAGGGTATCTGAGCACACCATTGTGCCCACTTTGGTGCTCGAGTGCCCCAGATGCCCTGGGGATGCTGGGGGGGGGGGGGGGGCAAAGCACCCTGTGCCCACTGCCTGCCTGCCACCCCTGCCCGCTGCTGATTGAGAAGGCATGGAGCATGCATCCCCACAACATGCAACCCCAGGACAAGCTGCTGCACAAAAGGTCCAGGCCAAAATGCGACGGGGCTGACAGTGCCCCACACCAACCTGAGGGCGCACCTGTTGAAGGCCATCCAGAGTTTCCACTCACTGGGCCAAAGAGGGAAGGCGGTGGGCCTGGTACGCAAACCACCAGACCCGGAGCCCCAGACCAGCCCCAACGTGCACCCCAGGGTCCCCAATCCCTACCAGTAGCCCTGACACCAAGTGCAAGGCTGGCTGCCTCCAAGTCCCCGGCTGATGGCAAGGAGACACCATGGGCAGCGGCATCGAGCTGTGGTTGTGGGGGTTGTGGGGAGCAGTGAGGAGGGAGGAAGGGAGGGGGCTTGGAAGGGTCTAGGGGTCTGTGGGTGAGAGAATTTGCCAGCCTCGGTGTAGAACACCCTGATTGTTCTACTGATTGCAGAACAAGTGTGCGACCTTGTCAATGAATGTCAGCTGATGGGTCGGAGGGAGGTGGCTGCTGCTTTCCCTTCTGCCTGTGCACACCCCGCCATGGCTCTGCCTCAGACCTGGCTCTTGCCCGATTTGGAGGCAGGAATATCCCTTTGGTCGGTGTGGGTCAGCGTTCCTGGCTACATCCCCTCCCAAGATCTTGCCCATTTCAGCCTATGGAAGGAGGGGCAGACACAACGTGTGATGAACTGACGGCACCCCCATTCGTCGTCCCCCTGCACTGCTCGGGGGGACGAGGCAGAGAAAATTAGGAGTGAAGTTTAGTCCGGGAAGAAGGGAGGGGTGGGGGGGAAGTGTTTTTAAGATTTGGTTTTGCTTCTCATTACTCGACTCTGGTTCAATGAGTAATAAATTAATTTTCCCAAGCTCAGTCTGTTTTGCCCGTGACAGTAATTGCTGACTGATCTCCCTGCCCTTATCTCGACCCACGAGCCTTTTGCTATGTTTTCTCTCCCCTGTCCCGCCGAGGAGGGGGAGTGATAGAGCGGCTTTGGGTGGCACCTGCTGTCCAGCCAGGGTCAACCCACCACGCTTAGTCGTAATTGCCTTTACATGAGGCGAAGATAAACGAGGCGCATTTAGGAAAACCTCTGCAAGAGCTGACATGGGTGCAAATGTTCGTCAAAAGGAGGTAGGTTAAGAAATGGGAAAAGAAAGTGTATTTTAGTCTACTTGTGCCAAGACTAAATGGGAAAGGTCTCTCTCTGCTGCCTATATTTAATCTCCCGTTAAGTGCAGTGGAGAAACCATCTACATGGGATTTAGACATGCATTTCATTGTCGACAACAGTCAACCACCCTTTAACGAATCTACCTTTTTAGAGATCATCTGAATAGTCAGAGGGGCAAGAGAGTTACCCTCTTCTATCCTGAAGAGAAGGTACACAGGGAAGAAACTTATCTTAGCAAACAAAAATGTCTCCCAGCAGGGAACGGATGCTTCTATTACTTTCTTTTCAAAATCAGAGTCAGTCAGAAAGTGACAATGTAGAGTTGAATGGAATACAGGAAGAGTCTGTATAAAGGAGTGTACACATAAGAGGAGAGAGAGAGAGAGTTTGTACGCTCAGAGGAGTTTTAACATTACGTTCAAGCATCACTGTGAAGCATCACTCATGGTTTCTGCATGGCCAAAGACCCTGACACTGTGTCTAAGAATTTTGATTTTCCCGCTGGGTTACTTCACTCAGCTCTTCAGGAGCATCTTCCCGGGACGCATCAAAGCAAAAGGGACCTTCCCCTAGAGGCTGCGACAGATCCTGCAGCAGCATTTGCTAAAGAAGGTGCGAGTTGTGAGAAGCACAGTGACGACTCTTTTGGCAACAATGCCAGAACTAAACCTTTTGGGAAGGTGTAAAGATAATGAGGCCACTCAGAACTGTTGCAGGGCATATTTGCTCTTGTGTTTTTTAATGGAAGCACGTGAAGTCTTGTACCTTCTGGGATCGTGTGACTGCGTTGGGGCAGTGCTTAGGGCAGTGTGAGTGAAGCCAAACCCGGTATTTACCAGCCCGGAATTTCTTCAAGCAAATCATGATGCAAGTGAAACTATCCCATTCTGATAATTTTGATGTTAAAATAAGTCTTTGACAGAAAGAATGAGCAAGCGCGAGTCTCAGAAATTAGAGACTGACGGGGAAAAAGAGCTGGTTTAAGAACCAGCCTTAAAGAAGCTGCTAAAGCAGGGTAAGGTTCACCGTTTTGTTACTAAGCCAAATCCTCTGTCGTGGAGTGGGATGCTCCAAACCCAGGTGTGGAGCTGTTTTACAGCCCACACCACCTTTGGCTACATTGATGTGCTGTCAGAATTCATAAAGAGCTGTAAGCAGAGCTTGCCCAGAGCTGTCAGAGCCAGGCCTGTGGACGTGAACGCTTCAGACTCGGCAAGGGTTCGGAGAACCGGAGGTGGGGCTGTGTTTGAAACTGAAGAATCTGCGCCTCTGCTCCAAAAGGGAGACCGGATCAGGGTGTCTAAAAAACCCAAGAGATTTGAGAAAGGTTATGAACAGACGTTCCCAGATGAAATTTTCACAGTAGCGGAAACTGTGAGAAGGGGGCAGGTGCCTGCGTACCACTTAAGACTATGTTCGGGGAGCAACTGGGGGGACATTTTACTCCAAAGAACATAAAAAAGTGGATCCTGACGAGGACAAGATCTGCAAAATTGAGAAGATCATTGCAGCAAAAGGGAAAGGAGGAAAGAAACAGCTGCTGGTGAAGTGGCGTGGCCAGCCCCAGAAATTCAGGGTAGGAGCTTCACCAGTGCAGGACATCTCGGGACTGGTAGTGGAGTGGGGGAAGAAGAAGGATGGCAGGCAGGGGGTTTCTACTCAGCTGATCCCAACTGACCAAAGGGATTCCCATCACCCTGCTTCACTTGAGCTATTAAATACAGCTTTTTCCCCTAGGTTTTTTTTCCACGGACTTGTTTTCTTTAATAATTTTTTTGTCTTTAATTTTCCATCCTTCAGCTTTCCAGCATGGGAGCCACTGAGTGGCCCCAGCCCGTACCGCACAGGAGTCGGTATATATTGTGCTGGCACCCCATTTGGCACCTAGCACTACCGCCTGGAGCTCAGTCAGTTGGGCTGATCCCTCTGTCTCATGGGTTTTGGATGTCCCGTCTGAGAGTGGCCGAAGGGCTGCCCTTCCCTCCCGCTTGCCTGTGAGCTGATCCATCTGTAAACCATCAGTAGACCACACTTTGTTATCCTTTTCTAAATCGGATGGGGGGTGGTGAGTGTTGAATGGGTGAGGGCAGCATATCGAGGGGTGGCTCCGCAGATTGTACTCTGCCACGCTCCCTGTAAGCCCTGTTCCTGCCACGACCCAGTTGTGACGTGCTGTGCACGTTGTCGTCTCCTGAAGTGTACTGGAGCGTGCCATTCCTTGGGGAACAGGAGCAGGCTCTAGGATTCTTTTGAGGATAGGGAATGGGGTCTGCATTTCTAAGGGTGTGTCTGATGTATCTCAGTATCTAATATGGCTGTGTAAGTAGCCAGTAGTGTTTTTTTCCCAGCGCGAATACCGTGACTGGGAACCTTGCCACCCCTTCGATCCAATAATAATATCATATTGTCATACATGAGTCAAGGCACTTTTGGGTAATTTAGGTATTGCCTGTAGCAGAAAAGTAGTATTTCATCTACAGAGACTACGGACTTCTGGGTCTGATGGTTTGCCCCCCAGGTGCCCAATGGATTACTAACGGTCTGGGGTTTTAATAGATCCGTACCTAATATATTTTAGGGCCCTACTGCCACTATGGATCACAGCGTTCTTTCGTTTGGCCGGGTCAGTTTTATCCTGGCTACTGGGAGCTCATCTTTCCCAGTGATCCCTGATGGATACACCCTTTCTCGAGGTTTTCTGGATTAATGCAGCACCATTCCCAATAGTGGGGCTGGAGGAGCAGGCGGGACAATTTTATCTAGCACCTTCCCAACGCCCAAGCTGTCAGTGCAATCCCTTTCACGATTATCCCATAGTTTCTGTAAGGTGGGTGTGGGGACCCTGTTGAACTGGCCTGTCGTAAATCCTGTTCCTCACTGAAGGCTGCATAAATGCCTCCGTTCTGGGTCTTGCTCCTGTCGGTCAGGGGGTCCTTTTATGTCAGATTGTGGGGAGGTTTTGAATATTTTCTCCCTTACTCTTATGATCTTGGGCTCCCGTTGACTTTTGGACGACCGTGACATCCTCAGCTCTCTCTACAGCGTCTTGAGCTTCTCAACGGCTTTTAGCAAATTGCCTGTGTCCGCTGATGCCTCTGTGAGCAGCCCGAGGAAGGGTCCCTTTCCTACCTTGGCTTCACAGTTGGAAATTTCCTGCCACTCCTGAAAGTCTGCTCGCAGGGTTTCCCAGGCAGGACAATTTTCAGGGACCCCGTGCCTATCCCACCTCAGTGTTTTCCATCCATTATCCTCCTGCCATTTTCACCGCTCGAGGTATGGCTGTCTGGCCTCTGGTTCCCTGGGTCCTCCTCCATGCCCTGCTTGAAGACAGGAGCAACGCTGGCTTTCCTCCAGTGCTCTGGCACTTCTCCCAGTCACCGTGACCCATCAAAGGTTATCGAGAGCGGCCTTGCAATGCCATCAGCCAGATCCCTCAGCACTGGTGGGTGCATCCCGTCTGTGCGCAGGCACTTCTGGATGTCCGATGTCCTTCAGCATTCCCTGACCTGATCCTCTTCCGCCGAGGGTGCGCCTGCCTTGCTGCACAGGAGGGGCAGAGCCGGGGTGTATATCAGCAGGGGCTGGTACCTGGTGGGGGGAAAGGGATTCAGAGGGGATTGCGGGGCCCAGGGTGGGTCAGGGGTGCCTGGGGAGGGTTTTGTGGTGCTTTCGCTCCTGCAGACCCGTGATGTGCGCTTCTGTGTCGGGAAAGCTCTCCAGCCATGGGGGTATGTCGCTGGGACACAGCACCCTTGGCGGGGGGATGTGGCACTGCAGAGGGGCCTGTGACGTGAGGAGCCATTTGCCTGCAGGGTGCCAGGCCTGCTGTGCTGGACGCCTGCGGGTCAGGGGCACTGGCACACTCGCTTGCCTCCACGCCAAGCACAGCCCTGGCCAGGCCTTACCGCCTCGAGCTTCACCTGGTCACCTTTCATGAAAGGCAGGTCCTGCTTGACCAACCCCATCTCCTTCTATGACCAGGTGACCCGTTAGTGGATGAGGGAGAGGCTGTGGGTGTTATCTACCTGGACTTTAGTAAGGCCTTTGACACCGTCTCCCACAGCATTCTCCTAGAGAACCTGGCAGCTCATGGCTTGGACAGGTGCATTCTTCGCTAGGTAAAACACCGGCTGGAAGGCCGAGCCCAGAGAGTTGTGGTGAACAGAGTTAAATCCAGTTGGTGGCTGGTCACAAGCGGCGTTCCCTAGGCTCGGTCTTGGGGCCAGTCTTGTTTAACATCTTTATCAATGATCTGGACAAGGGGATCGAGTGCGCCCTCAGTCAGTTTGCAGGTGACACCAAATTGGGTGGGAGTGTCGATCTGCTCAAGGGTAGGAAGGTTCTGAGGTTTGACAAGGCCAGGTGCCAGGTCCTGCCCTTCGGTCACAACACCCACAGGCAATGCTACAGTCTTGGGGAAGAGTGGCAAGAAAGCTGCCAGGCGGAAAAGGACCTGGGGACGCTGGTTGACAGCCACCTGAACATGAGCCAGCAGTGTGCCCAGGTGTCCAAGGCGGCCAACAGCATCCTGGCTTGTATCAGGAATAGCGTGGCCAGCAGGAGTAGGGACGTGATCGTGCCCCTGTACTCGGCTCTGGTGAGGCCGCAACTCAAATATTGTGTTCAGTTTTGGGCCCCTCAGTAGAAGAAGGACATTGAGGTGCTGGAGTGTGTCCAGAGAAGGGCAACGAAGCTGGTGAAGGGAGTGGAGCGGCTGAGGGAACTGGGGTTCTTTAGCCTGGAGCAGAGGAGGCTGAGGGGAGACCTTATCGCTCTCTACATCTATCTCAAAGGAGGTTGTAGCCGGGTGGGTGTTGGTCTCTTCTCCCAAGTGACTAGCGAAAGGACAAGAGGGAATGGTCTCAAGTTGCATCAGAGGAGATTTAGCTTGGATATGAGGAAAAATTTCTTCACCGAAAGAGTGGTCAGGCATTGGAACAGGCTGCCCAGAGAGGTGGTGGAGTCACCATCCCTGACCCTGGAGGTGTTCAGAAAACCTGTAGACGTGGCACTTTTGGGACATGGTTTAGTAGACATGGTGCTGTTGGGTTGACGGTTGGACTTGATGATCCTAGAGGTCTTTGCCAACCTTGAAGTTTCTATGGTTCTGTGACTCTATGGTCATCCCTGGCAAGACCCTCTCCCTGCATCCCAACGCACGCACCCGAGGTATGCACATGGAGGTGGAGATAGAAAAGGCTTTATTGGCAGGGGCTGTCAAAAGGGCAGCAGCCCCTCACTGGCCACGGGGAGGATCTTTCCCAGTGCATATGCTGGGGCGGTGTAGTTCTCCTGAGACAGCACACGTGACAGCAGGTGGTAGAAGAGCTCAGGGTCGCACCAGGAGGCGTAGAGCACCACAGCAACCAGAGCAAAGCCGGCGGCCAGCTGCAGGCTGACCAAGAATAGGCAGAGTATCCTGTGGGGCAGAAGAGGGGTGGGAGACAGGGCAGGGTGGATGCATCCTCACCCCATCTTGCCTATGGGATGGAGGGCGCTGTTCTGGGAGCCCCACGGGCTGCCTCCCCAGCCGTTTCGCACTGCTCCCTCAGGCAGGGTGGGACAGGAGACTCCACAAGCCCGGGAAAACACCCTGGCCCAGAGAAAAGCAACGCTGAGCACTTCCCAGTGGCAAAGCCCACAGCCGGCCAGCAGCTCCTCAGCAGCCTGGACTTGTGAGCCCCAGCAGCTGAAGCAGGTGTCCGACCCATCCCACCCACTGCCTGGGAGTGGGCCCCAGGGACAGGGGACCCAGAGGGGACACTCACTGCAGCCAATACATGAAGCCGCCTCTCCTCACCAGCATGTCCCTCTCCTGCAGGTCAACACAGAGCAAGGACGCTTGTCAGGCACTGCCGCGCAGTCGGGACAGCTGGGGTTGCACAGTGCCCCTGACCTCGCCTTGCGCAGGACTATAGCCCACGCATGGCTGTGACCTCCATGGACCCCTCTCCCCAGGGATACCCACGCTGGCTGGGGCAGGGGCTGGCACAGGCTCTCCCCCTTACCAGCTGTGCTTCCATCGCCTCTGGCAGTGCAGTCCCCGGCGCCTCTGCCTCCTCCTTGCTCTGCCGCTGGCTGCAAGCAACAGGGCTTGGTTGGACGAGTTACAGACCTCCATGGCCATCTATGGAGAGTGGGGTCCCCTTCCAAACATACACCGCCCCAGGCAGGGATTGCGCTCCCCTGTCACACCGCAGGCTGCACATTCCCCCCACCCCATTGCCTGGCACCAGCATTGGCAGTCCCATCACTCCAGGTGCTGCAGAGACCACCCCAGGCACCAATCTGGGCCGAGGGGACCAACTCACCAGGTCTCTTCCTGCTCCAGTGCCTCCTCAAGCTTCTTTATTTCCTGACGCAGTGCCTGGGAGAAGGAAAGGTCTGAGTCCCTGAGCCCGCCGTGGCCCTCCTACAACCCCCCTCCACACCAGAGCCCATGGACACCCACCCAGTTCCCCCCAGCCCTTTCGGCACTACCTCATTCTCCTGCTTGTCTGCCTGCAGCCAGGCCTTCATCCGGGCATAGTGCTTGTCCCCTGCAAAACAACGGCGTATCATGTGGGCAGCTGAGCTGGGACCTGGGCACCCTCGCCCCTCTCCAGCCCCAGGGCCATGCCCACTCGCTACCCCACTGCCCCAGGGCACTGGGAGACTGGGCAACTCGCAAGGCCAGGCATAGGGAAGTGGTGGATGCCCCCATATTCGTGGGAAAATGTCCTCCCCAGTCACACTTCTGCCCACAGCCACTGGGCGACCAGCACAAGGTGACCCTCCTTGAGAGAGGGGGTTTGGACAAGACAAGATGACCTCCAGAAGTCCCTTCAAACCTCTCAGCCCCAGACGACTCAGCTCTGGGACATGGGCAGAGGAGAGGACACCAACCTCACTGCTGAACTTTATGGTGTGATGCAGATCCTGATGGATCTCCTCCTGCAATACGGAAAGGAGAGCAGGGGCTCAGGGTCTGCAGCCCCAGCCCCTGCGGACCAGGAGCCACTCCACACCTACCATATGCTGCAGGAGCTCCTTCCTGTTTGCCATTTGTGTGGAGCTCTGCAGAGAATCTCTGCTAGCTCCTCCATCAGTCCCCAGAGCCTCTGCTGCCTGCAGGAATGGGGAACCATCAGATTCCCTGTCACAGATGTACACCCTCCTCGCCCATGGCACTGCCCCAGCTTCCCACGTCCCAGCACCCATCAGTCACCTGCACATCTGCACCCAGCCAGCGGTCCTGTACGCCCCCCCCGGCCTGTGCCCAGCTCGGCCTGCACTAGCTGGGTGCCCAGGACTTGGCAGGAGGTGGCGGGGGTAGGGGGCACGAGGGACCTGCACTGCTGTGCCTCCCCCTGCCTTTCCCTGAAAGAGGTCTGCCTGCGAGAGAAAGGGAAACAGGAACCTCTCCAGGAGGGGCAGGGGCTGGACAAGGACCCCCGTGGCACCGGCGAGGGCCCACCGCCAGACTACCCGGCACCCCCCTCCCAATCCAGAGGCCCCAGCCCTCCATCACGGATGCCATCGAGGCCCAAAGGAAAGGTCCTCCCCAGCCACACCACTGCTGTGGCTGCTGGGCTGCACGGCCCCAGCACTGGCACCCCCCTCCCTGACCCTGTCAGGACGGGCCTCCTTCTCCCCTCTACCTTCTGCGCCTCTTCCACGCTCACGCCTGCCTCCCCATTCTCCATCTGAAAGTGCTCGTGTGGGAGAGGAGGGGAAGAGGAGCAGCCGTCAGGGCACCGGCACACTCCCACAAGTGCACTGCCCTCCGCCTTATCCCCTCCCGGCTCCCTTCGGGCACTGCCTTGGCCCTCGCGTCCCCTCTCCTTCCCAGCCCTGCCGGCACTGCGGGCAGACAGAGGGACCCCCAGGCCCAACTCTGGACGTGGTCCACACCTGGACATGGTCCCGAGCGCCTGGCTCTCGGTGACCCTGCTCGAGCAGGGGCAAGTGCACGAGACAAGATGATCTCCAGAGGTGCCTTCCAACCTCAAGCCGTCTGGGATTCTGTGAACTCACCTTTGTCTGGGCCACCAGCCCCTCCAGCTCCTGGAGCTCCTGGCGGTTGTTTCGGAAACACCGCGCCACATCACAGTTCTGGGAAGAGGAGCCGGACACAGGCAATGAGCCCCTGACACAGCCCCAGCCGCCGCTGCTGGCCGACATGGGCGCAGGAGGGGACACTGACCTCTCTCCTGAGCTCCTCCATGGCTTCCCTCAGCTCCTGCTGCTTCTTCCCCTGCGTGGGCAAAGGAGGGGTCAGGGGCTCAGCTCTCGCAGCCCCAGCCCCGGGGGGCAAGGGGAACGCTCCACACCTACCAGACACCGCAGCAGCTCCTTGTGCCTTACGGACTCCGCAGAACACTGGGCCAGGCGCTCCCGGAGCATGCGGAGGTCTTCCTTCACCGCTTCTGCCAGCATGGCTGCACCTGCGCGGCGGGAGCCAGCAGGGTGTGAGGGGCACGGGCGCGGGCACTGTCAGGCACGCACACTGGCGGGGACAGTCCCCGAGTACAGGCGCGCACACGCTCTCTCACGCGCAGGACACGGCCACGCAGATGCACGCTCAGGGATGCCCAGGGCTGCCACGGGAGCCTCCCCCCAGAGAGGAGCACCGTCAGCCGCCTGCGCTCGCGCGCCTGCAGCCCCCGCAGCCAGCGGTCCTGTGCGCGCACGTGCACTAGTTGCGTGCTCGGCTCGGCCTGCGCCAGCTGGGTGCCGAGCACGTGGCAGGAGGTGGTGGGGGGCTGAGGAGAGAAGGAGCTTCCCCTGCCCTGCTCTGCCGGGCGCTCACGGGGCCCCTCCTGCCCTGGGGCCTCTGCCACGCCACCTCCAGCATCCACATCCCACCCTGTGAGCTCAATACGCTCCCCACCCCCGGGATCCCCTTCCTCTTGGTCCCCCCCTTACCAGCCCCAGCAGCACACGTGCCTCGGTCCAGGCAGCTGCCTTCCCCCTGCCGCTGGCAGACACACACAGACCTCCAGCCAAGGGCTGCGGGGACCGTGGGCGTACTCGGCCCTCACCTCCTCTTCTCCGTCGGGCACCTTCCGCTGCACGGCGGACACAGGACAGGTCGTTGGCGACTGCTCTCCAAACCCCTGCCCAGTAGCACCGAGGTTGGGTTCTCCTCCAAATGCTCCCCCGCCTCTGGGAGCAGCTCCCTTTCTACCTGCCAGGGCGCCCGTCTCACAAAGGCACAGTGACATCACAGTGACACGGCCACCGCTGCCCACTGTGACATGGCCGTCACCTCCCTGGGGCTGGTGCCAAGAGCTGAGGCGGGGCCCAGCCACCGCCACGGGGAAACAGGGCGTCACTCTCAGCACCCACTCTTAGCATGCGGGCGGGAGCGACTGCGGGTGCTGCCTGTCGGCGTCTCCCCGTGGGGTTTGCCTGTTCCTTGACCATCCGGCTCTCACAGCTCCCCGCCCCAGCACCAGGCATGAGCCAGGCTGCGCGCGGCCTCCCACCAGGCACACGCAGACACTCACACGCAGGCGTGTGCACCACGGGTGTGCACCACAGATGTGCATGGACGGCCACACCGCGTGGGCTCCAGCACAGAGCTCAAGCATCCAGCCCCCAAGCTACAGCCCGGGAAGGGGAAAAAGGAAGACTATCCCTCTGCTCTAGCCCGGGCAGACACCATGCTTGCAGACTCCCAAGCGGAATGCGGTCTCTCCCGTGCTCAGAGAGCCACGGCTGCCGGCAGGCAGGGGGACGCCAGGAGGAAGGGGTGGGGGCATGCAGCAGGCAGGCAGGCAGGCAGTGACCCACTATCGGGAAACTAACGGAGGAACTCCCAACCCCTAGGCCTGGGAGTTCCTATGACCCGTCCCAAGTGGCCAAATATTTTGGAAAGAATATTAGTAATGGCCTCTGTAATTCATTGGTAAATGATAGATATTCTCTCTTCTTTTCTCATGGGCATGGGAGAACCAGTGTTGATGATTAAAGCTAGGGATGGTACTGCAAAAAAAAAAAACCCAAAACCAAAGATATTTCTATGATTCTATGAAATTCCTGGCATGAGTCTGCATGGTATTTACACCAAGCTAACCAGCGTTGTGTATTTCCCACAGGACTGGCACACCACCACCATCTGTCATCTCACAATTGCCAATATTGACATCTGAGCTACTAACCGCAACCAAACTTCACGTGGTTCTACTACACTTCAGATGTGTCAGGTAGATTTAGATTTAAAGTTATTCAGATTATGTTGTTTGTTTCCTGGAAATGACTGGAGTCGAGTCTTGTTTTGGTCTACAATTTGCAATAAAGAAAGTGAAGTCATTTGGGGTAAATCACATAGGAAGTTAATTTTTTCCTACTATGTGAAGGAGCTTGTGTTTCTTCTGCTGTTAGCATGCAGTAGGCACAAGTGGTAAGGGAGAGCTGAAATCATCACCAGGAGGGCTGGGAAGAGTCTGGGGTGGCTTGATTTCCCCTCTTCCTGTCTCTAAACTGCTATTTGTGAATTATAAAGCAGGCTAGCAAAAGTATTGGAAAGGGTGGTATATGCTGAGGTCTCCTGGAACTCCTCAAGTTTGAGCTGTTGCACGTCTTTCTGCAGATTACTGCAGATACCATGGAAGAAGTTAATGCTTCTGTGGTGGGTGCAGACCACACAGAGGTGGTAATTCTCCAGTTCTCCAGTTCTGCAGTACAACACTAAGTTCACAGCATACCTGCCCAGGTGACAAAAAAACCCTCTTTTCAGCCAAATTACAGGCAGTTCACTGCAAGTCCTCTGAAGAAAACCGAATCTATTGGCTCCACAGCAGTCCAGGTGTGCTTGTCCCAGCTGGTATGTATATGTTTAAAGTGGCTGGTCATATTGCACACCTGTATCCAGGGCTAGAAAGCTGGAAAATCCCTAGTGATGTCAGTATTGCAGGTTTGTCTTTATGTTCTGGATACTTCATTTTTTTGAATGCCTTGCTAGTCATGTTGTCTTCCTACTACCAATAGCTCATATCTCAAGGCATAGTGTGCACTTAGGGTGAGGTTAACTGCTAATGGCAGAAAATGTAAAACTGTATTTCAGTCTTCTTGATAATTCTGGTGTTTGGTTTGAGTCTTTTTTTGGATGATTTCTTGTCAGATTGATAAGATCTTCATTGTTTTTACCTTGTAATACAGCTGGTGAAGAGTTCATAAGAGGACGACAAGTGTGAGCTCTGCTGTTTTCTTGCTGTTTCTTGTGCTCACGTTATCAGCGTCACCTTCAGGCAGTTTCTCTGCAGGAATCTTTTTAAGCCGCTTGTTCATTTTGTGAAGGTTAGCTTAGTTAAAACTAGGTAATATCAGCCATAGTCCTCTTAACCAGCCACAGGTAAACTGGAATGTGTCATAATCAAGTGAGCAAGCAAGGATGGTGCTGTGAACCACTCCACACTGTGAGCACCCATTCTTCCTCCCGGACACTCCACCTGTACCACACATGACACAGGACTGTCTGACACACAGACTGCACAAGAGTGTCAGTGGGTGTCAGTGCTGTGTAAGTGCAGCTTAACTTTTTTTTTTTTTTAGTAAAAATTAAACAGAAGTTTTAATATTTTCTTCCCCCACTCCATTCTGGAGACAACTGCACTAAACGAATTACGTCTTGTTCATACTGGTGTGTGGAATGGGTGTGGTTTAACAGCGCCCTTGCTTTGGAGAGTCCCTGCATTCCCAGAGACTGGGGGGACATGTAGAAGTATAAGAGTGGCTGCTTTTGTGGAGCTTCAGGCAACTGTCCTGACCTGTGCAGTTAACTAAATCATAGTGGTCAATGTGACCCCTGGTTCTGTACTCCAGTTGATGCTTTTTACTGGTTTTGTGGAGTGGTATCCAGGACCTGTGTAGCGTTGCAGAAAGCTGTGGTGTTGCATTACCCCTGCAACACAGAGGTGCTGCTCTCTCACACAAGCCTTGCCTCGGCGCAGCAGGCATTGGGCAGCAGGGCCTGGGCAGGTAGGGGTCACAGGCTGCGAGCATTTATAGTCACCTGTGGACAGGCGATAGCTGGACAGGGGGGCTGGGGTCTACCTGCACCCGCCTCCCCACAGCAGGGTCTGTGGGGAGGTGTTCGGGGGTTTGGGTAGGAGGGGCCCAGGGGTGTTGGATGTAGGTGCAGGGGAAGGGTCTGAGCAGGGGCACCATTCCCACACCCCAGCATGTGCTGGTGGCCTCTCCAAACCTCACACAGGCATTAGCACCCTGAGCTTTGCTCCACCTTCCCCTCTGACCCCAGTCCTCACACCAGCAGGACCTGCTCCCACAGCAGGCACGGCTGAGGGGCCAGCCAAGCCCTGGTGCAGCCCTGGCACCAGCACAGGGTGAGTGCAGGGCAATGCCTCCCTCCGCTGGCTTTGACTGGGATAGAGTTAATTTTCTTCATACTGTCTTCTTGTGCCTGTATTTCAGTTTTCAGCACAAATCCAAAACAGCCTGTACTAGCTACTATGAATGAAATTAACTCTATCCCAGCCAAAACCAGCACACTTGTACGGGGCTATGGTTTGGATTCGTGCCCTCTGTCACCCAGGGAATCTAAAGGTGCTCCTCCCTGGGATGAGGGTGAGGTCAGCAGGAGGAGGAGGTATCGGTGGTGGTGGTGGGGGCAGTATGTGCGCAGGTGTTTAGGTGCTGGGGATCCAGGCTGTCTGTCCACCTCCACCGTCACCACCTTTCACCCCCGGTTCCTTCTCTTGCTCCAGCTGTGGCTCCTGATGATGCCACCAAGAATGGGTCAAACTAGGTTGTGGTCCTCCCAGCACCCTGAATTGCCCCGGGCAGAGCCTTGCTCTCAGGACCCCCGGTCTATGAGGAAGGGGCACCTGGGAGCCCCCTGCACAGCCAGGTATGCCAGAGGTGCAGGGTTAGGGAGCTGTGTGGGGCTGGATGGTGCCTTGAGCCACTGTCTTACTGCAGGTGGGGAGCGGGCAGGGAGGGGCGATACTTCCCCTGTGCCTGCTGTGGGAAAAACCTTCAAGTGTTGGCACCATCTGCACATTCGCATCACCCTGCCCCACACCATGCATTCATCACCTCTGCACCCTGCCTTCAATCCCTCTGAGCCTGGCTGAGTCTCATAGCATGAGGCTCCCCGATTCCCTAAAAAGCCCCATCCCCTACACCCTTTGCTGCCCCTGGGCCGCCCCCCAGCCGGTACCTCCAAACCACTCTTCCCCAGGCAAGCAGCCCTACTGCTGGGCTGGCTACTGGAAATGCTTGTTCCATTCCAGCTCCTACGCCACCCACCTGTGCACCTGCTGGTGTCTCCTGGGACACCACCCTCTGGGACCCCCACCCAGCACAGGATGGGACCCTGGCACGGGGATGCCTGAGGGTGCTAAGGCTGCATGGCACAGGCACCAGTCACCACTCGGAGCCAGGGCTGCCCTGCCACGCAAGCAGACTTCCCCTGGGCATCAACAGGTCCCTTCCAGACCACGACGAGCCTCTGGATCAGTCCCTGCCCAAAGCAGGGTTGGTGTGTCCCTTGGAGCCCCCCCCCGGATCCAGCTGTGCCCCCTAGGGCCCTGTGCTTCCCAAGTCTCCCATGTCACCCCTTTCTGCCCCTTCTTGCCTCTTGGGCCCCTGCCTGCCCTCCATCTCCTGCCTGCCCCAGGCCAAGAACAGATCCAGTGGACACTGCTGCCTGGGAACTGGGAGCGGCTGGTGCAACTGGTGAGCAGGGCTCTGGGGGCACTGGGGAGCTGTGAGGGCACAAGGAGAATGCAGAAGCAGTGGGTGGTGGCACTGGGTGCTGGAGGCACACTGGGATGGGAACCAAGGAACTGAGGGGCACAGGGAGGGGCTGGGGGCCACTGGAAGACCCAAGGGGACAGTGATCCTGACAGGGTGCTGTGACAGCTCCCATATCCACTGACTGTTGCATCCTCCAGGCAGGAGTCCTGGTGGTGCTGGCTACCCTGTGGTCTGCAGGGGCTGGTGATGGCTGCAGCAAGGTGTGGCCACCCCACAGCACCCAACAGAGAAACCTCCAGCCGTGGTATGGCCTGATCCTGCCCTGGCACTGGCTGTGCCAGCAGAGCCAGGGGCCTTTCCTGGGGGGGTCTGATGGCAATGGATATGTATTGAATGAATGGTGGAAATAAATTAGCGCTGTAATGACCTTGGGAAAGCGTATGGGGCATGGCAGGGCGCAGAGGGAAGGGCATTTGGGGGATGCCATATGCCTGGATGATGACGTTCTTTGGGGAGGCTGTGGGACGTAGGTGGTTCTCAGTGCCACAGATGACACACCCCCCCCCCGCCCCCAACCCTGATCAGAGAAGGAGGTGTTGGCAGTCCCAGGGAAGATGCCTGTTTACTGCAGAGTCAAAGGTACATGGGGCAGGGAGGACTGAGGGAGTAGGAAGGGGCACCAGAAGCCAGAGCACCTATGCCTGACTTGGGAGGGGGCAAGCTCAGGGGGGTGTGGGGAAAATATGGTCGAAATGTGCCAGAAGCAGCTCCACGGCCTGGTTCTGCTGGGCCATGCCCGCTGCCAGGCTGCCCAGCTCCCGCTCCGGCCGCAGCAGCGTCGGCCCGAACACAATGCCGATGTTCTGGCGCGTCATGCGGTTGACATCTACCCGCTCCATCACCCTGGGGATGCACAGGGTTGAGGGGTGGTCCAGGCACCCCATCTAGCCCCAGCCCTCCCTCCATTACCCCAGGGGGGTCCATGTGCCATGGCTCCATCACTCTGGCAGGCCCTATTCCTCCCCCTCCCCCCCAGGTACTAGGGCTACCTGATACCCCCCCCCAGCTACCCCATACTACCCCATAGACCACCCACCAGCCCAGGAGCAGCCCTCCCCTTACCGGCAGAGGTGAGCCAGGAGGTAGCGCAGGGTGGCATAGTTGGCAGGGGGCAGTCTCTGCACCAGCTCAGCCACTCGCTCCACCTGCTCCTGGGGGTCCGGCAGCTCTGGGTGGGAGCCACAGCGGTCAGACACCGCGTCCTGTCCCCCCCACCCCCACACTTATAGCCTGGGGACATGCATGGGGAGCACTGCGGGGGGACACTTACTTATAGCTTCAATGAAGGGGTCGAAGAGCCGGTACGGGACTAGGGGCTCAGGCAGCTCCCGGAAGAAGAGCTTGAGGGCACCGGTGACCACGTGGACATCGCTCCACTCGGGGTCTGCCAGGCTGAGCCGCTCCTCTGGGAGGAACGGGAGAGGTCAGCTTGTGCCTGGGCCCCCCAAGGCCCCAGCACTGCCAGTGCCACCCACTGCCCAGCCACCCTGGCTGACCTTGGCACAGCTGCTCAGGGAAGACATAGCGCCCATCTGAGGTCACAGCTCGCTCTGTGGGGATGAAGGAGGGTTCATGGAAAAGCTGCCTTCCCCCACCCGTGGGCATGTGCTCCAACACAGTTCCCCTGTCCTCTCTCCAGCATCCCCATCCTGTGCTCCCCCAGTCTCCTCACCCCGGTCCACGGCAAAACGCAACTTCTGAATTACGGACAGGTTCCCATTGACCCGGTAGATCCCATCAACGTCAAGGCCTGGGGACAATGAGGGGGGCGAGACATGGTGGAGGAAGTCATGCCAGCTGCAGGGGCCAGGCCAGCTGGGAAGACCCTACCTCTCTCCTCAATGGCCTCCACGCAGAGCCGGACGAAGCGGGGCACTGTGGTGCTCTCCCGCTGGCACAGTGCATCCAGGCGGCACCCAAACACCTGGTCTGGGAGAGGGCAGACATGGGCCAAACTGGGAGCACTGGGACTCAGCAGGGGGAAATGGGACTGGCGGGAGGGGTACAGGGACTGGGAGGAAAAGCTGGGGACCGGGAAGGCGGTGGTGAGGGCAGGGAGGGACACCAGGACTGGGAGAGGACACTGGGACCAGGAAGGGATGCTGGACTGGAGGGAGACACTGGGACCGGTAGGTGCACAGGGCAATTCTAGAACTAGGGTGGGGGACAATGACAACAGACACTGGGATCAGGAGGGGACACAGGGACCAGGAGGGGATGCTGGGACTTGGGAGGGACACTGGCACCAATGGGTGCACAGGGACTCAGAGCAGGGACACTGGGCAGGGGGGCAGGCACTGGGATCCACTGGGGACAGGCAGCCAAGGCTCAATGAAGGGCTCAGGCACTCTCTTTCTTTCCCACTCTGGGGGCAGAGACAAGAAGTGGGAGGGTTTGGGGAGGCCCCAAGGGCGTGGTGGGACTTGGGGGGAGGTCTGGCAGCTAGGGAGCCCCACCTCGAATGAGCCCCTTCTCCTGCAGGCTCTGGAGCGGGGGCCGCTTCACGATGAAGCGCCTCAGTTTGCTCTTCACCCGCTTCTTCTCTGAGGAGTCAGGGGTGGGGGGGGCACCTAGGGGCACAGTGGGCTCAGGTGCGGTCACAGTCTCGCCAGCCCTGAGGCCTGCTTTCCCCCCTCAGCCCCTCAACCCTACCTGGAGCCCCAGCCCCCTCAGTGACCCGCGACGCCTCGTCCTCATCCCCGCTGAGCTCCATCAGGTCCCCAGCATACCCCCGGTGCAGCCACCCCACAGCTGCATCCACGGGGTTCTCCAGGTCCTGGCAGGGGATGGTGGTGGACAGGGACAGCTGGGGATGCCAATGGGGCTGGAGGCAGCCATGGGGCAACCCCTGCCCCCCTCCAGGCACTCACCAGCTGACGGATGACTCCCCGGATGGCCCGGGCCCACTCCTGGATGGTGGCCTCATGGTCCGACTGCAGCAGGAACTCATTACCCGTCACAGTGCGGAGCTGGCGGGGGCAGGGAGCAGGATGGAGGGGGAACAGGGACTCCCAGGGACCCCTACCTGGGCCAGGCGGACCCAGGCACTCCAGGGGTGCCCTGCCCCCCCCCCCCCAATGGGGGAGGCCTCTGGGGGTGTCCCTAACCCAAGGAGGGGTCCTATGCTACACCCCCACACACCCCAGGGGTGTATACGAGTGGCACCCCTTTGTCCCATTTTGGGGGTTCCTGTACATGCTGGGCTGTGGGGTCCCCTTCTCATTGGGCTGCATTTAGGGGGATCCCTGTGATGCCCAGACTGTTATGGAGAGCCCTATGTCCCCTGGACTGTTCACTTTAGAGATACCCACATCCCCAGCCACTCACGTGGATGACATTCTTCTTGCTGGAGAGGTCACGGGCCCAATCCAGAGCAGCCCCCCGCAAGTCCACGCTGCTCTCAGGGCGGCTGCTGGCAGGGCACTGGGGGGGCACCAGGTGTCACAGGTGCCATGTCCCCCTTGTATCTCCACAGCACCCCGTATTCCTCCACAGTCCTCTCCCCGCACTGTCCCCCCATACTTCCCGATGCTCCAGCACTCTCCCACTGTCCCAGCCCACCCCCGTGCCCCCACTCACCCAGGCAGTGGGTGCCGGCCCCTTGGGCTCCTTGTAGAAGATGAGGCTGTTCCCGGCCAGCACCACCCAGGAGACCCCCCAGCTCTTCCTGGGGGCAGTAGGTGAGGGGCACCCACAACCCCTCCCCAGCCAGGGCTGGGGGCAGGCTTGGGTGCCCCCTCCTCAGCAGAGCCCCACACAGGCCCTGGGCATGATTTGGGCACTGGCAGTGCCCCAGATCCACCCACTCACCCCTCCCCCCATCTGGCACGGCCAAAAGCATCTCTGTGTGCCAGGGACATTGCTTGTCTGGAGCCCCTGAGCTGTGAACAGCCATGGGCCAGGCTGGCACAGCCCCCCCCCCAGCTGGAATGCCCACTCCCAGCTGGCAAAACCTCCTGGCATAAAATTCCTTCCACCCAGGCTGGCATGACCCCCCTCAGCTTGGCAGAAAACTTCGGTTCAAGTGGGACCCCCTTCCAACCTGGCATGGACCCCCAGACTGGCACGAGACCCCCTGCTTCAATATGGATCTACCCAAGCCTGGCATAGCCCCCTGTACCAAGACCCCACCCCCCAGGGACCCCAGCGTGGCACAGCCCCCTGCACCCGGACCCCCCCCCCCCCCCCCCGGCACAGCCCCTTCCCCAGCCCCTACCTGAGCTTCCTTCCCCCCTCAGCAATCTTGGTCCTGTTGAGCTGCCCGGCCTTCTGCACCTCCTGCAAGGACAGGGTCAGTGCTGCCCCCACCCCCCCCAGCACCCCTCGGCCCCAGGGTAACTCACGGTGGGCAGGGCAGGGGTGCAGGGCAGGGGCTTTGCTGGTGCCAGGGAGGGCAGGGGGGTGGCTGCCCAGTCCTCAAGGCTGTGGTGGGCAAGGGTCCGGCTGTGGCTCACCTGCAGTGGGGAACACTGTGGGGAGCACTGCCAGGGCCCTCCCTGGTGGCCCCCCATACCCTTCCCAGCACCCCCTTTATCCATCCATGTCTTGACCCCCTCTGTGCCACCCAGTGCCCCCCCATCCTCCCTCCTCTGCAGCCCCCTCCCACCCTGCCCCCATCTCCCAGCTCACGGTGCCACTGGGGACCCCGGCATCCCTGGAGCTCCAGTGTGCTGTGGTCCTGGGGGGCTCGGTGGAGGGGGGCAGGCCCTGCAGGGGACACAGGGGATGCGGAGCAGCTTCAGGGGACATCATGGCCAGCACCCCCAGGACTGCCCCCCATCACCACCAATTAGCGCTGGCACTAATTGCCAGCAGCCCAGCAGGTCTGTGCCAGGGACAAGGGGGGGCAGTGAGGGGGCCCTGGAGGGCACCAGGGGAGTCAGAGGGGGCAGTGCGGGGGCACATGGAGGGGGTGGGAGGGAAGATATTCCGAGGATAATTCGGGACAATCAAGGGGCCACTGTGGGGGGCAAAGTGGGGAAGGCATGGGGAGGATGAGCATGAGGACAGTGGGGGACATGGGGGCATGATGCGTGGGCATTGGTGGGGGCACATGGGGGGGCATGGGGAGTACGGGGCACAGGGGCATGGATGATGGTGGGGATGTGGGAGGACATGGCGGGGGCAGGGAACAGATGAGGGTATGTAGAGCCAGCTGGCAGGGAGGCTCGCAGGGCCCCAGTACTCTGCCCTGCTGCCCTCCATGCCCACCTCCTCCCGGTGCCGGCGGGGAGGTTTCCAGGAGGTCGTGCCTGTCTGAGAGTTGTAGAAGAAGCAGCGACCGGTGGTGGGGTCCAGGTGACGTTCCCAGGCCCCTAAAACCTGGAGGGGGGGCCCGGCTGGCACAGGGGGCTCAGCCCGCGCCCCCGCCCGCTGCAGCTCCTCAAGGTTGCAGTAGATCATGGCAGCTCCTAGGGGGGGCACCTGGGGGGGGGGGCAGATCCTAAACTGAGAGTGGGCACATGGACAACACCCATAACGTACCCCCAACCTCATAACCTCATGCTCTGCCTCCCTTGCCCTGCCCCCAGTCTCATACCCTGCCCAGCCCCAGCAGTGCCCCCTTGCCCTGCCCCCCAGCCCCGAAGAGTGCCTCCATGCCCTACCCTCCCAGCCCCCCAGCCCCCCAGTGCCCCCATGCCCTGCCCCCCCCAGCCTCCACCAGTGCCCCCTTGACCTGGCCCCCACCTACACCAGCCCCCTCCAGTGCCCCCTTGCTGTGCCCCCCAGCAGTGCCTGCTTGCCCTGCCCCCAGCTCCCCCAGCCCCCAGCAGTGCCCCCTTGCCCTGCCCCAGCCCCCCCAGCCCCCAGCAGTGCCCCCTTGCCCTGTCCCCCCGCCCATCCCGTATTCCCCCGGCGCCCAGCCCAGCGCGGATCAGAGTTTTGCAATCGCTTCCCCGGAGCCGTTTGTTGCGCCCCCGCACCCTCACCCCCGGTCCCTCCGGCAGCCGCAGCCCCCTCGCTGCTCCCCGGACCCGCCGCCCTGCTCCCACCTGCCGCCCGGGGCCGTGCAGCACCGGCCCCCCTCGGCCCCCCCCGACCCCGCTGCGGGCGGCGCGGCGCTCCCGCTCCCCCCCCCCCCCCCGCACTTCCTCCGCTGCCCCACAGCGACGAGGAAGCGGCGACAGTGAGGGCGGGGTTGGAGGGTGCTGGGGTGCAGGGGGGTGGGGATGTGTAGGGAGTGGAGCAGGGGTGCGAAGTTGGGGGGTGCAGGGAGTGAAGGTAGGCAAAGCAGGGGCGCATGGTTGGGGGCGCAGGTGGGCGATGCAGGGGGCAAATTTGGGGGTGCAGGGGGGTGAGGTTGGGTGGTGCAGGTGGGCAGTGCAGGGGGGCAAGGTTGGAGGTGCAGGTGGGTGATGCAGAGGGGTGAATTTGGGAGGTGTAGGTCAGCGATGCAGAGGAGTGAAGTTGGGAGGTGCACAGGGTGCAGGTTGGTAATGCAGGCGGCGAGGTTGGGGGTGCAGGGGGTGGATGTGGGTGAGGTTGAGGGTGTAGGGATGCAGGGAGGGGACACAGGTTGGAGACGCAGTGTGCGGGTTGAGGGAAGGAACGTGCAAAGGCTGGGTGGCGTGTGGGGACAGGGAGCACCAGCGAGGCTGCAGGGGTTCAGAGAGGAACAGAGCTGGGGGCACAGGGTGTCCTCTGGGGGCCACCTGGACCCCACTTACCCCAGTGCCCTGGGCCAGCAGCTCCTCCTGCGACTGGCACCTCAGCAGAGCTGGGGTGGGCAGGGCCCCCTCTGCCAGCTGGCTGGTGCTGATGCAGTGGCCCGTGGGACGCATGGAGGTCAGCTTGGCCTCCTGAGGGGATGGTGGAGGTGGGCCACACAGGTCCTCCAGTGAGCGGTACTGCGGTGGTGGGCCTGGGGGAAGAGAGGAGGATACTCGCCAAGCCAAAATGATGCTCCAGGCTGCAGGTGGGGGGCAGAGACCCCCACTTGTGGGCCCCAACCCTGTTTTCCCAGTGTCCCCCTGCCCCCAGTACCCCAGACC
This sequence comes from Grus americana, assembly GCF_028858705.1. NCBI lineage: Eukaryota > Metazoa > Chordata > Aves > Gruiformes > Gruidae > Grus > Grus americana. The sequence continues at coordinate 2,974,455 of NC_072882.1, forward strand.
CACGCCCTCAGTGTCTCCCAGTGCCTGCAGCCCTGTGTCCCTTCCACCTCCTGCGCTCCCAGCCCTTTGGCCCCCATCATCCCTCATGGGTGTCTCCTAGTCCTGTCCCCCCAGAGCCCCCTTATCCTGTACCCTTAGTGCCCCTAGCCCCACAGCCCTGATCTTCCCCCAGCCTTGTGCACCCAGACCCACAGCCCAGGACGCTCAGTGTCCCCTCATCCTATGCCCCTAATGCCCCCAACCCCTTGCCGCCACTTCAGTGCCCCATGGCTCCATTCTCCCAGTGTCCTGCCATCCTGTGCCCCCCTGCCCCGCTCACCTGTGCCTGCAGGCTGGCTGGGGGGCAGCATGCTCCGTCTCCCAGTGTCACTAGGGTCCAACTCGGTCACATAAGTAGCAGGGACGAAGAAGGGCCGAGCCCAGTGGGGCTCACTGGCCCGTCTCACCTGCCACCAGTCCTCATTGGCTTTGTGGAGCAACAGGAACTGCTCGCCAGCAGCCATGGCCACATGCCGCCCATCCTCGGCACGGTATGCGTAGTTGTAGAGGGCGCGGAGCACCACAGCTGGCTCGGCACGCTGCCACCGCCGCCCCTCCAGCCGCCACCGCCCTGCCAGCATTCTCACCCCACTCAGGGCACCTGGGCACGCTACAGCCTAGCTCTCGCCATCTGCAGGGCACACAGGACTGGGGGTCAGGGTGGACGTGCCCCATGGCTGGCATGGCCCTGGGGCTGTGGTGGAATGGAGATGAGCAGTGGTGCCATGGGTGGCAGCAGGGACCCTGCCTGCAGGGCCAGGACTCACTGGACAATGTTGTACCGGATGGCCAGGCTGTGTCCCATAGCCATGACAATGCCCCATGGCCAGGCTGTGCCCCACGGCCATGCGTTCCTTCCCCAACCATGGCAAATCTGTCCACAAGCAGTGGAAGGACCATGTGCTGCCCCAGTTCCTGGTGCTGGGGAAGCTAATGCCTGGTCCCAGGGTACAGGGGACTGGGGGGACTCTGGGGACCAGAGCGACTGAGCGTGCTGGGGTGGCCAGGGCTCAGGGACCTGCAGGAAATTCAGCAGCTGCTGCAGCAGGAAGCAGTGAGGCTGCGGCTTCCTCGCACCACATGGCATGGGGCTGGGGGATGGTGCTGGGGGGCCTCAGTTCCATGGCCGCATGGCCTCCAGTGCCCCGGTCCTCATCCCACGTCCCTCCAGCCCCTCCAGCCCCTGGTCCCCATCCCATAGCCCTATCACTCCCAGTCCCTTGGTCCCCATCCCAAGGCCCCCTCCCCCCAGTGCCCCACCCCATATTCCCTCATCCCCAGCCCCACAGTCCTAGGCTCCCAGACCCGCAGCCCCCCCAAGCTCAGTGGCCCTACAGTGCCCAAGCCTGCCCCACAGATAAGAGATACACTCACCATCTTCGGAGCACCACTGTGGGGCCTATGGGCAGGACTTGATGCCAGGACAGAGAGGTGGTGGGGGCTGCCATGGGGTGTAGGTTGAGGACCCCGGTGTCCTGCCCAGCCAGGCAAGCACCCACAGGGTGCAGGGATTAGAGCCTGCAGCCTCGCTTGACCTTGCTTGGCCCTAAGCGCCTTTCAGCTCTGCCCACACTGTGCTGCCAGGAGGGGCAGGGAGCGGGGCGAGGCAGGGCAATTGGGGTAATTGCACTGCCCCGGGGGGGCAAATCAGCTTTGCCCCGGGGGAGGGCCCCAGCCCGGTTGCGTCCCGCCCTGTTCCCGACACCTGCCCCTGGTTCCCTTCGCTCTTGCTGGCCCACGGGTTCCGGGGGCACTGGGGGAGGGGCCCGGGGAACGGGCTAGGGGGCTGCTCGCGGCTCACCAGGCTGTGCCAGCACGGACCCCCGGGCCAGGCCGGCGACCCCCGGGAGGACCCCTGGGTGTCCCCCACCCACCTGTTGCTGCCGGAGTGGCGGGTCGGGCCCGCCCGCAGCGCGGCAGCGGGAACACCTCCCCGGGCCATGTGACAAGACTAGACCGGGACGCTTGGGTCCTCGCCCCGCTGCGGGGCGGGAGGGGGGGCGGGGGATCCTCCCGGCTCCCGGGGGGAAGGGGGAGTGTCCCGGTGGGAAAGCGAGAGCGAGCATTCGGACGCCGGGGTCCCGCAGGAGGGGGAAGGAGGGGGGGGCACTGCGGGCGGTGTTGGGGGGTGTTCCGGGACCGGGGGGGGGGGGGGCAGGACGCCTGGGTCCCCGCCCGCGGCCCCGGGAGGCAGTGCGGGGAGGGGCGGGGGTCCACTCCGGTCCACCTCTGGGTCCACGTCCTGAAGAAAGGGGGGGGGGGGGGCTGCGGACACAGGGGAGTCGTGGGGGGATCGCGTGACGTGGAGCGCCAGCTTCGGCACCGTGCCGTGACATCACGGCCCCATTCCGCGGCGGGAGTGCAGGATGCTGCGGGCGGTGGCGGCAGTGGCCATGGCAACCCGGCGGGCCGGCACCCGTGTCGCCATAGCGACCGCGCGGCCCGGCGCTCTCGCGAGAGTTGGGTGCTGCCGCCGCGGTGCATTGTGGGGGCCGTAGTGCGGCGGCGGGCCGGCCGGTCCCGGCGTGCCCCGCGCGCGGCCCCGTTGCATCAGCGCGCGGCGATGCGGCTGCGGGTGGCGGCGGGCGGCCCTGCCGCGCTGAAGGTGGTGGCGGCTGCCGGGGCCGCTGCCGCGCCGGTGCGGCTCGTCTGGGGCGGACCCTTAGGTGAGATCGGCGCTGTGACGGCGGCTGCTCCCCTCCCCAGCAGGGACTCGCTAGCACCGGCCCCGGTGATCCTCGCCCCTCGGCGGAGGCCGCCGGTCCTGACGGGCCCACTCTCCCCTGCAGAGCGGCCCCTCGCCCCGCTGATTTCCCCGTGGGTGCCCGCGCTGGAGCTGGACAGCGGCACGGTCCTGTTTTCCCCCAACGCCATCTGCCAGTAAGTACCGAGTGCCGGGCGGGGGGCGGCCCCGCAGCCTCCAGTTCCGCTCCCCTCCTCAACCTCCTCCAGGTTCTTCTTCCTGGCCCGCGGCGAGGAACCCACCGACCTCACCAACCAGTGGCTGGAGTGGGACGCCACTGAGCTGCAGGTGGGTGCCCCAGGGGTGCGGCAGCCTCCACCCCTCCCGTGCTACCCGGCCTCCCTGACCTCTTGTCTCTGCCGGCTCCCAGCCTGCTGCTGCGGCGGCCCTGTACACTCAGCTGGTGCACGGCAAGAAGGGGCTGGAGGCAGTGGAGGCCCTGGGGAAGTTGCTGGCCCACATAGAGCAGAACTTGTCCAGGAGAGGCACTGCCTACCTCGCTGGGGTGAGTGGAACCGTGGGGTGGGGGGAGCCCCGCTTCCTGGGGCAGACTGCTGGGGTGGGCCCTTCTCCCTGGAGAGCTGAGCTCGCTGCTGCCAGCCATGAGGCAGAGCCCTGCACCTGGGCTGGGACTGCCTCAAGGCCTGACTCTGCTTCTCTGGCCCAGGACACCAAGTCGGTGGCTGATGTGGTTGTGTGGGGTACCTTGTTCCCTGTCCTCCAGGATCAGACCAGCCTGCCAAGTAAGAGCGAAATAGGGGTGCCAAGGGGGACCCTTTGTGTTCCTATGGCTGTAAGAATCACGCTGCTCGCTCTCGTGTTCTCTCTCTCCCTCCCCAAGGTGAGCTGCAGGCGCTGAGGACCTGGTTCCAGAGCATGACGCTCTTGGAGGTCTGCAGGAAAGCTGCTGACTCTGTTCTGACGCCCAAGGCACTGCTGGAGTTCAAGTCCTACCTGCAGAAGCAGCCTCCGCCCTCCCTGGCCATGGAGAGAGCCACCAGTAATGAGCCTGAGGTGCAGCCCTGGCCCCCTGCTCAGCCCTGGCCCAGGGATGGGCCCCTGAGGGGCTGGTGGTGACAGGCACGCAGACCCTCACTGGGACCAGCCTTCCCTGCAGGAGGAAGAAGGTTCTGAGCATGTTCTGACGGAGGAGGAAATCACAGCTGCTGCAGATGCCTGGGCCCGGGGTGCCGCAGTACTGCCCAAACCCTGGCAGCCTCAGAAACCTGTGTGAGTCCCAAGACGACACTAGGGGTGGTTGTCCCAGACCTCCCCAAGGGGCCTGACAGGGGCTTCCAGGCTGATGCCACATTGTTCTGGGTTGGGGTGGCCCCGTTGCTCTTAGTGCCTGCCCTGACTGCCCCTGTCTGTGCCAGGCTGCCTGTGGAGGGCATGAGGAATATCCTGATCACCAGTGCTCTGCCCTACGTGAACAACGTGCCCCACCTCGGCAACATCATTGGCTGCGTCCTCAGTGCTGACACCTTTGCCAGGTGAGATATGGCTGCAGGAAAGCTCCCTGGGGCTGCGGGATCATAGTAGGGGGCTGTACTGCCCTCAGCAACTGCATGGGTGTCACAGGCCCCTGCCTACAGGTACTGTCGCCTGCGGAACTGGAACACGCTGTACGTGTGTGGCACGGACGAGTACGGCACAGCCACTGAGACCAAGGCGGTAGAAGAGGGGCTGACGCCCCAGGAGATCTGCAACAAGTACAATGCCATCCATGCTGACATCTACCGCTGGTTCAACATCTCCTTCGACTACTTTGGACGCACCACCACACCATACCAGACCATGTGAGCAGCTGCATCCCCCAGGGGCTCACACGGAGGGACTGGTGCTGGGGAGTGTTGGGGGGAACCCCAGCATGCCTGGCTGAGGGTGCTCTATGGCTCTCCAGGGTTCCCTGGCTAATCCCTTCTTCTCCTGTCCCAGGATTGCCCAGGACATCTTCCAGCGCCTGCTGGCCCGTGGTTTCCTGCTGGAAGACACTGTGGAACAGCTGCAATGTGAGGACTGCCAGCGTTTCCTGGCTGACCGCTTTGTGGAGGGCACCTGCCCCTTCTGCAGCTATGAGGAGGCCCGGGGGGACCAATGTGATAAATGTGGCAAACTCATCAATGCTGTGGAACTGAAGGTGGGACAGGATCCCTCTGGGATGGGGGTCAAGCAGGCATCGGCAGGGCCTGGGCACCCATATCCCTAAACTGTGATGGATAGGGAAGGCCTGCCCCTTCACCCTGCCCTGCTCTGCCTGGGACCCCCAGCCTTGTCCTGGGCTTCCTCCAACCTGTGTTTTTCCTCCCGACAGAATCCACAGTGCAAGCTCTGCAGGGGTGTCCCTGTGGTGAAACCCACCAAGCATCTCTTCCTGGACCTACCCAAGGTGAGCTTCATCCCTGGGGAAGTGGGGAAGGGATGGGGTACCCCCGGTACCACTGACCATCCCCATATGTTCCCCCACAGCTGGAGGAACAGCTGGAGCCCTGGCTGGAGCAGTCCTGGGCCACAGGGAACTGGACAGCCAACGCTCGCTACATCACTCGCTCCTGGATACGGGATGGGCTCAAACCCCGCTGCATCACCCGTGACCTGAAGTGGGGCACGCCTGTGCCCCTTGATGGCTTCCGTGACAAGGTGGGTTCCACCTTTACCCTCAGTTGCAGCGGCTGTCCCTAGGTGCCCTGCCTGGGAGTCCCCTGCTCATGTTTTACTCTCCCCCCAGGTTTTTTACGTGTGGTTTGATGCTCCCATTGGCTACTTGTCCATTACGGCCAACTACACTGACCAGTGGGAGAGGTGGTGGAAGAACCCACAGCAGGTAGGAGCCTGGTACTGCTGCAGGGTGGATGTAGGAACAGAGCTGGATACCAAGGTCCACTGATGTTCCCCCCCTACCTCCCTCCACTATCAGGTTGAGCTCTACAACTTCATGGCCAAGGACAATGTCCCATTCCACAGTGTCATATTCCCCTGCTCGCTCCTGGGCGCTGATGACAACTACACCCTGGTGAACCACCTCATTGCTACAGGTACTGGGGGGTCACCAGGGATTGGGGGGAGTCTCCACACTTCCCTGCTTTCCCTCAGTACAGGGAACAGCGCAGTCTGTCCTGCACGGGCACAAAATTGCATTTGCTCTCCTTGACTTGGAAGCCCCTTTGAGCTCAGCGTGAGCCTGTAAGCACTTTGACAGCGTTTGCTTGTGTTGTGGGGCTGTTCCATGCCTGGGAGAGGACTGGATCCACGCTTGGGCCCCATGGTAGGGTCTCTCCTGCCCTCCCCAGAGTACCTGAACTATGAGGATGGGAAGTTTTCCAAGAGCCGAGGTGTAGGAGTGTTTGGGGACATGGCCAAGGACACAGGCATCCCTGCGGACATCTGGCGCTTCTACCTGCTGTACCTGCGGCCCGAAGGGCAGGACAGCGCCTTCTCCTGGAGCGACCTCATGGTCAAGAACAACTCGGAGCTGCTGAACAACCTGGGCAACTTCATCAACAGGTTCTAGGACAGCCTGGGGGTGGCAGGAGCTATCTCTGTTGCCAGGCTGTGCTCATGCCTGTTCCACCTCTGTCCCCAGAGCTGGCATGTTTGTGTGCAAGTTCTTTGGTGGCACTGTCCCCAACATGGTCCTGACACCAGAGGACAAGCGGCTCTTGGCCCGTGTCACCCTGGAGCTGCACCAGTACCACCAGCTGCTGGAGAAAGTCCGGTGGGTAGCTGAAACCCCAGGGCTGGACCAGGGCACAATTCTTATGAGGGTGGGAGGGCAGAGACCTGACCTAGAGCAGGCACTCAGCCCCCCCCTTATCCTCTCCCAGCATCCGTGATGCCCTGAGATGTATCCTTAGCATCTCTCGCCATGGCAATCAGTACATCCAGGTGAATGAGCCCTGGAAGCGGATCAAGGGGGATGAAAAAGACAGGTAAGAAAGGATGGGAGGGGTGGGGCAGAGGGGAAGCAAGGCTGGGAGCTGGCATTGACAGAGGCTTTCCTGCCCCGCAGGCAGCGTGCAGGCACAGTGACTGGTGTGGCAGTGAACATGGCTTCCATGCTGGCTGTCATGTTACAGCCCTACATGCCCAGTGTCAGCCTGGCCATCCAGGGGCAGCTCTGCATCCCCCTGGACTGCTTCATCCTGAGCCACGACTTCACCTGCACCCTGCCCCCCGGCCATCGTGTGGGCACTGTAGGTGGGGGGGGGGGGGGAAGGGAGGGCAGGCTCTGCCCCCCCCAGGCAGTGTGTGGGTGGGACTGGGGTGCTGGCCCTGCAGGGGTAACCCCTCTTCTTCCTGGCTCCAGGTGAGCCCCCTTTTCCAGAAGCTGGAGAACGACCAGATTGAAGCCCTTCGCAAGCACTTCGGTGGAGGGCAGGTGAGTGGGGGCTGCGGTGCCCCTGCAGCTCCTCCTGGCCTCTCCACCTCTGCTTTCTGTTTCTCCTCACTTGCTGTCTCTCCTTTCCCAGCCTGAAGATCTTGCTGTAGAGCCTCAGGTAACTCCCCAGCACTGCCTCAGGGGTGCTGCAGCAACCTGCCCCTTGCCAGCATGAGGGGGTGTGGATGGGTGCAGAGCAATGCCCCTGGGGGCTGGGACCGTGGCTCACACCTATTTCTGTCCTTCCACAGGCCAAACAGTCCCCTCCAGCCTCAGAACTCCCTCCAGCCCCAGCAACCCTTGTGGCTCCCAGTGACCCCCAGCTGATCCAGGAGCTGACAGAAGAGGTGGCCAAGCAGGTGAGTGGTGGGGGAAACTGACCCTGTCTTGCCCTTAACCCCCCCAAGCCCTTATCACACCCCTTGCCTGCCCCAGGGCAACCACGTGCGGCAGCTGAAGGCCAACAAGGCAGAGAAGACACAGGTCGACACAGAGGTGGCCAAGCTACTAGAGCTGAAGAAGCAACTGGCACTAGCAGAGGGCAAAACCCCTGAAGTCCCTGCATCCAAGGGGAAGCGGAAGAAGTAGCAGCTGGGTCCTCTGTGGTGGGGAGCAGCCCCAGTGCTACCCAGAGACCAGACAGGGCTGTGCTGGCTAGTGGTTATATGGGTGTAATAAAATGCAAAAACTGTACAAATCACGTATGGAAGCAGCACCCTCCCCACAGCATTAGTCTGTGCCAGCAGGGCAGTGCCGCTCCAGTTCATGGCTGCCCCCCAGGTCCACAAGGTCAGCAGAGTCCTTGCCCCACTGGCTGTAGGGCAGCATCAGTGCTTAAGCCCGTCGGAGGTTCACAATACGGTCGATAAGGGCTGCCCGCGTGCGTTCCACCTCCGCGCTGAGCCGCCGGATCTCTTCCCGGAGCTGCTCGTTGTGGGACGTCAGCTCCAGCACCCGCTGCTCATTGGCCCACTCCCGTCGCTTGGCTAGCTCCCTGCTTGCCGCCATGCCACTGCGCCTCTTTCTCTTCACCCCATGGCCTGCAGCTGCCCCTGCCTCATCCTCCTCTGTGCCCAGCTGGGCTGGGGAGCTCCTGCTGGAGGCCGAGCCTGGTGGTCCCGCTGGCTCTGTGCTAGCTGTGCTCTCTGGCCCCAGCAGCTCCAACAGCTCAGCGGCCAGGGCTGCATCCAGCTCGCAGCCCTCTGGACTACAGCCAGCCCCCTCCATGCCCCACAGCGGAGCCTGCAGGGAGAGAGGAAGAGCCACCCCCAGGTGATGAGTGCCCCCTGCCCAGCTCCCCCCCCCCAACAGAGGTGTTGCTGGCCCCTCACCTGGTCAGCCCCCCAGGGTAGGGAGGGTCCACTGGGCTCTGCTGCTGCCAGCACCTCCTGCAGGTCCTGGTACCAGGCCTCCAGCTCCCAGCTGGGCAGTGTGCTGGCAGGTGCCCCCGTAGGCAGCCCCTCGGCTGCCATGGTCACCTCTGGGCCAGTGCAGGGCTGTAGGAGGTGGGGAGAGGAGGGGATGAGCAAGTCGGGCCAGGACCCTCAGCTCCGGGGCGTTGCTCCCTGCGGGGGGCTGGTCCCGGCGGCCCTAGGGTGCCACCCCCCCTTACCCGCTTTCAGGTGTGATGGTCAACAAGGACGCACTTTCTCCTGGATGCCTGAGGAGGGAGAAGGGCAGGGTCAGACTTCACCCGCACCTACACCGCGTGCGGGTGGAGGGTTCCCCAGGGGCTCGGAGCTCCCACCCCGCTTCCAGGGCTGCCGCCGGCTCGGGGATGGGCGATGTACCGGGCGCAGCGCCCCACCTGCCTCACGCTGGTGGGGCGGGGGGTGCTGGTGCGCCCCAAGGGCTACTCTCCCGCGAGGGCAGCCTGCGGGCACCCCACTCCCCGGGCGCCCCGGAGTCCCTCCCAGGACCGGACGGAACGTTTCCTTCTCCTCCCCCACCTCGCCCGCACTCGAGGCCGGATCCCCGGTGTCTACCCCGGTAGCTCCCGGCGCACCTTCCTGGGCGGCCCCGGCTCCCCGCAACTGCCGCCCGAACACCGCCTCATCCTCATCCGCATCGTCCCGCTTTGCTCCGCTCCGCGGCGCCGCCGCCCGCGCCCTTTTTAAGGCTCCTCGTGTGACGCAACGCTGGCGCTGGCCGCAGCCAACGGGCGCCCACCGCGACGTGACGCGCGGGGCGGTGCGAGCCAATGGGAGTAGGCGAGGGGGGCGCGCGCCACCGCCCACAGGGCAGGAGCGGCCCCCGCAGGCCGCGCGCCCCGGGATGAGTCACGCGGGCGGATGATGCAACGGCTGGAAACCGGCCCCGCCCCGCCTTAAAGAGCCCGCAGCGCCGCGATGGGAGATGTGGCTGGGGTGAGCGGCATTAGCCTCGTGCAGCCCCGGGGTCCCGGTGCGGCCCCCGGGCCAGAGCCCCGGTGCGGCCCCGATGCTTCCCCGGACAGCCCCGGGGCATTCCCAGAGCTCCCACGCGTGAGGCACGCTGGGATCGGCCCCCCCCCCACCGCCGTGTGCAGACGTGGGGGTGGTGCGCGCGCTGCCCAGCCTCTTCTTGGCGGGGCCGGGCCGGAGCGGGGGCCCGGTGCCCGGTGCCGCCGTGCGTAGCTGGTCGCCGCCATGAACGCAGGTGTGTGCAGGCGGGACGGGCCACACCGCCCCCTGCCCGCCCCCCGGCCCTGCCCGTAGGCAGCGCGTCCCCCTGCACATGTACCCGCGTGGGCGTCCTAGCCCCGCAGCACCCCACGGGCCGATCTGGCTAGCGCCCACCCGCCGGCCGGGGTCGGGGGCCTGTGCCTTGGGGGACGTGTCCCGTTCCCCCGTCCCCCCCCTCTGCCAGCACCCCGTGGCTGGTGCGAGGGCTCGACCCCCGCCCTGCCACAGGGGTCACGGCATCCCTCTTCCGTGCCAGCCCCCTTGCTCCCCTCCTCCCCCCAGCACCTGCTCTGTGGGGCTGTGACCCCCATCTTCCTGGCAGGGGTCTTGGCCCCCTTTTACCCCATCCCCCAGGGTTTGGGGGATGCGGTGACCCCGCCACCCCCATACCCCCCTCCCTGAAATGCTCCCATGGGGAGGGAGGAGGGTGCTGGGGAAGGCTTCCTGTGTGTCCCTGCAGGGAGCAAAGGCACAGGCTGGAGGTACCGTGGGGGGCCAGGACACCAGGGGCCCTTTTCCAGAGGTGTCTGGATGCTTGGGGTGCTGCCCCCCCCCCTCCAGCTGTAGGGCCCTGCGTGGATGCTGCCCCTTCCCCAAGGCCTGAGCTGACTCTCTCTGCCATGCAAGAGACCTGCAGGATACCGCTGGGTCACCAGCCACGGGTGCCGCAGCCCACCAGCCGTGGCTTGATGCCAAGATGTTTGCAGGGATAAGCAGGTGAGAGGTGCATGCGCCCCCCCCCCCCCCCCCCAGTGCTGGTGCCCCCGGTTTCCCCTCCACCAGGCATTAGGGCCAGCAGCAGCTGTTTGCCTTTTAGCTGTGGTTCCTTGACAGCGTTTTATAGGTCACTGTCCTCCTCTCCCCACCCAGACACCAGGATTAACAGGATAGGGGGGCTGGTGTGGGGGGAGGGCTGATGAAGAGGGGGGCAGTTGCTGCCCCCAGTCCTGCTCTGCTTCTCTGTGCACCTTCAGACCCTTGTGGTCCTGCCCTACGGCCACTTGGCACCCCCTGAGGACCCCTAACTCCCCTCGCCCAGTCCTTCTGCAGTGCCCTGGCACCCGCTGTTCTAGCAAGTCCTGTTCTCCCATTTGCTTCCCCCTCCTCTCCCACTGCTCCTGGCCTGACCTCCCCTGCCAGTGCCCAGTGCAGGCGTTCATGCAACGAGGGGGCACAATGAGCAGCAGTGATGACTCTACCGGAACAGAGCAACCCATGTGCCCATCGGCCGGGCCTGTGCCTGTGGGCTGGGAGCGCAAGGTGGAGGAGGGCTCTGTGTGCTACATCAGGTAGGAGCAGCCCCCAATCCCCCCACGCTCCCCTCCCTGGCCCCTGCTCACCCCCTGTGTCCCCCAGCCCCAGTGGCACCACGCTGACCTCACTGGAGCAGACTTGCGCCTACCTCCTGGCTGATGGGACCTGCAAGTGTGGCCTCGAGCGTCCACTCAACACGCACAAGGTGTGGAGGGGAGGTCAAGTGCAGGACAGGGAGGGGCAGCTGGGCAGGGGGGCTGTACTGGGGGCACTCCCTGGTTACGGGAGAGGTGCAAGGGATGGCTCTACCTGCAGGAGTGGGGTGTGCAGCTGACCTGTACTGGGCGGGTCTGGGGGTCCCTGTGGGATGACCAGTTGCCACTCACAGCCTGCTCTGTCCCTGCAGGTGTTTAACTTCGACCCAGGGGCAATGGTGGCTGGGCGAGGAGCCCCTGGGGCCCAGGGCCAGCAAGACATGACGAAACTGTGCAATCACCGCTGGAAAGCAATGGCCATGGCCACGCTATACCACAGTATGGAGGGCACCCTGGGCCCCTGCCACCCAGGCACAGGTATGGGGGTCCCCTGTCCACGCTAGTTCCTGGCCCATCCTCCCACAAGTTCCTGCTGGTGTATCTGCCTTGTCCGTGTCACCCTGTATGTCCCCTGGTCATACCTGTCAGTCCCAGCCCCTTCCTGTCTCCCTCGTACGTCCTGGGTTCTCATCACCCGTCCCAGTCCCCGTGGTGCTCTCCTGGTTTCCCCATGTTTCCCAGGGCTCCCCCATCTTCCCTGTCACATCTTGCCCCTCAAGTCTTTCATGTCCCATGCCTTCCCTATCCATCACAGTTTAGGGATATGGGTGCCCAGGCCCTGCCGGTGCCTGCTTGACCCCCATGTCCCTGTGGTTCCCTGCAGGTCCCAGCCTGAGCCTGCTGTTCTCAGCCAAGGGCCACCTGGCCACGGCCCCCAGCACTGGTGTCCCCCTGCCCAGCACTGTCGGCAACTTCCCCAGGGTCCCCCTGGGGGTGAAGACCCTGGAGGCCACATCTGCCCCCGCGGGGACCTTTCTGCAGCCCCATGACATCGTCCCTGGGGCCAACGGCAGCCCCACGAGCCGCCCACCTGCCACCCCCTGCTTTGGCCTCCGCTTGCCCCTGCCAGATGTGGCGGCAGTCCCCCTCAGATCCCTTGTGGTGCCCCTTGCCAAACGCACCCAAAGCCAGCACCCCACAGGCAGGACTAGTGACTGGGCAGCCCCATCACAGGGGGGGACTGGAGAAAGCCCAGAGTTGGGGGGCTGGGGCCATGCCTGCCAGCCACCACCAGTGCCCCCCAGGCAGGCAAGGTCGATTCTTCTGTCAGCAATGCCTTAACCAGCCAAAGCAGCAATAACCTGCCAGTGCCCTTAGATGCTGTCCCCGAGGGCAGGGGCTTTTTGGGGCTGGCACCGCTGAGCACCCCCTTCCCCACCAGCAGCCTGCTGAGCTTGGCTGCCAAGACTCAGCTGGGCAGCCCTGACCCCGTGCCTGCCCCCAGCACTTTACCCCCCTGCCTGCTCCTCCCCAGCATGCTGCGCTCTCTTGTGGGTGAGCAGGTCCTGGGCAGGGAGGCCCAGTGGCCCCAATGCCTTGACCTCCAGGACCCAGCAGCTCACAGGGTGCCCTCTGAGCCCAAGGGGATGCACCCCCCAGTGACCGGGCAGCCTCTTGCAGCCCTGCTGAACCTGCTGGGTATTCAGAGCTGTCTTGGCGGGGGAGGCCCGGGGGAGCCCAGCCTCCCCCTGGGACCCTTGCCTGTCACCAACGGCTTGCCCTGCCCTGGCATCGGTCTCCTGCCCACCGGCCGGGACTGCAGTGGGCAGCTCCTGGGTCTCTTTGGGCAGCTGGCAGCATCTTCTGAACCCACCTCAGGGACCTCCCCGCAGTCAAAAGCCTCTGGTCGTAACCATAGGCCAGGTATGTGGGGCAGTGCCTGTGAGGCTGGGCAGCTGGTGGGGAGCAGGGCTGCAGCAGATGTGCCTCAATCAGCTGGGGATGGACCCCACCCTGGGGTGGCCGTGGCAGCGATACTGGGGTGGTTAATGCCCCCAGAGAGCCCGTTGTGGCTGTGGGGCCAGGTGGGAGGCAGTGGGACATGGTCGTGGGTCCCTGCTGTGGGTGGTGGGACCTGGTAGGATGTAGTTGTGGATCTCATGGGATGTAGTGGGACCCAGTGGGATGTGGCCATAGGTTTGCGGTGGGGGTGGTCGATGTGTCCGTGGGTCTTGTGAGATGCGGTGGGACCTGTCTGTGGGTTCATTCTGGTGGTTGGTGGGATGTGGCTGTGGGTCTGGCGGGATGTGGCAAGTTGCATTCATGGGCCTGCAGCAGATGTGGCTGTGGCAGCCCAGTGCTCTGACCCATCCCCTGCAGGTGCTGCAGCTTCTCCAGCTGTCTCCAAAGGTGCTGTGGCCCCAGGGGCTGGCAGTAATGTGGATGGGAGTGCTGGGGCAGTGCTGGGTTGTCTGCTGCCCCCTGCAACCAAGCCTGTAGCCTTTGTGGGGCAGGAGCAGGCACTGGGGGGCTCCTTGACACCATGCCTCCTCCTGGCCACTCTCCCCTTCTCGGTAGCCCTGGGCCAGCACCCACCAGCCTGCCGGGGGGATCTTGAGGGGCCCAGTCTGCCCTCCCTGCTGGCGACCTCCCTGCTCCCGCTGCCCCTGCTGCTCCTCGACATCCTCCTGCTTGCCCTGGACCTGCTGTCCTTGCCAGGGACCCTGTTCTCCACCCTGCTGACCCTGTCCCCTGGGCCAGGGGAGATGGGCCCTGAGGCACTGGCGACAGGCCGCAAGGGCTGCATGGTACTGCCTGACCGGCCCCTGCTCTTCTCTGCGCTGCCTGCCTTGCTCACCCTCCACCCCACGCTGCTGGCTGCCGGGCTGGGCCGCCCTGAGCCTGCCCCTGCTGCCCTGCCACCCCCCCCCCCCCCCCCCCCCCCCGCCGCGAGACCGGTCCCTTTGCTCCCAGGGAATGAGGGGGTTGCCCCAGGTTAGGGAGGAGATTGATGAGGGGGTTATTTGCCCTTTGCAGGGAGAGAGGGTGATGAGGGGGAGGTTCCCCCTACTAAGGGAGGGGGATGATGGGTAAAGCTATTCCCCCCTCTAGGGTGGAGGGTGATGGTACCTGGGGGCATTTGCCCTTGCAGATGGGTGGTGTCAGGTGTGTATTAACACTGGAGAAGAGGAAGGAGCGTATTTGCCTGCAGTGCAGTAGCAGGGGAACTGGCAGGAGGGGTGTTTGCCCCTGGGATGAGGGCAAGGGAGGGTGTTTGCCCCAGGGAGGAGAGTGGTGGAAGGTATTAGCACCCAGACTGGGTTAGATGAGGAGTAGCTGCCTGTGGGGAGGAAGTTGGAGATATTTATGTGCCCCCAGGAGAGCAAGTCTTTGCCCCAGGGAGGAGGGTGCTTGCCCCCAGGGCATGGGAGGAGGATGAGGAGGACTGGTTGGTTTTGCAATGGCAGCAAGATTTGGGGGTATCTCTGCCCCATTTCTTGGGGGTGCCCCAACTAGCCCCTCTTGCCAGCAGTCCAGCCTTGCCAGACCCTCTGTGGCACCTACCTTGACTGGCCCCCCGCCCCCGACTACTGAGGCCCTGTGCGGGGAGGCCTGGGTCCCCAACAGCACCGCAGGCACCCTGGAGCACCTCAACCTGCTGGGGCCCCTTTTGGGCAGCTCCCTGCTTGGTGCCACGCTGCTGGGTGAGTGGGGCGGGGGGACTGGGCACCTTAGGGACAACCCTGAGCACTGCTCGGATGAGGGGTGCCAGGGGCATGCTGTGTGCTGGGGGGCAGGGGGTGCCCCCGGAACCTGGGTAACATCATGCCTCTCCCTTGTCTCTCCAAGGCAACCTACTGGCTTTGAGCCCCCTGCTCCAGAATCGGCCATTGCTGCCCTCCACGTTGCCCCCCCTGGGACTGTCACTGGGCCCAGGCCAGGGCCCCCCCCAGGGCACTACCAGCCCCTTGGCTGGCCTGCTCCAGAGCCTGCAGGTGGGCTGCTGCAGCGGGGGCATGAGGGGCCAGGGGGCTGGAGGAGCCCTGGGGGTTTTGGGGCACCATGTGGGAATGGTGGAGCCCGGTGGTGTTGAGTGGTAGTTTGTGAGCGGCATGGGAGGACACAGGAAAGGATGGAGGGAGGCCTGGGGTTGTCTCAGTGGGTAGTGGAGGTACTTGGGGACCACGTGGAGTCTGGGGTGTGTTGGGAGGGTGGGGGGCTTTGGAGGCTTGGAGGTGTTGGAATGACATGGGGCTCCTGGGGCTGATGGGGGGACACAAAGGGAATAGGCAAACGTGGGAGTGCAGGGAGGATACAGGGACGAGCTGGGCAGGAAGGAGAGTATAGGGGTTGTATGGGACAAGGAGAGATGTGGGGGACATGGGGATGAGGTTTGCTGACCCTCACTGCCCCCCAACAGCTGGGCCTTAGTTTCAGCTCCCCTGAGAAGTCTGCGACACCATTGAGTCCCAGTGCTGGAGGCTCCCCCAGCCCCTGTGCACCTCCTGACCTCCCTGAAGGCACCCCAAGTGCCTTGGAGCCCCCCGTGCCCCGTCAGGCTGAGCTGGGCAGCCCCAGACCCAGTGAGGGTGCTCGGGAGCACCCCACCTCGCAGCCCCTCCTCAAGCGGGGCCTCTGGCTGGCCGAGGGGCTCAACAGGGAGTCACTGTCCCTTTCTGGGCCACCCAGCACCAAGAGCTGCCGGCGTGGGGCTGGCTGGGGGGGCGGGGGCACTCAGTGGCACTTCAGTGGGCAGGCGGGTGACAGGGTTGAGAAGAGGCTTCCCCCTGCAGCCCTCCCGGCTCCCCACCCTACCTGGTGCTGCAACAGGGACATCCCGGCTGCAGAGCAGCAGCTCAGAGTGGAGGAGATCAAGGTACTGGGTGGGACCTACTGGGAGTTATTGAGGAATACTGGATCCTGCTGGGGGGATACTGGCAGTGCTGGGGCTGGATATAAGGACCCACTGGGTGCCATTGGGGATATACTGGGAGGCACTGGGTACAACCTTTGGGTGCTGTTGTGGGTATACTGAGGGCCATTGCGTGGTACTGGGAGGGAACTGGGAGTGTTGCTGGGGTGGGGCATAGCATGGGGGAGCAAGAGAGAGAAACGGACCTACTGAGGGACATTGGAAGGCCCTGGGGAGGGGAACTGGGAGGGCACCGGTGGTAGATGCTAGAGGGGGAGCTTTAGGGAGGCACTGGGTGGACTGGGAGACACTGGGATGCTAGGGACTGCTGTGCTGACCCCCTCCTCACACAGGGGAGCTCCCTGCATCTACGCCCATCCTGCCGGGGCTGGAGGAAGGTGGCCAGGTGAGTGCAGGGGACACAGGGGGCCCTGCCACATCCCCCCACCCCACCTGACCCCCTGGTCCTTGCAGCACCCCCCAGCCCAGCGCCTGCCTGGAGACCCTGCAACAGAGAGGGCTCAGCGCCAGCCCAGGGGCTAGCCCCACTGTAAGTGGGGACAGGGCTAAAGGAGGTGGGATTGCGGGGGGAGGAAGAGGGGAAGGGAGACTGGAGGGAGAGGTGGGGGAGACACAGGTGCCCCCACCTCCCCCGTAATCTGTCCCCCCTAGGCAGACCTGGCTGCGGCTCGAGGCCCATGGCCTGGGCGCCCCGTCAAGAACTGCCGGAGGAAGCTGCTCACATGACAGTGCTGGGGTGGGGGCACCACCAGCACCCACCTGTGGATTGGGGTGGGGGGTGTGTGTGTGTCACAGCTCTCCCCCCTACAGCTGCAGACCACAGGCACCCCCAGCACGTCTTGTCTTGGCTGTGGCTGTGTCCTGATCTCCTGGATCCCCCCTGGCAGTGAGCAGGAGAGGCTCCACCAGAGTGGGAGGTTACTCCAAGCACAGGGCAACAGCCCCCTTCCCAGACAAAGCACTTCTGAAGCCATTTTCCATGTGTTGGGTGGTCAACAGTTGTCGTCCCCTGCCTTGGGAAACCTCCCATGCTGGGGGGGGCAGGATTGGTGCTAGGGGACACACCTGGGGGTCCCCGCTGCCCCCCCTATTACCTCAGGCCCAGGGGTGTCGTGGCCTCAGGGCCAGATCTGTTCAGGGTTAGTTTAGCACAAAGTTCTCACCAAAAATGAGGTTCCCCCTTCCCATCCCCCAGTACCATCATTAATCACCTCTGCTCCTGCCCCGGGCCCTCCCCACCCACTCGAGGTTGTCCCCATCCCCCCCCACATGCTATCCCCTGCCCCACCGGTGGCAACAAGGAGACATCCCCCCCGTGGGTCACAGCTTTTTGACACAGTGACTGGATTTAGTGCAACGAGGAGGCTGGTGGGGGGGTTGGTGTGTAGGGGTTATGCACATAGATGCATTTAAAACGCAGCAGCTGGGCCCTGCTCATGCCCTAAGGAGATGCTGATGTAGAAATGCTTTGAGCTAGGCTGTCTGCTGATGTAAATTCAGATATGGGGGGTCGGGTACAGTTTCCCCTTGGGTGGGAATGGAGAGGGAAGGAAAGATTCCCAGGAGGTTGCAGGGCCTGGCAGGGATGGGGATGTCTGGGGTGGGGCGGGGGGGAGAGGTCTCTGGGGTGCTCTCACTTCTGCATCCTCTTTAGGCAGACTTCTGTGTTGGACAACTTTTTTTCTGCGGTGGCCAGGTTTTCCATCAGCCTGTGATCTGTAGGGGGCTGAGTGGGGAAGGAGGGTGAGCAGGGGAGGCAGGATGGGGACCCCATCGCATCCACCCCAGTGGGTGCCGATGGGACCCACCTCCACCATCAGCACAGCGTTCTCTGAGAGCATTAGCTACTACCTACACAGTGTCCAGGACCTGTCCAAACTATGCAAGAACAAACTTTGTGGCTGGGAGGTGAAAGCTGAGCACTGGGTGGTGCCGGTGCCTGTCCCCCCCACTCCCCTGACATCTCCAGTTACACTATGCCATTGTCTCCAGCGTCGCCTCTTGCCTTGCTTGTGCAGCGCTCTGAGGGTCACCAGTCTCTCCTGAGGTGGGCTGTCCGGTTGGGGTGTAGGCAGCAGCGAGACACTGCAGGCAGATCCCAGCATTAGGGTGGTCAATGAACCAGTTCTTAAGTCCTCCTTGTGCTCCCCAGAGGTGAGAAAGAGCAAGGTTAGGAGAGGGGGGAGAGACAAAAGGGTGGAAGGTTTGTCTCATGTGTGGCCCGCTGTCACCCGTGTCCCTGCACCCAGGCCTGCTGCTGAGGTTGCCCACCAGCACTGTGCAAGGGCTTAGGAGCCATATGGGCCAGGGGGCTACCAGCACGGAGGTGAGGATGGCAGCAGAGTCAGTGGCTGCACGAGTTGGGGCAGCAGTGAGCTGGGCCCCTTGGCCAGTCACCCTAGGACTCACGATTTCGCACTCCTGGGGCTTGTAGCCTTGTATCCTGGTCTTGCTGAGGTTGTCACAGAAATTTTTAAGAGCAGGGGGTTGCCCCAAAATACCAAGTGGCTGTGCTCTCCATGGGGTTGGCACGGTGACCCAGGGTCCTTACAGCCCACCCTTCCCCAACCCCCCCCAGGGCACATATGCTGTCAGTGCCCAGGCACTTGGCCCTGAAGTTCTTGTAAGTGGCATTGGGGTTGATGATGAGGTACTCCACAAAGATGCTGATGAGCTCCTGCACATTGTGCCATGTTAAGGAGGCAGCCATGAGGGTTTCTGGCAGAGCTGCTGCCTCCCTGCTCCAGTTTTTAAAGAAGCTGCTAAAGCAGGGTAAGGTTCACCATTTTGTTACTAAGCCAAATCCTCTGTCGTGGAGTGGGATGCTCCAAACCCAGGTGTGGAGCTGTTTTACAGCCCACACCACCTTTGGCTACATTGATGTGCTGTCAGAATTCATAAAGAGCTGTAAGCAGAGCTTGCCCAGAGCTGTCAGAGCCAGGCCTGTGGACGTGAACACTTCAGACTCGGCAAGGGTTCGGAGAACCGGAGGTGGGGCTGTGTTTGAAACTGAAGAATCTGCGCCTCTGCTCCAAAAGGGAGACCGGATCAGGGTGTCTAAAAAACCCAAGAGATTTGAGAAAGGTTATGAACAGACGTTCCCAGATGAAATTTTCACAGTAGCGGAAACTGTGAGAAGGGGGCAGGTGCCTGCGTACCACTTAAGACTATGTTCGGGGAGCAACTGGGGGGACATTTTACTCCAAAGAACATAAAAAAGCGGATCCTGACGAGGACAAGATCTGCAAAATTGAGAAGATCATTGCAGCAAAAGGGAAAGGAGGAAAGAAACAGCTGCTGGTGAAGTGGCGTGGCCAGCCCCAGAAATTCAGGGTAGGAGCTTCACCAGTGCAGGACATCTCGGGACTGGTAGTGGAGTGGGGGAAGAAGAAGGATGGCAGGCAGGGGGTTTCTACTCAGCTGATCCCAACTGACCAAAGGGATTCCCATCACCCTGCTTCACTTGAGCTATTAAATACAGCTTTTTCCCCTAGGTTTTTTTTCCACGGACTTGTTTTCTTTAATAATTTTTTTGTCTTTAATTTTCCATCCTTCAGCTTTCCAGCATGGGAGCCACTGAGTGGCCCCAGCCCGTACCGCACAGGAGTCGGTATATATTGTGCTGGCACCCCATTTGGCACCTAGCACTACCGCCTGGAGCTCAGTCAGTTGGGCTGATCCCTCTGTCTCATGGGTTTTGGATGTCCCGTCTGAGAGTGGCCGAAGGGCTGCCCTTCCCTCCCGCTTGCCTGTGAGCTGATCCATCTGTAAACCATCAGTAGACCACACTTTGTTATCCTTTTCTAAATCGGATGGGGGGTGGTGAGTGTTGAATGGGTGAGGGCAGCATATCGAGGGGTGGCTCCGCAGATTGTACTCTGCCACGCTCCCTGTAAGCCCTGTTCCTGCCACGACCCAGTTGTGACGTGCTGTGCACGTTGTCGTCTCCTGAAGTGTACTGGAGCGTGCCATTCCTTGGGGAACAGGAGCAGGCTCTAGGATTCTTTTGAGGATAGGGAATGGGGTCTGCATTTCTAAGGGTGTGTCTGATGTATCTCAGTATCTAATATGGCTGTGTAAGTAGCCAGTAGTGTTTTTTTCCCAGCGCGAATACCGTGACTGGGAACCTTGCCACCCCTTCGATCCAATAATAATATCATATTGTCATACATGAGTCAAGGCACTTTTGGGTAATTTAGGTATTGCCTGTAGCAGAAAAGTAGTATTTCATCTACAGAGACTACGGACTTCTGGGTCTGATGGTTTGCCCCCCAGGTGCCCAATGGATTACTAACGGTCTGGGGTTTTAATAGATCCGTACCTAATATATTTTAGGGCCCTACTGCCACTATGGATCACAGCGTTCTTTCGTTTGGCCGGGTCAGTTTTATCCTGGCTACTGGGAGCTCATCTTTCCCAGTGATCCCTGATGGATACACCCTTTCTCGAGGTTTTCTGGATTAATGCAGCACCATTCCCAATAGTGGGGCTGGAGGAGCAGGCGGGACAATTTTATCTAGCACCTTCCCAACGCCCAAGCTGTCAGTGCAATCCCTTTCACGATTATCCCATAGTTTCTGTAAGGTGGGTGTGGGGACCCTGTTGAACTGGCCTGTCGTAAATCCTGTTCCTCACTGAAGGCTGCATAAATGCCTCCGTTCTGGGTCTTGCTCCTGTCGGTCAGGGGGTCCTTTTATGTCAGATTGTGGGGAGGTTTTGAATATTTTCTCCCTTACTCTTATGATCTTGGGCTCCCGTTGACTTTTGGACGACCGTGACATCCTCAGCTCTCTCTACAGCGTCTTGAGCTTCTCAACGGCTTTTAGCAAATTGCCTGTGTCCGCTGATGCCTCTGTGAGCAGCCCGAGGAAGGGTCCCTTTCCTACCTTGGCTTCACAGTTGGAAATTTCCTGCCACTCCTGAAAGTCTGCTCGCAGGGTTTCCCAGGCAGGACAATTTTCAGGGACCCCGTGCCTATCCCACCTCAGTGTTTTCCATCCATTATCCTCCTGCCATTTTCACCGCTCGAGGTATGGCTGTCTGGCCTCTGGTTCCCTGGGTCCTCCTCCATGCCCTGCTTGAAGACAGGAGCAACGCTGGCTTTCCTCCAGTGCTCTGGCACTTCTCCCAGTCACCGTGACCCATCAAAGGTTATCGAGAGCGGCCTTGCAATGCCATCAGCCAGATCCCTCAGCACTGGTGGGTGCATCCCGTCTGTGCGCAGGCACTTCTGGATGTCCGATGTCCTTCAGCATTCCCTGACCTGATCCTCTTCCGCCGAGGGTGCGCCTGCCTTGCTGCACAGGAGGGGCAGAGCCGGGGTGTATATCAGCAGGGGCTGGTACCTGGTGGGGGGAAAGGGATTCAGAGGGGATTGCGGGGCCCAGGGTGGGTCAGGGGTGCCTGGGGAGGGTTTTGTGGTGCTTTCGCTCCTGCAGACCCGTGATGTGCGCTTCTGTGTCGGGAAAGCTCTCCAGCCATGGGGGTATGTCGCTGGGACACAGCACCCTTGGCGGGGGGATGTGGCACTGCAGAGGGGCCTGTGACGTGAGGAGCCATTTGCCTGCAGGGTGCCAGGCCTGCTGTGCTGGACGCCTGCGGGTCAGGGGCACTGGCACACTCGCTTGCCTCCACGCCAAGCACAGCCCTGGCCAGGCCTTACCGCCTCGAGCTTCACCTGGTCACCTTTCATGAAAGGCAGGTCCTGCTTGACCAACCCCATCTCCTTCTATGACCAGGTGACCCGTTAGTGGATGAGGGAGAGGCTGTGGGTGTTATCTACCTGGACTTTAGTAAGGCCTTTGACACCGTCTCCCACAGCATTCTCCTAGAGAACCTGGCAGCTCATGGCTTGGACAGGTGCATTCTTCGCTAGGTAAAACACCGGCTGGAAGGCCGAGCCCAGAGAGTTGTGGTGAACAGAGTTAAATCCAGTTGGTGGCTGGTCACAAGCGGCGTTCCCTAGGCTCGGTCTTGGGGCCAGTCTTGTTTAACATCTTTATCAATGATCTGGACAAGGGGATCGAGTGCGCCCTCAGTCAGTTTGCAGGTGACACCAAATTGGGTGGGAGTGTCGATCTGCTCAAGGGTAGGAAGGTTCTGAGGTTTGACAAGGCCAGGTGCCAGGTCCTGCCCTTCGGTCACAACACCCACAGGCAATGCTACAGTCTTGGGGAAGAGTGGCAAGAAAGCTGCCAGGCGGAAAAGGACCTGGGGACGCTGGTTGACAGCCACCTGAACATGAGCCAGCAGTGTGCCCAGGTGTCCAAGGCGGCCAACAGCATCCTGGCTTGTATCAGGAATAGCGTGGCCAGCAGGAGTAGGGACGTGATCGTGCCCCTGTACTCGGCTCTGGTGAGGCCGCAACTCAAATATTGTGTTCAGTTTTGGGCCCCTCAGTAGAAGAAGGACATTGAGGTGCTGGAGTGTGTCCAGAGAAGGGCAACGAAGCTGGTGAAGGGAGTGGAGCGGCTGAGGGAACTGGGGTTCTTTAGCCTGGAGCAGAGGAGGCTGAGGGGAGACCTTATCGCTCTCTACATCTATCTCAAAGGAGGTTGTAGCCGGGTGGGTGTTGGTCTCTTCTCCCAAGTGACTAGCGAAAGGACAAGAGGGAATGGTCTCAAGTTGCATCAGAGGAGATTTAGCTTGGATATGAGGAAAAATTTCTTCACCGAAAGAGTGGTCAGGCATTGGAACAGGCTGCCCAGAGAGGTGGTGGAGTCACCATCCCTGACCCTGGAGGTGTTCAGAAAACCTGTAGACGTGGCACTTTTGGGACATGGTTTAGTAGACATGGTGCTGTTGGGTTGACGGTTGGACTTGATGATCCTAGAGGTCTTTGCCAACCTTGAAGTTTCTATGGTTCTGTGACTCTATGGTCATCCCTGGCAAGACCCTCTCCCTGCATCCCAACGCACGCACCCGAGGTATGCACATGGAGGTGGAGATAGAAAAGGCTTTATTGGCAGGGGCTGTCAAAAGGGCAGCAGCCCCTCACTGGCCACGGGGAGGATCTTTCCCAGTGCATATGCTGGGGCGGTGTAGTTCTCCTGAGACAGCACACGTGACAGCAGGTGGTAGAAGAGCTCAGGGTCGCACCAGGAGGCGTAGAGCACCACAGCAACCAGAGCAAAGCCGGCGGCCAGCTGCAGGCTGACCAAGAATAGGCAGAGTATCCTGTGGGGCAGAAGAGGGGTGGGAGACAGGGCAGGGTGGATGCATCCTCACCCCATCTTGCCTATGGGATGGAGGGCGCTGTTCTGGGAGCCCCACGGGCTGCCTCCCCAGCCGTTTCGCACTGCTCCCTCAGGCAGGGTGGGACAGGAGACTCCACAAGCCCGGGAAAACACCCTGGCCCAGAGAAAAGCAACGCTGAGCACTTCCCAGTGGCAAAGCCCACAGCCGGCCAGCAGCTCCTCAGCAGCCTGGACTTGTGAGCCCCAGCAGCTGAAGCAGGTGTCCGACCCATCCCACCCACTGCCTGGGAGTGGGCCCCAGGGACAGGGGACCCAGAGGGGACACTCACTGCAGCCAATACATGAAGCCGCCTCTCCTCACCAGCATGTCCCTCTCCTGCAGGTCAACACAGAGCAAGGACGCTTGTCAGGCACTGCCGCGCAGTCGGGACAGCTGGGGTTGCACAGTGCCCCTGACCTCGCCTTGCGCAGGACTATAGCCCACGCATGGCTGTGACCTCCATGGACCCCTCTCCCCAGGGATACCCACGCTGGCTGGGGCAGGGGCTGGCACAGGCTCTCCCCCTTACCAGCTGTGCTTCCATCGCCTCTGGCAGTGCAGTCCCCGGCGCCTCTGCCTCCTCCTTGCTCTGCCGCTGGCTGCAAGCAACAGGGCTTGGTTGGACGAGTTACAGACCTCCATGGCCATCTATGGAGAGTGGGGTCCCCTTCCAAACATACACCGCCCCAGGCAGGGATTGCGCTCCCCTGTCACACCGCAGGCTGCACATTCCCCCCACCCCATTGCCTGGCACCAGCATTGGCAGTCCCATCACTCCAGGTGCTGCAGAGACCACCCCAGGCACCAATCTGGGCCGAGGGGACCAACTCACCAGGTCTCTTCCTGCTCCAGTGCCTCCTCAAGCTTCTTTATTTCCTGACGCAGTGCCTGGGAGAAGGAAAGGTCTGAGTCCCTGAGCCCGCCGTGGCCCTCCTACAACCCCCCTCCACACCAGAGCCCATGGACACCCACCCAGTTCCCCCCAGCCCTTTCGGCACTACCTCATTCTCCTGCTTGTCTGCCTGCAGCCAGGCCTTCATCCGGGCATAGTGCTTGTCCCCTGCAAAACAACGGCGTATCATGTGGGCAGCTGAGCTGGGACCTGGGCACCCTCGCCCCTCTCCAGCCCCAGGGCCATGCCCACTCGCTACCCCACTGCCCCAGGGCACTGGGAGACTGGGCAACTCGCAAGGCCAGGCATAGGGAAGTGGTGGATGCCCCCATATTCGTGGGAAAATGTCCTCCCCAGTCACACTTCTGCCCACAGCCACTGGGCGACCAGCACAAGGTGACCCTCCTTGAGAGAGGGGGTTTGGACAAGACAAGATGACCTCCAGAAGTCCCTTCAAACCTCTCAGCCCCAGACGACTCAGCTCTGGGACATGGGCAGAGGAGAGGACACCAACCTCACTGCTGAACTTTATGGTGTGATGCAGATCCTGATGGATCTCCTCCTGCAATACGGAAAGGAGAGCAGGGGCTCAGGGTCTGCAGCCCCAGCCCCTGCGGACCAGGAGCCACTCCACACCTACCATATGCTGCAGGAGCTCCTTCCTGTTTGCCATTTGTGTGGAGCTCTGCAGAGAATCTCTGCTAGCTCCTCCATCAGTCCCCAGAGCCTCTGCTGCCTGCAGGAATGGGGAACCATCAGATTCCCTGTCACAGATGTACACCCTCCTCGCCCATGGCACTGCCCCAGCTTCCCACGTCCCAGCACCCATCAGTCACCTGCACATCTGCACCCAGCCAGCGGTCCTGTACGCCCCCCCCGGCCTGTGCCCAGCTCGGCCTGCACTAGCTGGGTGCCCAGGACTTGGCAGGAGGTGGCGGGGGTAGGGGGCACGAGGGACCTGCACTGCTGTGCCTCCCCCTGCCTTTCCCTGAAAGAGGTCTGCCTGCGAGAGAAAGGGAAACAGGAACCTCTCCAGGAGGGGCAGGGGCTGGACAAGGACCCCCGTGGCACCGGCGAGGGCCCACCGCCAGACTACCCGGCACCCCCCTCCCAATCCAGAGGCCCCAGCCCTCCATCACGGATGCCATCGAGGCCCAAAGGAAAGGTCCTCCCCAGCCACACCACTGCTGTGGCTGCTGGGCTGCACGGCCCCAGCACTGGCACCCCCCTCCCTGACCCTGTCAGGACGGGCCTCCTTCTCCCCTCTACCTTCTGCGCCTCTTCCACGCTCACGCCTGCCTCCCCATTCTCCATCTGAAAGTGCTCGTGTGGGAGAGGAGGGGAAGAGGAGCAGCCGTCAGGGCACCGGCACACTCCCACAAGTGCACTGCCCTCCGCCTTATCCCCTCCCGGCTCCCTTCGGGCACTGCCTTGGCCCTCGCGTCCCCTCTCCTTCCCAGCCCTGCCGGCACTGCGGGCAGACAGAGGGACCCCCAGGCCCAACTCTGGACGTGGTCCACACCTGGACATGGTCCCGAGCGCCTGGCTCTCGGTGACCCTGCTCGAGCAGGGGCAAGTGCACGAGACAAGATGATCTCCAGAGGTGCCTTCCAACCTCAAGCCGTCTGGGATTCTGTGAACTCACCTTTGTCTGGGCCACCAGCCCCTCCAGCTCCTGGAGCTCCTGGCGGTTGTTTCGGAAACACCGCGCCACATCACAGTTCTGGGAAGAGGAGCCGGACACAGGCAATGAGCCCCTGACACAGCCCCAGCCGCCGCTGCTGGCCGACATGGGCGCAGGAGGGGACACTGACCTCTCTCCTGAGCTCCTCCATGGCTTCCCTCAGCTCCTGCTGCTTCTTCCCCTGCGTGGGCAAAGGAGGGGTCAGGGGCTCAGCTCTCGCAGCCCCAGCCCCGGGGGGCAAGGGGAACGCTCCACACCTACCAGACACCGCAGCAGCTCCTTGTGCCTTACGGACTCCGCAGAACACTGGGCCAGGCGCTCCCGGAGCATGCGGAGGTCTTCCTTCACCGCTTCTGCCAGCATGGCTGCACCTGCGCGGCGGGAGCCAGCAGGGTGTGAGGGGCACGGGCGCGGGCACTGTCAGGCACGCACACTGGCGGGGACAGTCCCCGAGTACAGGCGCGCACACGCTCTCTCACGCGCAGGACACGGCCACGCAGATGCACGCTCAGGGATGCCCAGGGCTGCCACGGGAGCCTCCCCCCAGAGAGGAGCACCGTCAGCCGCCTGCGCTCGCGCGCCTGCAGCCCCCGCAGCCAGCGGTCCTGTGCACGCACGTGCACTAGTTGCGTGCTCGGCTCGGCCTGCGCCAGCTGGGTGCCGAGCACGTGGCAGGAGGTGGTGGGGGGCTGAGGAGAGAAGGAGCTTCCCCTGCCCTGCTCTGCCGGGCGCTCACGGGGCCCCTCCTGCCCTGGGGCCTCTGCCACGCCACCTCCAGCATCCACATCCCACCCTGTGAGCTCAATACGCTCCCCACCCCCGGGATCCCCTTCCTCTTGGTCCCCCCCTTACCAGCCCCAGCAGCACACGTGCCTCGGTCCAGGCAGCTGCCTTCCCCCTGCCGCTGGCAGACACACACAGACCTCCAGCCAAGGGCTGCGGGGACCGTGGGCGTACTCGGCCCTCACCTCCTCTTCTCCGTCGGGCACCTTCCGCTGCACGGCGGACACAGGACAGGTCGTTGGCGACTGCTCTCCAAACCCCTGCCCAGTAGCACCGAGGTTGGGTTCTCCTCCAAATGCTCCCCCGCCTCTGGGAGCAGCTCCCT
Organism: Grus americana; assembly: GCF_028858705.1. Classification (NCBI taxonomy): domain Eukaryota; kingdom Metazoa; phylum Chordata; class Aves; order Gruiformes; family Gruidae; genus Grus; species Grus americana. The sequence continues at coordinate 3,001,420 of NC_072882.1, forward strand.
TTCTACCTGCCAGGGCGCCCGTCTCACAAAGGCACAGTGACATCACAGTGACACGGCCACCGCTGCCCACTGTGACATGGCCGTCACCTCCCTGGGGCTGGTGCCAAGAGCTGAGGCGGGGCCCAGCCACCGCCACGGGGAAACAGGGCGTCACTCTCAGCACCCACTCTTAGCATGCGGGCGGGAGCGACTGCGGGTGCTGCCTGTCGGCGTCTCCCCGTGGGGTTTGCCTGTTCCTTGACCATCCGGCTCTCACAGCTCCCCGCCCCAGCACCAGGCATGAGCCAGGCTGCGCGCGGCCTCCCACCAGGCACACGCAGACACTCACACGCAGGCGTGTGCACCACGGGTGTGCACCACAGATGTGCATGGACGGCCACACCGCGTGGGCTCCAGCACAGAGCTCAAGCATCCAGCCCCCAAGCTACAGCCCGGGAAGGGGAAAAAGGAAGACTATCCCTCTGCTCTAGCCCGGGCAGACACCATGCTTGCAGACTCCCAAGCGGAATGCGGTCTCTCCCGTGCTCAGAGAGCCACGGCTGCTGGCAGGCGGGGGGACGCCAGGAGGAAGGGTTGGCGGCATGCAGCAGGCAGGCAGGCAGGCAGGCGGTGACCCACGTGCTTCAGCTCTGGCCCCTCAAGCGGCTGCACGCAGTGGATAAGTCCATGCTGCAGCAGGTACACCTTGAAGCATCGGTGGCTGTGCGTGGGGTCATGCTGGAACACCTCAAAGCGTGTGCCCGCCACAGGGCAGGTTTATTTCTGAAGGGACTGCAGTGACTGTGGCTGTGGGTAAGGCCATGCTGGAGCAGGTGCACCTCGAAGCGACTGTGACTGTGGATAAGTCTATGCCGCAGCAGGTATAGCCCTGGAGAGACTGTGGCTCATAGGTCAGGCTCCACTTGGAGCAGGTGCACCCCTAAGGGACTGCAGCCTGTGGATAAGTCCAAGCCGGAGCAGGGGCAAGGGGAGGAGTTCATCGCAATGTTAGACCCGATGGTCTGGCCCAGAGGGACCAGGGGTGGAGACTGTAATGGAAATGCTTTTAAATGGTTGTAGCGCATGATTTGAATTGCGTGTTAGAGGAATTACCATAGCAGGAACCACCTGAACCAACGGAGGACAAGCCTTACAAGAAGCAGTGCAAGTGCAGCAGTGGACCTGACCTGAGCTGCTTTGGTGCCCAGGAGCTCCACGCAACACACCACCTGTGTTTCTGTAAGATGAACGCATGGCTTTTGCTTTCCTTATTAAAGTGTCTTTATCTCAACCCATGAGTTTTCTCACTGTCACTCTTCCGACTCTCTCCTCCATCGCACCGGGGGGGGGGGGCGGGTGGGAGGGAGCGAGCGAGCGAGCGAGCGGCCGCGTGGTGCTTAGCTGCCGGCTGGGGTAAAACCACGACAATGGGGACAGGGGCCTGCTGGGCTGTGGTGCCACCAGGGATGGGAGCCTGGGGAGGCAGGAGACGTGGGCCGTGGGGCTGTGGGGAGGGAGAAGGGCAGGGGCTGTGGGGCTGTGGTGTGGGAGGGTGGCTGTGGGGGTCGTGGGGAGCATTGGGGAGGGAGGAAGGGAGGGGGCTTGGAAGGGTCTAGGGGTCTGTGGGTGAGCGTGTTTGCCGGCCTCGGTGTAAATGAGTCCCCGGCTGCTGGAGCCTGAGTAGCCTCAGACACGCTTACCGGGGTGGCCTGCACATTGCTAAATGGTTGCCGAAAAGGTGGAGTAAGAAAACGACCGTGGCCTGAGAAGACGGTGGTTCCACCCGATTCTACAGCGTCATAAATACTGCGGGGACAGAGGGAGGGAGGGAGGGAGGCCAGGTGAGGCTGGCACGCAGGGACCTGGCTTGCGGCAGGCAGGGTGGCGGTGCCCAGTGCCTTGCAGATGAGACTGGGCCTGGCCTGGAGAGGCTGCGCGGAGCGGCACGCAGGGCAAGACCCTCTCCCTGCGCCCCAACGCACGCACCCGAGGTGTGCACATGGAGGCGGAGATAGAAAAGGCTTTATTGGCAGGGGCTGTCAAAAGGGCAGCAGCCCCTCACTGGCCACGGGGAGGATCTTTCCCAGTGCATACGCCAGGGCGCTGTAGGTCTCCTCAGACAGCGCATGCGACAGCAGGCGGTAGAAGAGCTTGGGGTCGTACCAGGAGGGGCAGAACTGGCCCTGGTCAATTCTCTTGCGCTCGCAGCCCAGAAAGCCAACCGTATCATAGAATCATAAAATCATAGAATGGTTTGGGTTGGAAGGGACCTTAAAGATCATCTAGTTCCAACCCCCCTGCTGTGGGCAGGGACACCCTCCACTAGACCACATTGCCCAAAGCCTCATCCAACCTGGTCTTAAACACTTCCAGGGATGGGGCACCCACAACCTCTTTGTTCCAGTACCTCACCACTCTAACAGTAAAGAATTTCTTTCTAACATCTAATCTAAATCGACCCTCCTTCAACTTAAACCCATTACCCCTTGTCCTGTCGCTACACTCCCTGATAAACAGTCCCTGACCATCTTTCCTGTATCCTGGGCTGCATGCAAAGAAGCGTGACCAGCAGGTCCAGGGAGGGGACTCTCTCGCTCTCCTCCGCTCTCGTGAGACCCCACCTGGAGTTCTGCAACCAGCTCTGGGGGCCCCAGTAGAAGCCCGGAGCACAGGGCATGCCACCGCCCGGCGCAGGAGGAGGTGTGTAACGGCACAGCAGCTTGCCGGGGCAGCCAAAGGAGGTGCCGCTCGCTCTCTGTGCTCCCACGTGCTTCTGGACCCCTTGTCTCTGCGAGCTGCGGGTGTGGGTGGGGGCTAACCCGCAGGGTGTCTCCCTCCCGGGTGGCACAGCCACCCCGTCCTGGGCAGCCCCTCTGAGGTCATCATGGGCATCACCAGCCGGCTCTTGTGAGGTCATAACCTGCTGTCCGCCATAAAACCCCACGCTGCAGAGGTGGGCAGCAGTGCGAAGCAGAGCGCTTTCAGCAGCAAGCGGATGCCTGGAGAAGAGGTGCCTGGGTCTCGGGAGAAGAGCAGGCTTTTCCCTCCTCCTGGCCAGTGTGCTGCAATTGCAGGGATCTCAGCCAGGATGGGCAGGTGGGTGCAATGGGGCCCAGAAAGCAGGGAGGGATCCGGCCAGAAGCCTTGTGTGCTGCCTGGCTTCCCGGCAGAGCAGGCAGACCCAGAGCATAGGGGCTGTCTGCACTAGTGCCCTCCAGCCCGGCAGCCCAGCAACCCCACTCCGGGGGCACGGCCCTGCCCCTTCTCTGGGGAGAGCTGAGTGGGGCCATGCTGCTGCCCCTCCCCGTGTCAGGCCAGAGGTCTTTGTGTCCCAGGGGCGGTGTTCAACGGGCCAGACCTTCCCAAAGGCCCTTGGGCCCTCGCGCTTGCAGCTGTGCTGAGCACCAGGTTCCTCCTGGTGGCAAGTGAGCTCCTAAAGGGACCCCTGGCAAATATGTGTCCCAACCTTGGGCTTTGGTGACAATAGCGTTCCCTCTCTTTTAGACACTGTGACAGCCAGCAGAAGGGCAGGCGGGTCCAGAGGCTCCTGTTCCTGCTGCTTCCCATCCTGTCTGGTGAGTACCCCTGACCAAAAACGGTCCTCTCAGTCCTGGGGAGAGTGACCAGCTCCTGAGGAAAATAACCATCTCTTGACAATGTGATCCACAGCTGTTGTCTACTGCTTGATCTCCACGGTGTGGGGAAAGGGAGTGCGGTGGGTAAGTGCCTCTTGCTGTGGGAAAGCCAACGCCTGCAAAGGCTGTGCTTCTGCCCTCCTGCCTCCCCTGGGAACACGGGGCTCATTTTTATGCCCGTCACCACTGAGGCGGAAAAGGCGGGGTGGGAGGGGGGCAGAGGCAGGGGGGAGGGGCACGTCTGTTTGTCCTCCAAACTCCTCAGCGCCTTGATGGGGTTCAACATGGAGCCGGTTCTCCTGGAGCGACCTTGGCAGAATGGCAGGCTGAAGTGTGGAGCACTTTGGCAGAAGGTGCCTTTGCTGCCTGCATCCCTCTTGGATAGCCTCGGGGGTCAGACGGAGACCCGAAAGATGCTCTGCTGAACATGGCTGGTCAAAGAGACCAACCTTTGGGTCGCGGTGTCTCCAAAGTGACTTGAAGCAGCAGGAAATTCTGCCTGCTCTCCCTAGGGGAGTCTCCTTGGGGAAGCCCTGGCAGTGCTGCTCGTGCTTGCTCCAGCGGAGTGTCTCTCCCAAGCGTCAATTTTGGCAGTAAACGAGCTACTTCCAGAGTCCATCCCACCCCCTCTTTACCTTGCAGGAGGCGCCAGGGCTTCCGGAAGCGGAGCTGCAGTCTCTGAGGTAAGAGTGCTTTCTCGCCAAGGAACGCACTCTGTGGAGCCATCGTGCTGCCTGCACGCACTCGCCTCACGCCCAGGGCTCCTGACCTTCCCCGTCTACTACTCGCGGTGGTGGAAGGGAGCCCTTTGTAAACCAGAGGACAGAAAGGCTCTGGGGGATGGGGGGGGCCCAGGCCCACGGGACCCTTCTCTGCGTGGCGTTGGGAGCCTGCCTGCCTGCAGAGGCTGGGCAGCTGCTGGACAAGACCTGCTTTCTCTTTGCCTCCAGGAACTCACAGGCTTGGCTGGAGCTGAAGATGCGGGAGCTCAAGGAGACGGTGGCTCAGGTGTCTGATGCAAAGGGGAACATAGTGCAGGCAGTGAGCGAGGTCCTTGAAGACCATGGTGTCCAAGAGGAGAAGAGAGAGGTAAGGGTGCTGGCGGTAGATGAGAGACCTCGCTCCCTTTCTGGGCTCCCTCCTGCGGCGTCCTCTTGGCACTCTCAAAGTCAGCACCTTTTCTGACAGGTCTTGCCTTGTGTTTTGTGACACGGAGGTGCTCCTTGGCTCTGTGCTAGGACCAGGGTTTTATGCAGAACGGTTCGTGCGTGTGGTGGTGGTCACTGCCATCTCTCCCTTTGCAATTCTTTCCCAGGAAATTCTGCGGTTGGCCCAGGCGGCAATTGAGAAGGCCCTTGACGACTCCATCCAGATGCGTGACTGGGCTCTGGAAGCCTTAGGTATGCAGACAGAAAGTCTCGCTGCCCTCGGTTTGCGTATGGCACTCCCCCAAAGTCTGCCAAGATCTGCTTTCAAGCCTGAGAAATGCATCCTCATGCACTGCTCCAACTCCTAATCTCTGTCCGCCTTCATGTCAGGTGCCACCATTGATGAGAAGAGGACATCCAAGAGTTATGGTGGGCAAGGCAAGAAGACCTGGTGGCTTTTTCCATTCGCCTTCTCTTCTGCAAACCCTCCAGAGACAATCTTGCAGGTATCACAAGGGAAGTCCTGACTTGGCGGTTCACCTCCTTGCTTTCGGATTGGCAGACCAAGTGCACAGCACTTCCCTTCAGCACGGCCGTACCGCTCGGCCCTGCAGTCTGCATCGCACTCCTGACCCCTGCGATTCCTGACGGCACTACCCTCCCATCAGGAGGGGGACCGTGCTGAACCCAGCTGCTGTGACCTGCCCACCAGCCTTGGTTGCAGTTAGCCGAGGAACTTTGTCCTCGGCGGCCCCACTGCCAAACTGCAACTCGGAGGGTCCCTTTCCGGAGTGGGTGGGGGCTGCTGAGCCATGGGAGCAGGGAGAGACGCTCCTCCGGGCCCCCGGACCTAACCTGCATGACCAAGTCTGAAGCAGGGTCCAAGTCTGCATTGGACCCTGCAGCTGCAGGGCAATCTTTGAAGGGCGGTGGGGTGAGGTGCACTAGGGAGACCTGCCCTGCCTCTGCAGGCTCCAAGAAAGCAGAGCTGCCTCGGGAAAGGTGGTAGAGCCCAGAGGTTTTGTAGGAACCCTTCCGTATTGCCCTGCTGCCCATCGACTCGTACCCATTTACGAGCAGGATTGCAGCCCACAGGCAAGGCAAGGTCTCTGCTTCTGGCCAAACAGGCAGCTCCGTTGGCTCTTTGGCTGCCTTGCCGCTCATGGTCATGGCTTTCTGGTTTCAGCTCCGTATTGCCCCGGGCAGCTGCTGGGCTTTCCAAGGATCTCGAGGCCACGTGGTCATCCGTCTGCCTGAGCCAGTCTGGCCAACGGCTTTCACCATCTGGCATATCTCCGAGGCAGTCTCTCCTTCCGGGGAGGTCAGCAGCGCCCCCAAAGAGTTTGCTGTCTCCGTAAGTCTTTGCCTTGCGCTTCTTGGGGGGGGCCCGGCCCCGGGGAAAAGCTGTGCCAGAGACGTGCTTCTCACGGCGCTTACTCTCAGACAGCCGTCTGGGGCTGGCTGCTGCAGAGCACCGCATCCCCCGGGGGGGGCACTGGGGGCTCGTGGGGTTCTGTGCCTCTGGGGGCTTCTTCTCTGCTTCGTGGCCGAGGCTCCTGGAGCACGCGCTCAACGCCCCCTGACCCCGAGTCAGCCCAAGCTGTGCTAGACTGCCGCTAGAGCCGAGGGAGGTGGGGAAGGGTTCCCGGGTTCAGCCTCGGCATGCCCTTTTGCCGACGCCCTGCTCGAGCCTGACCGGCTCCCTTTGTCTCTTGTCTTTGAGGGAGCGGATGAGGCAACGGCAGAAACGCTCCTGGGGACGTTCACCTACGACGTGCACAAGGAGATCGCTCAGACATTCCATGTGCAGGTACCGCAAGAGCTGTGGGCAGGATGCCCGGGAAGAAGGCAGGGTTGTCCGCAAGCCCTTGGGGAAAGAGTGCAGAGGATCACCCCAGCCAGTCTCTGCTCTCCCACGCTGCTTGCTCCTGCAGGGAGGACAGCAAGGGGAGACCAAATGGGGCTTTGCTCTGCTGGCTGAGGCAGCTGACCCACCTTTGCAAGGGCTTTCCTTTTCCTCCGCGTAGCGAGTGTAGAGAAAGCAGCGGTGGGAAGGGGTCCAGGAAGGGAAACAGTCCCCCTCAGGGGAGACGGCAGGAGGGAGGAGGGCAGACGTCTTCCCCCTCAGCGGGACGCTTCCCGTGTCCCAGAGCAGCCCAGGCAGCAAAACGCCTCCGCTTTCCACAGCTCCCCTCAGCAAGCCTCTGAGGCCAGACCTTTGCTTTCTAGGCACAGAGGGTTCCTCCATGGCCCTGGCAAAGAGGGGTCTGGTTGCCCTGGCTTCCTCCTTCGCCAGGGCTGCCGTTTGGTCCTCAGCAGGGGGAGCGCGGGCAGAGGGGGCGCCGGCGATGTGCTGTGGCTCTTGCCACCTCTGTAATGATGGCTCCCCCCATTTCTTTACAGAAGGAGCTTCCCCGGACCTTTCGCTACATCACACTCCGGGTGCACAGCAACTGGGGAAACCCCGAGTACACCTGTGTCTACCGAGTACAGGTTCACGGGAAGACGGCGAGCCGCAACGACCGCCCGCAGGCCCAAGAGCTCCTTTAGGAAGAAAAATAAAAGAAAGGAGATGTTTGGCAGCTTGACGTGTGTGTGTTCCTTGGGAAAGATCTTCCAGGGAGCTTCCAGCATCTTGTGCCTCTAGTGGGGAAGGGAGCTTTCTCTCTCAGGAGGAGGATGCTCGTGCTCCAAGGGACCTTGCACCCTTGGCAGGAGGATAAGGGATGGAAAACACCTAGGTGGGACAGGCTGCAAGGGACACAGGGAAGGGGAACGGGGCTTGAAGGACAAGCAGCCCGATGGTTCAGCTCAAGCTTCGCAGCCCAGGGTCGCTCACCAAAGCTCCAGCGTCACTGGGAGAAAGCAGAATCTCCCGCTGGCAGAGAAGAGGAGCGAAGCAGGTCTGTCTGCAAGGCCCGGTGCTCGCTCTTCGTAGGCAGTGGGGTGCCCGTGCCGGTGGTCCCAAGGGCATTAGGCAGCTTGGGACTTCTCCGGGATGAAATGTTTCAGTATGTCTTTTCTTCCTAGCTTGGGGGGCGCGTAAGGGGGGCATTTGGGGGCCCACTGGGGAGACGGACAGTAGAGCTGAGAGAGGTGCCCGGGCCCCTCACTCCAGTCCTGAGCGGGGAGTGCTGTGCCCGGCACGGTGCATGGTCCCACGGTGGCATTTGAAGAGGGTGTTTGGAAAGAGCGGAGGCAAATTGGGCCCCTGCTCTGCCTGACCCCTCTCCTGTCCCCCAGGAGACTTCTTCTGTTCCTCGCCTTCCTCCAGATCGCCATCCTCATCGTAGTTGTGCTGAAGGGAGACATCCTTGACTGGGTCCTGCCACCAAAGCTGGCGGCCGCCTTTGGGAGCCGCCCAGCGAGGTCCCAGCTCTTCTGAGATAAAGCAGGAAAGAGAATAAAGCAGCCTGTGACTGTAGAACAAGGGTGCGACCTTGTCAATGAATGTCCGCTGACGGGTCGGAGGGAGGTGGCTGCTGCTTTCCCTTCTGCCTGTGCACACCCCGCGATGGCTCTGCCTCAGACCTGGCTCTTGCCCGATTTGGAGGCAGGAATATCCCTTTGGTCGGTGTGGGTCAGCGTTCCTGGCTACATCCCCTCCCAAGATCTTGCCCATCCACAGTCTAGTGGGGGAGGGTGGGGGGTGGAGGGGTGGGGGGGGGATGTGGGAGAGACAGCCTTGATGCTGTGCTAGCACTGTTCAGTAGTAGCCAAAACACTGGTGTGTTATCAACACCTTGCTAGCTACCAACACAAAGCACAGCACCGTGAGAGATGCTTTGGGGAAAATTAACTCCCTCTCAGTCAGATCCAACACAGCAGGGGGTGTGGAGGCAGGCAGTTGCCGTGGGTGTCTGTGGCTGAGGCAGTGTCTGAAGCGGTTTGGGGCAGTTGTGGGGTATTTGATCATAAACAGCTAATAGCTGAGGAGAGCTGGGGTGCCCAGGGATGACCCCGGAATCATAGAACCATAGAATCTTCAAGGTTGGCAAAGACCTCTAAGGTCATCAAGTCCAACCGTCAACCCAACAGCACCATGTCTACTAAACCATGTCCCAAAGTGCCACGTCTACAGGTTTTCTGAACACCTCCAGGGTCAGGGATGGTGACTCCACCACCTCTCTGGGCAGCCTGTTCCAATGCCTGACCACTCTTTCGGTGAAGAAATTTTTCCTCATATCCAAGCTAAATCTCCTCTGATGCAACTTGAGACCATTCCCTCTTGTCCTTTCGCTAGTCACCTGGGAGAAGAGACCAACACCCACCCGGCTACAACCTCCTTTGAGATAGATGTAGAGAGCGATAAGGTCTCCCCTCAGCCTCCTCTGCTCCAGGCTAAAGAACCCCAGTTCCCTCAGCCGCTCCCATCAGACTTGTGCTCCAGTCCCTTCAGTGCTCCCCACGAATATTTTGGGATTGGATTTATTGAAAGGGAACTCCTGGACAGACTCGGCAGGGAGGCAGTGGAAGTTCGGGTCTCCGGCAACCCTGATGAGGCGTTTGCAGGCTGCTCCTACCCTCCCCCCCCCCCCCCGCCTCTAAAATCGTGAATGTGAAACCCTGTCCCTTACCGCTGGCAGCGAGGGAGGGAATCGCTCCGGTGATAAGAGAGCTGCAAGAGCAGGGGCTAATTATTCCAACTCACTCCCCTTATAACTCCCCAGCGTGGCCAGTTCGCAAACCGAATGGGAAGTGGCGGCTAACGATCGATTATCGATGCTTAAACGCCGGCACCAGTCCTCTGACAGCGGCCGTGCCTAATATGGCCGAACCGATTGGCACCATACAGGAACAGTCCCATAAAATGTCAGCCACCATTGATGCAAAAGACATGGTTTTCATGGTTCCTCTACAGGAAGGTGATAGAGCTAGATTTGCATTTACATGGGAAGGTATACAATATACCTTTACTCGTTTGCCCCAAGGATATCGGCACTCGCCTACCTTGGCGCACCACGCCCTGGCCCAAGCACTGTCAGAAATCATCCCTGAGGAGGGAGTTAAAACCTACCAATACATCGATGATATATTGGTGGGGGGGTCCGATGCCACTGCGGTGGGACAAACCCAAAAGAAAACGATCACTCACCTGGAAAGTTTAGAACTTCAGGTTCCAGCAGAAAAGATACAACTCCCCTCCCCCCGAGGTGAAGTTCCTAGGTATATGGTGGAAAGGAGGAGCGATTTCTATTCCCCCCGAAACCTTGGCTACTTTAGAACAGATAAAAATCCCAGGGGACAAAAAAAGGAACTGCAACATATCCTAGGCTTGCTGGTATTCTGGAGGAAACAGATGCCGGATTTTTCTGTCACAGCTCGTCCCCTGTAGGATTTAACGTGCAAAAAAGCTACCTGGGATTGGACTCCTACTCATGAGGAAGCCCTGAAATTACTAGTGTTTGAAGCAGGAACATATCAAGCTTTGGGTCCACTACACCCGACAGATGCGCTCCAAATTGAATGGGGTTTTGCAATTCATGGGGCATCTATACACGTGTGGCAGCGTGGGCCGGAGGGTCCGACCCGCCCCATTGCGTTTCATTCACGCGGCTTGAAAGATGCAGAAAAGCGATACTCGGTCTGGGAAAAGGGTCTTTTTGTGGTGAGTCTAGCCTTGCAGGAGGCTGAAAGAATGATACGGCAACAATCCATAATCCTGCGCGGGCCCTTTAAGGTCCTAAACCCCGTACTGGCAGGCACCCCACCCCCTGTGGCAGTTGCCCAGTGGGAAAGGGTCAGGAAGCGGTATGCCCAGCTAGAGCCTTACAGTCACGCTTAGCCAGTGGAGGAGGGAGCACCCAAAATGCTCCAAATAACACAGGAAAAATCATCCACGCCCTGATGAGGAAACCCCTTCTTCCTACATAAAGGAAGCCCCCTCATTGGAATGCCACCTGAAAAATGTGTGCTTTACTGAGGCCTCTTGGAGGAGGGAGGGGAAAGTATGGAAATACCGAGCAGCTGCTCTGCACGTTGATTCTGGGGAGCCAATTGCAACAGAAGGAGAAGGGAGCGCTCAGGTGGGGGAACTGAGAGCAGTTTGGAGTGTGGTAATGAGAGAGACAGGCAGGATGGAACCCGTACACATCTCCACTGATCCTTGTGCCGTAGTCAAGGGATGCACCGAGCGGCTCTCCTTTTGGGAACAAAAGCAGTGGGAAGTAAACCGGGTGCCCGTATGGCAGAGGAAAAAGTGGGAGGAGATATTAAATGTGGCCAAGCAAAAGCCCGTATTGGTGGGGTGGGTAGCCGCCCACCAAGGGGGGGATCACCCAGCGCGCATTCCGAACAATCAGGTGGACTCGCTCACCCGCCTGGCTGTGCTGGCGGAAGAGAGAGAAGAGGAGAAATGGGAACGCTTATTGGAGTGGCTACACGTGATACGTGGTCACTCGGGAGTCAAAGATCTTCTTAAGGAGGCTGGGAGCAGAGGATGGCCTGCTCCCCGAAAACTCCGTAGCACAGTAATTTCTGCCTGCGGCCTATGCCGGACCAGACTGGAAAAGCACCCCTGACAAGATCCTCCACTCCGTCTGAGGGATGGGAAAGGACTATGGGAAACCTGGCAGGTCGATTACATAGGGCCTTTCAAGAAATCAGAAGGGAAACAGTATGTGCTTGTTGGGGTGGAAGTAATATCGGGACTTGTTCAGGCCGAAGCAGTAGCAGGACAACCGGGGAAAATTAAAGGAAATGAGAAAATGTAATGCATTAATTGAAAACGTGATATTAAATAACAGAGTAGAGTGGAATGGAATGGAAATGACAATGACATGACATGATAAAATGGAATGAATTAATTGAAAACATTATATGAAATAATGAAATGGAATGGCATGGGAGGTGAATGCAATGGAAATGGTAATGACAACCATAACAATAATGATATGACATCACATGACATGAAAATGAAAATAAAATGAAATTAAACTATAGAATTGAATGCGTTAATTGAATATATGTTATTATATAAAAGAATGGAATGGAATATAACTAAATGGAACGGGACCAGGAATGGGAATAGGAATGACAATGAAATGAAATGAAATGAAATGAAATGAAATGAAATGAAATGAAATGAAATGATGAAATGTAATGTATTGTAATGAAATGAAGAGAAATGAAATGAGTGAATGCATTAATTGAAAATATGGTATGATGTTAAAGAATGGAATGGAATGGTATATAACTAAAAGGAATGGAATACATACGACAATGAAAATGAAAAAGAAATGAAATGAAAAAATTGAATGCATTAATTTAAAATAATATTTAATAAAAGAATGCAATGCAATGGAATGCAGTGGAATGCAATGCAGTGGAACAGAAATTACAATATCAGTTTCAATGTCAATATCATGACATGAAATGATGAAATGAAATTACAAACTGAATGTATGAATTTAAAACATGATATTAAATTAAAGAATGAATTTAAATGGAATGGAATTTAACGGAAAGGAATTGGAAATGGAATGAAAAAAATGAATGTATTAATTGAAAACATGATATTAAATAAAAGAGGGAAGGGAAGGATCTGCAACAGCTGTTGGTCCTGGAGCTTCCAATTTGAGAGACCTTACAGCATGAAAGCAATGTTCATGTAGAGCTCTGGCAAGTGAACTCGAAGCCAGTCGATGGCCGAGGGATGCTGAGTTGCACCTCGTTTGCAGTTTTCAGTTTTGAGGCTTGAATCTCGAAAATGACTAGAGAGCTGCTAAGTCGCATGTCGGAGTTTTTGGTTGCCTAAAGGAGCGTGCATCTCTAGGGTTAGTAGGGCTGTGAATGGGGCCATGGTAGAGGTTTCAGGAAAGACACAGCATTCGGGGCTGGGACGTTTTGCCTGGGAGCAGGGCCTGGACGTTTGCAGTTTTGAGGCTTCAATCTCGAAAATGGCTCGATTGATGCTAAGTTGCACGTTGGAGTTTTTGGATGCCTAAAGGAGCCTGCAGCTCCAGGGTTAGCAGGGCTGTGAATGGGGCCATGGTAGAGGTTTCAGGAAAGCAACACCATTCGGGCTGGCAGGTTTCGCCTGGGAACAGGGCCCAGACATTTTCAATTTTGACGGCCAAAGGCGGGCGAAGGACAGCGAGCCGCTCGGTCGCATGTTGGAGTTTTTGGATGCCTAAAGGAGCCTGCAGCCCCACGGTTAGTAGGGCTGTGAATGGGGCCATGGTAGAAGTTTCAGCAAATCAACAGCATTCAGGGCTGGGACCTTTCACCTGGGAGCAGGGCCCGGACGTTTTTAGTTTTGAGGCTTGAATCTCGAAAATGCCTAGAAAGCTGCTCCTTCGCATTTCGCAGTTTCTGGATGCCTAAAGGAGAGTGCAGCTCCAGGGTTAGTAGGGCTGTGAATGGGGCCAAGGTAGAGGTTTCAGCAAAGCAACACCATTCGGGGCTGGCAGGTTTCGCCTGGGAGCAGGGCCCGGACGTTTTCAATTTTGACGGCTGAACGCGGGTGGCGGACAGCGAGCCGCTCCGTCGCATGTCGGAGTTTTTGGATATCTAAAGGAGCCTGCATCCCCAGGGTGAGTAGGGCTGTGAATGGGGCCATGGGAGAGGTTTCAGGAATGCAACAGCATTCGGGGCTGGCAGATTTCGCCTGGCCACAGGGCCCAGACGTCTGCAGTTTTGATGGCCGGAGGTGGGCGATGGACAGCGAGGCCGTCTGTCACACGTCGCAGTTTCTGGATGCCTAAAGCAGCATGCAGCTCCAGATTTACTAGTGCTGTGAATGGGCCCATGGTAGAGGTTTCAGGAAAGACACAGCGTTCTGGGATTGGCAGGTTTCTCCTGGGAGCAGCACCCAGACATTTACAGTTCTGAAGCTTGAATCTCAAAAATTGCTAGAGAGCTGCTAAGACACACGTCGCACTTTTTGGATGCCTAAAGCAGCATGCAGCTCCAGATTTAGTAGTGCTGTGAATGGGCCCATGGTAGAGGTTTCAGGAAAGACACAGCGTTCTGGGATTGGCAGGTTTCTCCTGGGAGCAGCACCCAGACATTTACAGTTCTGAAGCTTGAATCTCGAAAATTGCTAGAGAGCTGCTAAGACACACGTTGCACTTTTTGGATGACTAAAGGAGCGTGCAGCTCCAGGGTTAGTAGGGCTGTGAATGGGCCCATGGTAGAGGTTTCAGGAAAGACACAGCATTCGGTGCTGGCAGGTTTCACCTAGGAGCAGGGCCCAGACCTTTACAGTTTTGAAGCTTGAATCTCGAAAAAGGCTTGAGAGCTGCTAAGACGCATGTCGCAGTGTTTGGATGCCTACAGGAGCGTGCAGCTCCAGGGTTAGTACAGCTGTGAATGGGGCCATGGTAGAGGTTTCAGCAAAGAATAAGCATTCGGGGCTGGCAGATTTCACCTGGGAGCAGGGCCCGGACGTTTGCAGTTTTGAGGCTTGTGTCTTGAAAATGGCTTGAGAGCTGCTAAGACGCATGTCGCAGTGTTTGGATGCCTACAGGAGCGTGCAGCCCCAGGGTTAGTAGGGCTGTGAATGGGGCCATGGTAGGGGTTTCAGCAAAGCAACACCATTCGGAGATGGCAGGTTTCGCCTGGGAGCAGGGCCTAGACGTCTGCAGTTTTGATGGCCGGAGGTGGGCGATGGACAGCGAGCCCCTCTGTCGCACGTCGCAGTTTATGGATGCCTAAAGGAGCCAGCAGCTCCAGGATTAGTAGTGCTGTGAATGGGCCCATGGTAAAGGTTTCAGGAAAGACAAAGCATTCGGAGATGCCAGGTGTCGCCTGGGAGCAGGCCCCGGACGATTTCAATTTTGATGGTCGCAGGCGGGCGATGGACAGCGATCTGCTAAGACGCATGTCGCACTTTTTGGATGCCTAAAGAATCCTGCAGCTCCAAGGTTAGTAGGGCTGTGAATGGGGCCATGGGAGAGATTTCAGGAAAGACACAGCATTCGGAGATGGCAGGTGTCGCCTGGGCGCAGAGCTCGGACGTTTTCAATTTTGATGGTCGCAGGCGGCCGATGGACAGTGATGTGCGTTGTCGCACGTCGTAGTTTTTGGATGCCTAAAGGAGCCGGCGGCTCCAGATTTAGTAGTGCTGTGAATGGGGCCATGGGAGAGGTTTCAGTAGACACAGCTTTCGGGGCTGGCAGGCTTCGCCTGGGTGCATGGCCCGGACCTTTACGGTTTTGAGGCTTGAATCTCGAAAATGGCTAGAGAGCTGCTAAGACGCATGTCGAAGTGTTTGGATGCCTAAAGGAGCCGGCAGTTAAGCGTTAGTAGGGCTGTGAATGGGGCCATGGTAGGGGTTTCAGGAAAGACACAGCATTCGGGGCTGGGAGGTTTCTCCTGGGAGCAGGGCCCAGACGATTATAGTTCTGAAGCTTGAATCTCGAAAATGGCTAGAGAGCTGCTAAGATGCATGTCGCACTTTTTGCATGCCTAAAGGAGCGTGCAGCTCCAGGGTTAGGAGGGCTGTGAATGGGGCCATGGTAGAGGTTTCAGGAAAGACACAGCATTCGGGGCTGGGCCTTTCACCTGGGAGCAGGGCCTGGATGTTTGCAGTTTTGACGCTCGAAGCCCCAAATTGGCCATAGAGCTATTAATATTGCATGTCGCAGTTTATGGATATCTAAAGGAGCCTGCATCCCCAGGGTTAGTAGGGCTGTGAATGGGGCCATGGGAGAGGTTTCAGGAATGCAACAGCATTCGGGGCTGGCAGATTTCGCCTGGCCACAGGGCCCAGACGTGTGCAGTTTTGATGGCCGGAGGTGGGCGATGGACAGCGAGGCCGTCTGTCACACGTCGCAGTTTCTGGATGCCTAAAGCAGCATGCAGCTCCAGATTTAGTAGTGCTGTGAATGGGCCCAAGGTAGAGGTTTCAGGAAAGACACAGCGTTCTGGGATTGGCAGGTTTCTCCTGGGAGCAGCACCCAGACATTTACAGTTCTGAAGCTTGAATCTCGAAAATTGCTAGAGAGCTGCTAAGACACACGTCGCACTTTTTGGATGACTAAAGGAGCGTGCAGCTCCAGGTTTAGGAGGGCTGTGAATGGGGCCATGGTAGAGGTTTCAGGAAAGACACAGCATTCGGGGCTGGGCCTTTCACCTGGGAGCAGGGCCTGGATGTTTGCAGTTTTGACGCTCGAAGCCCCAAATTGGCCATAGAGCTATTAATATTGCATGTCGCAGTTTATGGATATCTAAAGGAGCCTGCATCCCCAGGGTTAGTAGGGCTGTGAATGGGGCCATGGTAGAGGTTTCAGGAAAGACACAGCATTCGGGGCTGGCAGGTTTCACCTGGGAGCAGGGCCCAGACCGTTACAGTTTTGAAGCTTGAATCTGAAAAAGGCTTGAGAGCTGCTAAGACGCATGTCGCACTTTTTGGATGACTAAAGGAGCGTGCAGCTCCAGGGTTAGTACAGCTGTGAATGGGGCCATGGTAGAGGTTTCAGGAAAGACAGAGCATTCGGGGCTGGCAGGTTTCACCTGGGAGCAGGGCCCGGACGTTAGCAGTTTTGAGGCTTGTGTCTCGAAAATGGCTTGAGAGCTGCTAAGACGCATGTCGCAGTGTTTGGATGCCTACAGGAGCGTGCAGCCCCAGGGTTAGTACAGCTGTGAATGGGGCCATGGTAGAGGTTTCAGGAAAGACAGAGCATTCGGAGATGGCAGGTTTCGCCTGGGAGCAGGGCCAGAACGTTTGCAGTTTAGAAGCTTGAATCTTGAAAATGGCTAGAGAGCTGCTAACATGCATGTCGTACTTTATGAATGCCTAAAGGAGCCTGCAGCTCCAGGGTTGGTTAGGGCTGTGAATGGGGCCATGGTAGAGGTTTCAGGAATGCAACAGCATTCGGAGATGGTAGGTTTCGCCTGGGCACAGGGCCTAGACGTCTGCAGTTTTGATGGCCGGAAGTGGGCGATGAACAGCGAGCCCCTCTGTCGCACGTCGCAGTTTATGGATGCCTAAAGGAGCCAGCAGCTCCAGGATTAGTAGTGCTGTGAATGGGCCCATGGTAAAGGTTTCAGGAAAGACAAAGCATTCGGAGATGCCAGGTGTCGCCTGGGAGCAGGCCCCGGACGATTTCAATTTTGATGGTCGCAGGCGGGCGATGGACAGCGATCTGCTAAGACGCATGTCACACTTTTTGGATGCCTAAAGAATCCTGCAGCTCCAAGGTTAGTAGGGCTGTGAATGGGGCCATGGGAGAGATTTCAGGAAAGACACAGCATTCGGAGATGGCAGGTGTCGCCTGGGCGCAGAGCTCGGACGTTTTCAATTTTGATGGTCGCAGGCGGGCGATGGACAGTGATGTGCGTTGTCGCACGTCGTAGTTTTTGGATGCCTAAAGGAGCCGGCGGCTCCAGATTTAGTAGTGCTGTGAATGGGGCCATGGGAGAGGTTTCAGTAGACACAGCTTTCGGGGCTGGCAGGCTTCGCCTGGGTGCATGGCCCGGACCTTTACGGTTTTGAGGCTTGAATCTCGAAAATGGCTAGAGAGCTGCTAAGACGCATGTCGGAGTGTTTGGATGCCTAAAGGAGCCGGCAGTTAAGCGTTAGTAGGGCTGTGAATGGGGCCATGGTAGGGGTTTCAGGAAAGACACAGCATTCGGGGCTGGGAGGTTTCTCCTGGGAGCAGGGCCCAGACGATTATAGTTCTGAAGCTTGAATCTCAAAAATGGCTAGAGAGCTGCTAAGATGCATGTCGCACTTTTTGCATGCCTAAAGGAGCGTGCAGCTCCAGGGTTAGGAGGGCTGTGAATGGGGCCATGGTAGAGGTTTCAGGAAAGACACAGCATTCGGGGCTGGGCCTTTCACCTGGGAGCAGGGCCTGGATGTTTGCAGTTTTGACGCTCGAAGCCCCAAATTGGCCATAGAGCTATTAATATTGCATGTCGCAGTTTATGGATATCTAAAGGAGCCTGCATCCCCAGGGTTAGTAGGGCTGTGAATGGGGCCATGGGAGAGGTTTCAGGAATGCAACAGCATTCGGGGCTGGCAGATTTCGCCTGGCCACAGGGCCCAGACGTGTGCAGTTTTGATGGCCGGAGGTGGGCGATGGACAGCGAGGCCGTCTGTCACACGTCGCAGTTTCTGGATGCCTAAAGCAGCATGCAGCTCCAGATTTAGTAGTGCTGTGAATGGGCCCAAGGTAGAGGTTTCAGGAAAGACACAGCGTTCTGGGATTGGCAGGTTTCTCCTGGGAGCAGCACCCAGACATTTACAGTTCTGAAGCTTGAATCTCGAAAATTGCTAGAGAGCTGCTAAGACACACGTCGCACTTTTTGGATGACTAAAGGAGCGTGCAGCTCCAGGTTTAGGAGGGCTGTGAATGGGGCCATGGTAGAGGTTTCAGGAAAGACACAGCATTCGGGGCTGGGCCTTTCACCTGGGAGCAGGGCCTGGATGTTTGCAGTTTTGACGCTCGAAGCCCCAAATTGGCCATAGAGCTATTAATATTGCATGTCGCAGTTTATGGATATCTAAAGGAGCCTGCATCCCCAGGGTTAGTAGGGCTGTGAATGGGGCCATGGTAGAGGTTTCAGGA
The DNA here is from genome assembly GCF_028858705.1 of Grus americana. Lineage (NCBI taxonomy): Eukaryota > Metazoa > Chordata > Aves > Gruiformes > Gruidae > Grus > Grus americana. The sequence continues at coordinate 3,019,696 of NC_072882.1, forward strand.
AAGACACAGCATTCGGGGCTGGCAGGTTTCACCTGGGAGCAGGGCCCAGACCGTTACAGTTTTGAAGCTTGAATCTGAAAAAGGCTTGAGAGCTGCTAAGACGCATGTCGCACTTTTTGGATGACTACAGGAGCGTGCAGCTCCAGGGTTAGTACAGCTGTGAATGGGGCCATGGTAGAGGTTTCAGGAAAGACAGAGCATTCGGGGCTGGCAGGTTTCACCTGGGAGCAGGGCCCGGACGTTAGCAGTTTTGAGGCTTGTGTCTCGAAAATGGCTTGAGAGCTGCTAAGACGCATGTCGCAGTGTTTGGATGCCTACAGGAGCGTGCAGCCCCAGGGTTAGTACAGCTGTGAATGGGGCCATGGTAGAGGTTTCAGGAAAGACACAGCATTCGGAGATGGCAGGTTTCGCCTGGGAGCAGGGCCAGAACGTTTGCAGTTTAGAAGCTTGAATCTTGAAAATGGCTAGAGAGCTGCTAACATGCATGTCGTACTTTATGAATGCCTAAAGGAGCCTGCAGCTCCAGGGTTGGTTAGGGCTGTGAATGGGGCCATGGTAGAGGTTTCAGGAATGCAACAGCATTCGGAGATGGTAGGTTTCGCCTGGGCACAGGGCCTAGACGTCTGCAGTTTTGATGGCCGGAAGTGGGCGATGAACAGCGAGCCCCTCTGTCGCACGTCGCAGTTTATGGATGCCTAAAGGAGCCAGCAGCTCCAGGATTAGTAGTGCTGTGAATGGGCCCATGGTAGAGGTTTCAGGAAAGACACAGCATTCGGAGATGCCAGGTGTCGCCTGGGAGCAGGCCCCGGACGATTTCAATTTTGATGGTCGCAGGCGGGCGATGGACAGCGATCTGCTAAGACGCATGTCGCACTTTTTGGATGCCTAAAGAATCCTGCAGCTCCAAGGTTAGTAGGGCTGTGAATGGGGCCATGGGAGAGATTTCAGGAAAGACACAGCATTCGGAGATGGCAGGTGTCGCCTGGGCGCAGAGCTCGGACGTTTTCAATTTTGATGGTCGCAGGCGGGCGATGGACAGTGATGTGCGTTGTCGCACGTCGTAGTTTTTGGATGCCTAAAGGAGCCGGCGGCTCCAGATTTAGTAGTGCTGTGAATGGGGCCATGGGAGAGGTTTCAGTAGACACAGCTTTCGGGGCTGGCAGGCTTCGCCTGGGTGCATGGCCCGGACCTTTACGGTTTTGAGGCTTGAATCTCGAAAATGGCTAGAGAGCTGCTAAGACGCATGTCGAAGTGTTTGGATGCCTAAAGGAGCCGGCAGTTAAGCGTTAGTAGGGCTGTGAATGGGGCCATGGTAGGGGTTTCAGGAAAGACACAGCATTCGGGGCTGGGAGGTTTCTCCTGGGAGCAGGGCCCAGACGATTATAGTTCTGAAGCTTGAATCTCAAAAATGGCTAGAGAGCTGCTAAGATGCATGTCGCACTTTTTGCATGCCTAAAGGAGCGTGCAGCTCCAGGGTTAGGAGGGCTGTGAATGGGGCCATGGTAGAGGTTTCAGGAAAGACACAGCATTCGGGGCTGGGCCTTTCACCTGGGAGCAGGGCCTGGATGTTTGCAGTTTTGACGCTCGAAGCCCCAAATTGGCCATAGAGCTATTAATATTGCATGTCGCAGTTTATGGATATCTAAAGGAGCCTGCATCTCCAGGGTTAGTAGGGCTGTGAATGGGGCCATGGGAGAGGTTTCAGGAATGCAACAGCATTCGGGGCTGGCAGATTTCGCCTGGCCACAGGGCCCAGACGTGTGCAGTTTTGATGGCCGGAGGTGGGCGATGGACAGCGAGGCCGTCTGTCACACGTCGCAGTTTCTGGATGCCTAAAGCAGCATGCAGCTCCAGATTTAGTAGTGCTGTGAATGGGCCCAAGGTAGAGGTTTCAGGAAAGACACAGCGTTCTGGGATTGGCAGGTTTCTCCTGGGAGCAGCACCCAGACATTTACAGTTCTGAAGCTTGAATCTCGAAAATTGCTAGAGAGCTGCTAAGACACACGTCGCACTTTTTGGATGACTAAAGGAGCGTGCAGCTCCAGGTTTAGGAGGACTGTGAATGGGGCCATGGTAGAGGTTTCAGGAAAGACACAGCATTCGGGGCTGGGCCTTTCACCTGGGAGCAGGGCCTGGATGTTTGCAGTTTTGACGCTCGAAGCCCCAAATTGGCCATAGAGCTATTAATATTGCATGTCGCAGTTTATGGATATCTAAAGGAGCCTGCATCCCCAGGGTTAGTAGGGCTGTGAATGGGGCCATGGTAGAGGTTTCAGTAAAGACACAGCATTCGGGGCTGGCAGGTTTCACCTGGGAGCAGGGCCCAGACCGTTACAGTTTTGAAGCTTGAATCTCGAAAAAGGCTAGAGAGCTGCTAAGACACACGTCGCACTTTTTGGATGACTAAAGGAGCGTGCAGCTCCAGGGTTAGTAGGGCTGTGAATGGGGCCATGGTAGAGGTTTCAGGAAAGACAGAGCATTCGGGGCTGGCAGGTTTCACCTGGGCACATGGCCCGGAAGTTCACAGTTTTGAGGCTTGTGTCTCAAAAATGGCTAGAGAGATTCTACGACGCATGGTGCAGTTTTTGGATGCCTAAAGGAGCGTGCAGCTCCAGGGTTTATAGGGCTGTGAATGGGGCCATGGTAGAGGTTTCAGAAAGACAGAGCATTCGGAGATGGCAGGTTTCTCCTGGGAGCAGGGCCTGGACGTTTACAGTTCTGAAGCTGGAATCTTGAAAATGGCTAGAGAGCTGCTAACATGCATGTCGTACTTTATGAATGCCTAAAGGAGCCTGCAGCTCCAGGGTTGGTTAGGGCTGTGAATGGGGCCATGGTAGAGGTTTCAGGAATGCAACAGCATTCGGAGATGGTAGGTTTCGCCTGGGCACAGGGCCTAGACGTCTGCAGTTTTGATGGCCGGAAGTGGGCGATGGACAGCGAGCCCCTCTGTCGCACGTCGCAGTTTATGGATGCCTAAAGGAGCCAGCAGCTCCAGGATTAGTAGTGCTGTGAATGGGCCCATGGTAAAGGTTTCAGGAAAGACAAAGCATTCGGAGATGCCAGGTGTCGCCTGGGAGCAGGCCCCGGACGATTTCAATTTTGATGGTCGCAGGCGGGCGATGGACAGCGATCTGCTAAGACGCATGTCGCACTTTTTGGATGCCTAAAGAATCCTGCAGCTCCAAGGTTAGTAGGGCTGTGAATGGGGCCATGGGAGAGATTTCAGGAAAGACACAGCATTCGGAGATGGCAGGTGTCGCCTGGGCGCAGAGCTCGGACGTTTTCAATTTTGATGGTCGCAGGCGGGCGATGGACAGTGATGTGCGTTGTCGCACGTCGTAGTTTTTGGATGCCTAAAGGAGCCGGCGGCTCCAGATTTAGTAGTGCTGTGAATGGGGCCATGGGAGAGGTTTCAGTAAGACACAGCTTTCGGGGCTGGCAGGCTTCGCCTGGGTGCATGGCCCGGACCTTTACGGTTTTGAGGCTTGAATCTCGAAAATGGCTAGAGAGCTGCTAAGACGCATGTCGAAGTGTTTGGATGCCTAAAGGAGCCGGCAGTTAAGCGTTAGTAGGGCTGTGAATGGGGCCATGGTAGGGGTTTCAGGAAAGACACAGCATTCGGGGCTGGGAGGTTTCTCCTGGGAGCAGGGCCCAGACGATTATAGTTCTGAAGCTTGAATCTCGAAAATGGCTAGAGAGCTGCTAAGATGCATGTCGCACTTTTTGCATGCCTAAAGGAGCGTGCAGCTCCAGGGTTAGGAGGGCTGTGAATGGGGCCATGGTAGAGGTTTCAGGAAAGACACAGCATTCGGGGCTGGGCCTTTCACCTGGGAGCAGGGCCTGGATGTTTGCAGTTTTGACGCTCGAAGCCCCAAATTGGCCATAGAGCTATTAATATTGCATGTCGCAGTTTATGGATATCTAAAGGAGCCTGCATCCCCAGGGTTAGTAGGGCTGTGAATGGGGCCATGGGAGAGGTTTCAGGAATGCAACAGCATTCGGGGCTGGCAGATTTCGCCTGGCCACAGGGCCCAGACGTGTGCAGTTTTGATGGCCGGAGGTGGGCGATGGACAGCGAGGCCGTCTGTCACACGTCGCAGTTTCTGGATGCCTAAAGCAGCATGCAGCTCCAGATTTAGTAGTGCTGTGAATGGGCCCAAGGTAGAGGTTTCAGGAAAGACACAGCGTTCTGGGATTGGCAGGTTTCTCCTGGGAGCAGCACCCAGACATTTACAGTTCTGAAGCTTGAATCTCGAAAATTGCTAGAGAGCTGCTAAGATGCATGTCGCACTTTTTGGATGACTAAAGGAGCGTGCAGCTCCAGGTTTAGGAGGGCTGTGAATGGGGCCATGGTAGAGGTTTCAGGAAAGACACAGCATTCGGGGCTGGGCCTTTCACCTGGGAGCAGGGCCTGGATGTTTGCAGTTTTGACGCTCGAAGCCCCAAATTGGCCATAGAGCTATTAATATTGCATGTCGCAGTTTATGGATATCTAAAGGAGCCTGCATCCCCAGGGTTAGTAGGGCTGTGAATGGGGCCATGGTAGAGGTTTCAGGAAAGACACAGCATTCGGGGCTGGCAGGTTTCGCCTGGGAGCAGGGCCCAGACCGTTACAGTTTTGAAGCTTGAATCTCGAAAAAGGCTTGAGAGCTGCTAAGACGCATGTCGCACTTTTTGGATGACTAAAGGAGCGTGCAGCTCCAGGGTTAGTACAGCTGTGAATGGGGCCATGGTAGAGGTTTCAGGAAAGACAGAGCATTCGGGGCTGGCAGGTTTCACCTGGGAGCAGGGCCCAGACCTTTACAGTTTTGAGGCTTGAATCTCGAAAATGGCTTGAGAGCTGCTAAGACGCATGTCGCAGTGTTTGGATGCCTACAGGAGCGTGCAGCTCCAGGGTTAGTACAGCTGTGAATGGGGCCATGGTAGAGGTTTCAGGAAAGACACAGCATTCGGAGCTGGCAGGTGTCGCCTGGGAGCAGGCCCCGGACGATTTCAATTTTGATGGTCGCAGGCGGGCGATGGACAGCGATCTGCTAAGACGCATGTCGCACTTTTTGGATGCCTAAAGAATCCTGCAGCTCCAAGGTTAGTAGGGCTGTGAATGGGGCCATGGGAGAGATTTCAGGAAAGACACAGCATTCGGAGATGGCAGGTGTCGCCTGGGCGCAGAGCTCGGACGTTTTCAATTTTGATGGTCGCAGGCGGGCGATGGACAGTGATGTGCGTTGTCGCACGTCGTAGTTTTTGGATGCCTAAAGGAGCCGGCGGCTCCAGATTTAGTAGTGCTGTGAATGGGGCCATGGGAGAGGTTTCAGTAGACACAGCTTTCGGGGCTGGCAGGCTTCGCCTGGGTGCATGGCCCGGACCTTTACGGTTTTGAGGCTTGAATCTCGAAAATGGCTAGAGAGCTGCTAAGACGCATGTCGAAGTGTTTGGATGCCTAAAGGAGCCGGCAGTTAAGCGTTAGTAGGGCTGTGAATGGGGCCATGGTAGGGGTTTCAGGAAAGACACAGCATTCGGGGCTGGGAGGTTTCTCCTGGGAGCAGGGCCCAGACGATTATAGTTCTGAAGCTTGAATCTCAAAAATGGCTAGAGAGCTGCTAAGATGCATGTCGCACTTTTTGCATGCCTAAAGGAGCGTGCAGCTCCAGGGTTAGGAGGGCTGTGAATGGGGCCATGGTAGAGGTTTCAGGAAAGACACAGCATTCGGGGCTGGCCCTTTCACCTGGGAGCAGGGCCTGGATGTTTGCAGTTTTGACGCTCGAAGCCCCAAATTGGCCATAGAGCTATTAATATTGCATGTCGCAGTTTATGGATATCTAAAGGAGCCTGCATCCCCAGGGTTAGTAGGGCTGTGAATGGGGCCATGGGAGAGGTTTCAGCAAAGAATAAGCATTCGGGGCTGGCAGATTTCGCCTGGCCACAGGGCCCAGACGTGTGCAGTTTTGATGGCCGGAGGTGGGCGATGGACAGCGAGGCCGTCTGTCACACGTCGCAGTTTCTGGATGCCTAAAGCAGCATGCAGCTCCAGATTTAGTAGTGCTGTGAATGGGCCCATGGTAGAGGTTTCAGGAAAGACACAGCGTTCTGGGATTGGCAGGTTTCTCCTGGGAGCAGCACCCAGACATTTACAGTTCTGAAGCTTGAATCTCGAAAATTGCTAGAGAGCTGCTAAGACACACGTCGCACTTTTTGGATGACTAAAGGAGCGTGCAGCTCCAGGTTTAGGAGGACTGTGAATGGGGCCATGGTAGAGGTTTCAGGAAAGACACAGCATTCGGGGCTGGGCCTTTCACCTGGGAGCAGGGCCTGGATGTTTGCAGTTTTGACGCTCAAAGCCCCAAATTGGCCATAGAGCTATTAATATTGCATGTCGCAGTTTATGGATATCTAAAGGAGCCTGCATCCCCAGGGTTAGTAGGGCTGTGAATGGGGCCATGGGAGAGGTTTCAGTAAAGACACAGCTTTCGGGGCTGGCAGGCTTCGCCTGGGTGCATGGCCCGGACCTTTACGGTTTTGAGGCTTGAATCTCGAAAATGGCTAGAGAGCTGCTAAGATGCATGTCGCACTTTTTGCATGCCTAAAGGAGCGTGCAGCTCCAGGGTTAGGAGGGCTGTGAATGGGGCCATGGTAGAGGTTTCAGGAAAGACACAGCATTCGGGGCTGGCAGGTTTCACCTGGGAGCAGGGCCCAGACCTTTACAGTTTTGAAGCTTGAATCTCGAAAAAGGCTTGAGAGCTGCTAAGACGCATGTCGCAGTGTTTGGATGCCTACAGGAGCGTGCAGCTCCAGGGTTAGTACAGCTGTGAATGGGGCCATGGTAGAGGTTTCAGCAAAGAATAAGCATTCGGGGCTGGCAGATTTCACCTGGGAGCAGGGCCCGGACGTTTGCAGTTTTGAGGCTTGTGTCTCGAAAATGGCTAGAGAGCTGCTAAGACGCATGTCGCAGTGTTTGGATGCCTAAAGGAGCCTGCAGCTCCAGGGTTGGTTAGGGCTGTGAATGGGGCCATGGTAGAGGTTTCAGGAATGCAACAGCATTCGGAGATGGTAGGTTTCGCCTGGGCACAGGGCCTAGACGTCTGCAGTTTTGATGGCCGGAGGTGGGCGATGGACAGCGAGCCCCTCTGTCGCACGTCGCAGTTTATGGATGCCTAAAGGAGCCAGCAGCTCCAGGATTAGTAGTGCTGTGAATGGGCCCATGGTAAAGGTTTCAGGAAAGACAAAGCATTCGGAGATGCCAGGTGTCGCCTGGGAGCAGGCCCCGGACGATTTCAATTTTGATGGTCGCAGGCGGGCGATGGACAGCGATCTGCTAAGACGCATGTCGCACTTTTTGGATGCCTAAAGAATCCTGCAGCTCCAAGGTTAGTAGGGCTGTGAATGGGGCCATGGGAGAGATTTCAGGAAAGACACAGCATTCGGAGATGGCAGGTGTCGCCTGGGCGCAGAGCTCGGACGTTTTCAATTTTGATGGTCGCAGGCGGGCGATGGACAGTGATGTGCGTTGTCGCACGTCGTAGTTTTTGGATGCCTAAAGGAGCCGGCAGCTCCAGATTTAGTAGTGCTGTGAATGGGGCCATGGGAGAGGTTTCAGTAAAGACACAGCTTTCGGGGCTGGCAGGCTTCGCCTGGGTGCATGGCCCGGACCTTTACAGTTTTGAGGCTTGAATCTCGAAAATGGCTAGAGAGCTGCTAAGACGCATGTCGAAGTGTTTGGATGCCTAAAGGAGCCGGCAGTTAAGCGTTAGTAGGGCTGTGAATGGGGCCATGGTAGGGGTTTCAGGAAAGACACAGCATTCGGGGCTGGGAGGTTTCTCCTGGGAGCAGGGCCCAGACGATTATAGTTCTGAAGCTTGAATCTCGAAAATGGCTAGAGAGCTGCTAAGATGCATGTCGCACTTTTTGCATGCCTAAAGGAGCGTGCAGCTCCAGGGTTAGGAGGGCTGTGAATGGGGCCATGGTAGAGGTTTCAGGAAAGACACAGCATTCGGTGCTGGCAGGTTTCACCTTGGAGCAGGGCCCAGACCTTTACAGTTTTGAAGCTTGAATCTCGAAAAAGGCTTAAGAGCTGCTAAGACGCATGTCGCAGTGTTTGGATGCCTACAGGAGCGTGCAGCTCCAGGGTTAGTACAGCTGTGAATGGGGCCATGGTAGAGGTTTCAGCAAAGAATAAGCATTCGGGGCTGGCAGATTTCACCTGGGAGCAGGGCCCGGACGTTTGCAGTTTTGAGGCTTGTGTCTCGAAAATGGCTTGAGAGCTGCTAAGACGCATGTCGCAGTGTTTGGATGCCTACAGGAGCGTGCAGCCCCAGGGTTAGTAGGGGTGTGAATGGGGCCATGGTAGAGGTTTCAGGAAAGACACAGCATTCGGAGATGGTAGGTTTCGCCTGGGAGCAGGGCCAGAACGTTTGCAGTTTAGAAGCTTGAATCTTGAAAATGGCTAGAGAGCTGCTAACATGCATGTCGTACTTTATGAATGCCTAAAGGAGCCTGCAGCTCCAGGGTTGGTTAGGGCTGTGAGTGGGGCCATGGTAGAGGTTTCAGCAAAGACCTAGCATTTGGGGCTGGCAGGTTTCGCCTGGGAGCAGGCCCCGGAGATTTGCAGTTTTGACAGCCGGAGGCGGGCGATGGACAGCGAGCCGCTTCTTTGCACATTCTAGTTTTTGGATGCCTAAAGGAGCCTGCAGCTCCAGGGTTAGTAGGGCTGTGAATGGGGCCATGGGAGAGGTTTCAGGAAAGACACAGCTTTCGGGGCTGGCAGGTGTCGCCTGGGAGCATGGCCCGGACCTTTACAGTTTTGAGGCTTGAATCTCGAAAATGGCTAGAGAGCTGCTAAGATGCATGTCGCACTTTTTGCATGCCTAAAGGAGCGTGCAGCTCCAGGGTTAGGAGGGCTGTGAATGGGGCCATGGTAGAGGTTTCAGCAAAGAATAAGCATTCGGGGCTGGCAGGTTTCACCTGGGAGCAGGGCCCAGACCTTTACAGTTTTGAAGCTTGAATCTCGAAAAAGGCTTGAGAGCTGCTAAGACGCATGTCGCAGTGTTTGGATGCCTACAGGAGCGTGCAGCTCCAGGGTTAGTACAGCTGTGAATGGGGCCATGGTAGAGGTTTCAGCAAAGAATAAGCATTCGGGGCTGGCAGATTTCACCTGGGAGCAGGGCCCGGACGTTTGCAGTTTTGAGGCTTGAATCTCGAAAATGGCTAGAGAGCTGCTAAGACGCATGTCGCACTTTTTGGATGCCTAAAGGAGCCTGCAGCTCCAGGGTTGGTTAGGGCTGTGAATGGGGCCATGGTAGAGTTTTCAGGAATGCAACAGCATTCGGAGATGGTAGGTTTCGCCTGGGCACAGGGCCTAGACGTCTGCAGTTTTGATGGCCGGAGGTGGGCGATGGACAGCGAGCCCCTCTGTCGCACGTCGCAGTTTATGGATGCCTAAAGGAGCCAGCAGCTCCAGGATTAGTAGTGCTGTGAATGGGCCCATGGTAAAGGTTTCAGGAAAGACAAAGCATTCGGAGATGCCAGGTGTCGCCTGGGAGCAGGCCCCGGACGATTTCAATTTTGATGGTCGCAGGCGGGCGATGGACAGCGATCTGCTAAGACGCATGTCGCACTTTTTGGATGCCTAAAGAATCCTGCAGCTCCAAGGTTAGTAGGGCTGTGAATGGGGCCATGGGAGAGATTTCAGGAAAGACACAGCATTCGGAGATGGCAGGTGTCGCCTGGGCGCAGAGCTCGGACGTTTTCAATTTTGATGGTCGCAGGCGGGCGATGGACAGTGATGTGCGTTGTCGCACGTCGTAGTTTTTGGATGCCTAAAGGAGCCGGCAGCTCCAGATTTAGTAGTGCTGTGAATGGGGCCATGGGAGAGGTTTCAGTAAAGACACAGCTTTCGGGGCTGGCAGGCTTCGCCTGGGTGCATGGCCCGGACCTTTACGGTTTTGAGGCTTGAATCTCGAAAATGGCTAGAGAGCTGCTAAGACGCATGTCGAAGTGTTTGGATGCCTAAAGGAGCCGGCAGTTAAGCGTTAGTAGGGCTGTGAATGGGGCCATGGTAGGGGTTTCAGGAAAGACACAGCATTCGGGGCTGGGAGGTTTCTCCTGGGAGCAGGGCCCAGACGATTATAGTTCTGAAGCTTGAATCTCAAAAATGGCTAGAGAGCTGCTAAGATGCATGTCGCACTTTTTGCATGCCTAAAGGAGCGTGCAGCTCCAGGGTTAGGAGGGCTGTGAATGGGGCCATGGTAGAGGTTTCAGGAAAGACACAGCATTCGGGGCTGGGCCTTTCACCTGGGAGCAGGGCCTGGATGTTTGCAGTTTTGACGCTCGAAGCCCCAAATTGGCCATAGAGCTATTAATATTGCATGTCGCAGTTTATGGATATCTAAAGGAGCCTGCATCCCCAGGGTTAGTAGGGCTGTGAATGGGGCCATGGGAGAGGTTTCAGGAATGCAACAGCATTCGGGGCTGGCAGATTTCGCCTGGCCACAGGGCCCAGACGTGTGCAGTTTTGATGGCCGGAGGTGGGCGATGGACAGCGAGGCCGTCTGTCACACGTCGCAGTTTCTGGATGCCTAAAGCAGCATGCAGCTCCAGGATTAGTAGTGCTGTGAATGGGCCCATGGTAGAGGTTTCAGGAAAGACACAGCGTTCTGGGATTGGCAGGTTTCTCCTGGGAGCAGCACCCAGACATTTACAGTTCTGAAGCTTGAATCTCGAAAATTGCTAGAGAGCTGCTAAGACACACGTCGCACTTTTTGGATGACTAAAGGAGCGTGCAGCTCCAGGGTTAGGAGGGCTGTGAATGGGGCCATGGTAGAGGTTTCAGGAAAGACACAGCATTCGGGGCTGGGCCTTTCACCTGGGAGCAGGGCCTGGATGTTTGCAGTTTTGACGCTCGAAGCCCCAAATTGGCCATAGAGCTATTAATATTGCATGTCGCAGTTTATGGATATCTAAAGGAGCCTGCATCCCCAGGGTTAGTAGGGCTGTGAATGGGGCCATGGGAGAGGTTTCAGTAAAGACACAGCTTTCGGGGCTGGCAGGCTTCGCCTGGGTGCATGGCCCGGACCTTTACAGTTTTGAGGCTTGAATCTCGAAAATGGCTTGAGAGCTGCTAAGACGCATGTCGCAGTGTTTGGATGCCTAAAGGAGCCGGCAGTTAAGCGTTAGTAGGGCTGTGAATGGGGCCATGGTAGGGGTTTCAGGAAAGACACAGCATTCGGGGCTGGGAGGTTTCTCCTGGGAGCAGGGCCCAGACGATTATAGTTCTGAAGCTTGAATCTCGAAAATGGCTAGAGAGCTGCTAAGATGCATGTCGCACTTTTTGCATGCCTAAAGGAGCGTGCAGCTCCAGGGTTAGGAGGGCTGTGAATGGGGCCATGGTAGAGGTTTCAGGAAAGACACAGCATTCGGGGCTGGCAGGTTTCACCTGGGAGCAGGGCCCAGACCTTTACAGTTTTGAAGCTTGAATCTCGAAAAAGGCTTGAGAGCTGCTAAGACGCATGTCGCAGTGTTTGGATGCCTACAGGAGCGTGCAGCTCCAGGGTTAGTACAGCTGTGAATGGGGCCATGGTAGAGGTTTCAGCAAAGAATAAGCATTCGGGGCTGGCAGGTTTCGCCTGGGAGCAGGGCCCGGACGTTTGCAGTTTTGAGGCTTGAATCTTGAAAATGGCTTGAGAGCTGCTAAGACGCATGTCGCACTTTATGGATGCCTAAAGGAGCCTGCAGCTCCAGGGTTGGTTAGGGCTGTGAATGGGGCCATGGTAGAGGTTTCAGGAATGCAACAGCATTCGGAGATGGTAGGTTTCGCCTGGGCACAGGGCCTAGACGTCTGCAGTTTTGATGGCCGGAGGTGGGCGATGGACAGCGAGCCCCTCTGTCGCACGTCGCAGTTTATGGATGCCTAAAGGAGCCAGCAGCTCCAGGATTAGTAGTGCTGTGAATGGGCCCATGGTAAAGGTTTCAGGAAAGACAAAGCATTCGGAGATGCCAGGTGTCGCCTGGGAGCAGGCCCCGGACGATTTCAATTTTGATGGTCGCAGGCGGGCGATGGACAGCGATCTGCTAAGACGCATGTCGCACTTTTTGGATGCCTAAACAATCCTGCAGCTCCAAGGTTAGTAGGGCTGTGAATGGGGCCATGGGAGAGATTTCAGGAAAGACACAGCATTCGGAGATGGCAGGTGTCGCCTGGGCGCAGAGCTCGGACGTTTTCAATTTTGATGGTCGCAGGCGGGCGATGGACAGTGATGTGCGTTGTCGCACGTCGTAGTTTTTGGATGCCTAAAGGAGCCGGCGGCTCCAGATTTAGTAGTGCTGTGAATGGGGCCATGGGAGAGGTTTCAGTAGACACAGCTTTCGGGGCTGGCAGGCTTCGCCTGGGTGCATGGCCCGGACCTTTACGGTTTTGAGGCTTGAATCTCGAAAATGGCTAGAGAGCTGCTAAGACGCATGTCGAAGTGTTTGGATGCCTAAAGGAGCCGGCAGTTAAGCGTTAGTAGGGCTGTGAATGGGGCCATGGTAGGGGTTTCAGGAAAGACACAGCATTCGGGGCTGGGAGGTTTCTCCTGGGAGCAGGGCCCAGACGATTATAGTTCTGAAGCTTGAATCTCGAAAATGGCTAGAGAGCTGCTAAGATGCATGTCGCACTTTTTGCATGCCTAAAGGAGCGTGCAGCTCCAGGGTTAGGAGGGCTGTGAATGGGGCCATGGTAGAGGTTTCAGGAAAGACACAGCATTCGGGGCTGGGCCTTTCACCTGGGAGCAGGGCCTGGATGTTTGCAGTTTTGACGCTCGAAGCCCCAAATTGGCCATAGAGCTATTAATATTGCATGTCGCAGTTTATGGATATCTAAAGGAGCCTGCATCCCCAGGGTTAGTAGGGCTGTGAATGGGGCCATGGGAGAGGTTTCAGGAATGCAACAGCATTCGGGGCTGGCAGATTTCGCCTGGCCACAGGGCCCAGACGTGTGCAGTTTTGATGGCCGGAGGTGGGCGATGGACAGCGAGGCCGTCTGTCACACGTCACAGTTTCTGGATGCCTAAAGCAGCATGCAGCTCCAGGATTAGTAGTGCTGTGAATGGGCCATGGTAGAGGTTTCAGGAAAGACACAGCGTTCTGGGATTGGCAGGTTTCTCCTGGGAGCAGCACCCAGACATTTACAGTTCTGAAGCTTGAATCTCGAAAATTGCTAGAGAGCTGCTAAGACACACGTCGCACTTTTTGGATGACTAAAGGAGCGTGCAGCTCCAGGGTTAGGAGGGCTGTGAATGGGGCCATGGTAGAGGTTTCAGGAAAGACACAGCATTCGGGGCTGGGCCTTTCACCTGGGAGCAGGGCCTGGATGTTTGCAGTTTTGACGCTCGAAGCCCCAAATTGGCCATAGAGCTATTAATATTGCATGTCGCAGTTTATGGATATCTAAAGGAGCCTGCATCCCCAGGGTTAGTAGGGCTGTGAATGGGGCCATGGGAGAGGTTTCAGTAAAGACACAGCTTTCGGGGCTGGCAGGCTTCGCCTGGGTGCATGGCCCGGACCTTTACAGTTTTGAGGCTTGAATCTCGAAAATGGCTAGAGAGCTGCTAAGACGCATGTCGAAGTGTTTGGATGCCTAAAGGAGCCGGCAGTTAAGCGTTAGTAGGGCTGTGAATGGGGCCATGGTAGGGGTTTCAGGAAAGACACAGCATTCGGGGCTGGGAGGTTTCTCCTGGGAGCAGGGCCCAGACGATTATAGTTCTGAAGCTTGAATCTCGAAAATGGCTAGAGAGCTGCTAAGATGCATGTCGCACTTTTTGCATGCCTAAAGGAGCGTGCAGCTCCAGGGTTAGGAGGGCTGTGAATGGGGCCATGGTAGAGGTTTCAGGAAAGACACAGCATTCGGGGCTGGCAGGTTTCACCTGGGAGCAGGGCCCAGACCTTTACAGTTTTGAAGCTTGAATCTCGAAAAAGGCTTGAGAGCTGCTAAGACGCATGTCGCAGTGTTTGGATGCCTACAGGAGCGTGCAGCTCCAGGGTTAGTACAGCTGTGAATGGGGCCATGGTAGAGGTTTCAGCAAAGAATAAGCATTCGGGGCTGGCAGATTTCACCTGGGAGCAGGGCCCGGACGTTTGCAGTTTAGAAGCTTGAATCTTGAAAATGGCTAGAGAGCTGCTAACATGCATGTCGTACTTTATGAATGCCTAAAGGAGCCTGCAGCTGCAGGGTTAGTAGGGCTGTGAATGGGGCCATGGTAGAGGTTTCAGGAATGCAACAGCATTCGGAGATGGTAGGTTTCGCCTGGGCACAGGGCCTAGACGTCTGCAGTTTTGATGGCCGGAGGTGGGCGATGGACAGCGAGCCCCTCTGTCGCACGTCGCAGTTTATGGATGCCTAAAGGAGCCAGCAGCTCCAGGATTAGTAGTGCTGTGAATGGGCCCATGGTAAAGGTTTCAGGAAAGACAAAGCATTCGGAGATGCCAGGTGTCGCCTGGGAGCAGGCCCCGGACGATTTCAATTTTGATGGTCGCAGGCGGGCGATGGACAGCGATCTGCTAAGACGCATGTCGCACTTTTTGGATGCCTAAAGAATCCTGCAGCTCCAAGGTTAGTAGGGCTGTGAATGGGGCCATGGGAGAGATTTCAGGAAAGACACAGCATTCGGAGATGGCAGGTGTCGCCTGGGCGCAGAGCTCGGACGTTTTCAATTTTGATGGTCGCAGGCGGGCGATGGACAGTGATGTGCGTTGTCGCACGTCGTAGTTTTTGGATGCCTAAAGGAGCCGGCAGCTCCAGATTTAGTAGTGCTGTGAATGGGGCCATGGGAGAGGTTTCAGTAGACACAGCTTTCGGGGCTGGCAGGCTTCGCCTGGGTGCATGGCCCGGACCTTTACGGTTTTGAGGCTTGAATCTCGAAAATGGCTAGAGAGCTGCTAAGACGCATGTCGAAGTGTTTGGATGCCTAAAGGAGCCGGCAGTTAAGCGTTAGTAGGGCTGTGAATGGGGCCATGGTAGGGGTTTCAGGAAAGACACAGCATTCGGGGCTGGCAGGTTTCTCCTGGGAGCAGGGCCCAGACGATTATAGTTCTGAAGCTTGAATCTCGAAAATGGCTAGAGAGCTGCTAAGATGCATGTCGCACTTTTTGCATGCCTAAAGGAGCGTGCAGCTCCAGGGTTAGGAGGGCTGTGAATGGGGCCATGGTAGAGGTTTCAGGAAAGACACAGCATTCGGGGCTGGCAGGTTTCACCTGGGAGCAGGGCCCAGACCTTTACAGTTTTGAAGCTTGAATCTCGAAAAAGGCTTGAGAGCTGCTAAGACGCATGTCGCAGTGTTTGGATGCCTACAGGAGCGTGCAGCTCCAGGGTTAGTACAGCTGTGAATGGGGCCATGGTAGAGGTTTCAGCAAAGAATAAGCATTCGGGGCTGGCAGATTTCACCTGGGAGCAGGGCCCGGACGTTTGCAGTTTTGAGGCTTGTGTCTCGAAAATGGCTTGAGAGCTGCTAAGACGCATGTCGCAGTGTTTGGATGCCTACAGGAGCGTGCAGCCCCAGGGTTAGTAGGGGTGTGAATGGGGCCATGGTAGAGGTTTCAGGAAAGACACAGCATTCGGAGATGGCAGGTTTCGCCTGGGAGCAGGGCCAGAACGTTTGCAGTTTAGAAGCTTGAATCTTGAAAATGGCTAGAGAGCTGCTAACATGCATGTCGTACTTTATGAATGCCTAAAGGAGCCTGCAGCTCCAGGGTTGGTTAGGGCTGTGAATGGGGCCATGGTAGAGGTTTCAGGAATGCAACAGCATTCGGAGATGGTAGGTTTCGCCTGGGCACAGGGCCTAGACGTCTGCAGTTTTGATGGCCGGAGGTGGGCGATGGACAGCGAGCCCCTCTGTCGCACGTCGCAGTTTATGGATGCCTAAAGGAGCCAGCAGCTCCAGGATTAGTAGTGCTGTGAATGGGCCCATGGTAAAGGTTTCAGGAAAGAGCATTCGGAGATGCCAGGTGTCGCCTGGGAGCAGGCCCCGGACGATTTCAATTTTGATGGTCGCAGGCGGGCGATGGACAGCGATCTGCTAAGACGCATGTCGCACTTTTTGGATGCCTAAAGAATCCTGCAGCTCCAGGGTTAGTAGGGCTGTGAATGGGGCCATGGGAGAGATTTCAGGAAAGACACAGCATTCGGAGATGGCAGGTGTCGCCTGGGCGCAGAGCTCGGACGTTTTCAATTTTGATGGTCGCAGGCGGGCGATGGACAGTGATGTGCGTTGTCGCACGTCGTAGTTTTTGGATGCCTAAAGGAGCCGGCAGCTCCAGATTTAGTAGTGCTGTGAATGGGGCCATGGGAGAGGTTTCAGTAAAGACACAGCTTTCGGGGCTGGCAGGCTTCGCCTGGGTGCATGGCCCGGACCTTTACAGTTTTGAGGCTTGAATCTCGAAAATGGCTAGAGAGCTGCTAAGACGCATGTCGAAGTGTTTGGATGCCTAAAGGAGCCGGCAGTTAAGCGTTAGTAAGGCTGTGAATGGGGCCATGGTAGGGGTTTCAGGAAAGACACAGCATTCGGGGCTGGGCCTTTCACCTGGGAGCAGGGCCTGGATGTTTGCAGTTTTGACGCTCGAAGCCCCAAATTGGCCATAGAGCTATTAATATTGCATGTCGCAGTTTATGGATGCCTAAAGGAGCCTGCAGCTCCAGGGTTAGTAGGGCTGTGAATGGGGCCATGGGAGAGGTTTCAGGAATGCAACAGCATTCGGGGCTGGCAGATTTCGCCTGGCCACAGGGCCCAGACGTCTGCAGTTTTGATGGCCGGAGGTGGGCGATGGACAGCGAGGCCGTCTGTCACACGTCGCAGTTTCTGGATGCCTAAAGCAGCATGCAGCTCCAGATTTAGTAGTGCTGTGAGTGGGCCCATGGTAGAGGTTTCAGGAAAGACACAGCGTTCTGGGATTGGCAGGTTTCTCCTGGGAGCAGCACCCAGACATTTACAGTTCTGAAGCTTGAATCTCGAAAATTGCTAGAGAGCTGCTAAGACACACGTCGCACTTTTTGGATGACTAAAGGAGCGTGCAGCTCCAGGGTTAGTAGGGCTGTGAATGGGCCCATGGTAGAGGTTTCAGGAAAGACACAGCATTCGGTGCTGGCAGGTTTCACCTGGGAGCAGGGCCCAGACCTTTACAGTTTTGAAGCTTGAATCTCGAAAAAGGCTTGAGAGCTGCTAAGACGCATGTCGCAGTGTTTGGATGCCTACAGGAGCGTGCAGCTCCAGGGTTAGTACAGCTGTGAATGGGGCCATGGTAGAGGTTTCAGCAAAGAATAAGCATTCGGGGCTGGCAGATTTCACCTGGGAGCAGGGCCCGGACGTTTGCAGTTTAGAAGCTTGAATCTTGAAAATGGCTAGAGAGCTGCTAACATGCATGTCGTACTTTATGAATGCCTAAAGGAGCCTGCAGCTCCAGGGTTGGTTAGGGCTGTGAATGGGGCCATGGTAGAGGTTTCAGGAATGCAACAGCATTCGGAGATGGTAGGTTTCGCCTGGGCACAGGGCCTAGACGTCTGCAGTTTTGATGGCCGGAGGTGGGCGATGGACAGCGAGCCCCTCTGTCGCACGTCGCAGTTTATGGATGCCTAAAGGAGCCAGCAGCTCCAGGATTAGTAGTGCTGTGAATGGGCCCATGGTAAAGGTTTCAGGAAAGACAAAGCATTCGGAGATGCCAGGTGTCGCCTGGGAGCAGGCCCCGGACGATTTCAATTTTGATGGTCGCAGGCGGGCGATGGACAGCGATCTGCTAAGACGCATGTCGCACTTTTTGGATGCCTAAAGAATCCTGCAGCTCCAAGGTTAGTAGGGCTGTGAATGGGGCCATGGGAGAGATTTCAGGAAAGACACAGCATTCGGAGATGGCAGGTTTCGCCTGGGCGCAGAGCTCGGACGTTTTCAATTTTGATGGTCGCAGGCGGGCGATGGACAGTGATGTGCGTTGTCGCACGTCGTAGTTTTTGGATGCCTAAAGGAGCCGGCGGCTCCAGATTTAGTAGTGCTGTGAATGGGGCCATGGGAGAGGTTTCAGTAAAGACACAGCATTCGGGGCTGGGAGGTTTCTCCTGGGAGCAGGGCCCAGACGATTATAGTTCTGAAGCTTGAATCTCAAAAATGGCTAGAGAGCTGCTAAGATGCATGTCGCACTTTTTGCATGCCTAAAGGAGCGTGCAGCTCCAGGGTTAGGAGGGCTGTGAATGGGGCCATGGTAGAGGTTTCAGGAAAGACACAGCATTCGGGGCTGGGCCTTTCACCTGGGAGCAGGGCCTGGATGTTTGCAGTTTTGACGCTCGAAGCCCCAAATTGGCCATAGAGCTATTAATATTGCATGTCGCAGTTTATGGATATCTAAAGGAGCCTGCATCCCCAGGGTTAGTAGGGCTGTGAATGGGGCCATGGGAGAGGTTTCAGGAATGCAACAGCATTCGGGGCTGGCAGATTTCGCCTGGCCACAGGGCCCAGACGTGTGCAGTTTTGATGGCCGGAGGTGGGCGATGGACAGCGAGGCCGTCTGTCACACGTCACAGTTTCTGGATGCCTAAAGCAGCATGCAGCTCCAGGATTAGTAGTGCTGTGAATGGGGCCATGGTAGAGGTTTCAGGAAAGACACAGCGTTCTGGGATTGGCAGGTTTCTCCTGGGAGCAGCACCCAGACATTTACAGTTCTGAAGCTTGAATCTCGAAAATTGCTAGAGAGCTGCTAAGACACACGTCGCACTTTTTGGATGACTAAAGGAGCGTGCAGCTCCAGGGTTAGGAGGGCTGTGAATGGGGCCATGGTAGAGGTTTCAGGAAAGACACAGCATTCGGGGCTGGGCCTTTCACCTGGGAGCAGGGCCTGGATGTTTGCAGTTTTGACGCTCGAAGCCCCAAATTGGCCATAGAGCTATTAATATTGCATGTCGCAGTTTATGGATATCTAAAGGAGCCTGCATCCCCAGGGTTAGTAGGGCTGTGAATGGGGCCATGGGAGAGGTTTCAGTAAAGACACAGCTTTCGGGGCTGGCAGGCTTCGCCTGGGTGCATGGCCCGGACCTTTACAGTTTTGAGGCTTGAATCTCGAAAATGGCTAGAGAGCTGCTAAGACGCATGTCGAAGTGTTTGGATGCCTAAAGGAGCCGGCAGTTAAGCGTTAGTAGGGCTGTGAATGGGGCCATGGTAGAGGTTTCAGGAAAGACACAGCATTCGGGGCTGGGAGGTTTCTCCTGGGAGCAGGGCCCAGACCTTTACAGTTTTGAAGCTTGAATCTCGAAAAAGGCTTGAGAGCTGCTAAGACGCATGTCGCAGTGTTTGGATGCCTACAGGAGCGTGCAGCTCCAGGGTTAGTACAGCTGTGAATGGGGCCATGGTAGAGGTTTCAGCAAAGAATAAGCATTCGGGGCTGGCAGATTTCACCTGGGAGCAGGGCCCAGACGTTTGCAGTTTAGAAGCTTGAATCTTGAAAATGGCTAGAGAGCTGCTAACATGCATGTCGTACTTTATGAATGCCTAAAGGAGCCTGCAGCTGCAGGGTTAGTAGGGCTGTGAATGGGGCCATGGTAGAGGTTTCAGGAATGCAACAGCATTCGGAGATGGTAGGTTTCGCCTGGCCACAGGGCCCAGACGTCTGCAGTTTTGATGGCCGGAGGTGGGCGATGGACAGCGAGCCCCTCTGTCGCACGTCGCAGTTTATGGATGCCTAAAGGAGCCAGCAGCTCCAGGATTAGTAGTGCTGTGAATGGGCCCATTATAAAGGTTTCAGGAAAGAGCATTCGGAGATGCCAGGTGTCGCCTGGGAGCAGGCCCCGGACGATTTCAATTTTGATGGTCGCAGGCGGGCTATGGACAGCGATCTGCTAAGACGCATGTCGCACTTTTTGGATGCCTAAAGAATCCTGCAGCTCCAAGGTTAGTAGGGCTGTGAATGGGGCCATGGGAGAGATTTCAGGAAAGACACAGCATTCGGAGATGGCAGGTGTCGCCTGGGCGCAGAGCTCGGACGTTTTCAATTTTGATGGTCGCAGGCGGGCGATGGACAGTGATGTGCGTTGTCGCACGTCGTAGTTTTTGGATGCCTAAAGGAGCCGGCAGCTCCAGATTTAGTAGTGCTGTGAATGGGGCCATGGGAGAGGTTTCAGTAAAGACACAGCTTTCGGGGCTGGCAGGCTTCGCCTGGGTGCATGGCCCGGACCTTTACAGTTTTGAGGCTTGAATCTCGAAAATGGCTAGAGAGCTGCTAAGACGCATGTCGAAGTGTTTGGATGCCTAAAGGAGCCGGCAGTTAAGCGTTAGTAAGGCTGTGAATGGGGCCATGGTAGGGGTTTCAGGAAAGACACAGCATTCGGGGCTGGGCCTTTCACCTGGGAGCAGGGCCTGGATGTTTGCAGTTTTGACGCTCGAAGCCCCAAATTGGCCATAGAGCTATTAATATTGCATGTCGCAGTTTATGGATATCTAAAGGAGCCTGCATCCCCAGGGTTAGTAGGGCTGTGAATGGGGCCATGGGAGAGGTTTCAGGAATGCAACAGCATTCGGGGCTGGCAGATTTCGCCTGGCCACAGGGCCCAGACGTCTGCAGTTTTGATGGCCGGAGGTGGGCGATGGACAGCGAGGCCGTCTGTCACACGTCGCAGTTTCTGGATGCCTAAAGCAGCATGCAGCTCCAGATTTAGTAGTGCTGTGAGTGGGCCCATGGTAGAGGTTTCAGGAAAGACACAGCGTTCTGGGATTGGCAGGTTTCTCCTGGGAGCAGCACCCAGACATTTACAGTTCTGAAGCTTGAATCTCGAAAATTGCTAGAGAGCTGCTAAGACACACGTCGCACTTTTTGGATGACTAAAGGAGCGTGCAGCTCCAGGGTTAGTAGGGCTGTGAATGGGCCCATGGTAGAGGTTTCAGGAAAGACACAGCATTCGGTGCTGGCAGGTTTCACCTGGGAGCAGGGCCCAGACCTTTACAGTTTTGAAGCTTGAATCTCGAAAAAGGCTTGAGAGCTGCTAAGACGCATGTCGCAGTGTTTGGATGCCTACAGGAGCGTGCAGCTCCAGGGTTAGTACAGCTGTGAATGGGGCCATGGTAGAGGTTTCAGCAAAGAATAAGCATTCGGGGCTGGCAGATTTCACCTGGGAGCAGGGCCCGGACGTTTGCAGTTTAGAAGCTTGAATCTTGAAAATGGCTAGAGAGCTGCTAACATGCATGTCGTACTTTATGAATGCCTAAAGGAGCCTGCAGCTCCAGGGTTGGTTAGGGCTGTGAATGGGGCCATGGTAGAGGTTTCAGGAATGCAACAGCATTCGGAGATGGTAGGTTTCGCCTGGGCACAGGGCCTAGACGTCTGCAGTTTTGATGGCCGGAGGTGGGCGATGGACAGCGAGCCCCTCTGTCGCACGTCGCAGTTTATGGATGCCTAAAGGAGCCAGCAGCTCCAGGATTAGTAGTGCTGTGAATGGGCCCATGGTAAAGGTTTCAGGAAAGACAAAGCATTCGGAGATGCCAGGTGTCGCCTGGGAGCAGGCCCCGGACGATTTCAATTTTGATGGTCGCAGGCGGGCGATGGACAGCGATCTGCTAAGACGCATGTCGCACTTTTTGGATGCCTAAAGAATCCTGCAGCTCCAAGGTTAGTAGGGCTGTGAATGGGGCCATGGGAGAGATTTCAGGAAAGACACAGCATTCGGAGATGGCAGGTGTCGCCTGGGCGCAGAGCTCGGACGTTTTCAATTTTGATGGTCGCAGGCGGGCGATGGACAGTGATGTGCGTTGTCGCACGTCGTAGTTTTTGGATGCCTAAAGGAGCCGGCGGCTCCAGATTTAGTAGTGCTGTGAATGGGGCCATGGGAGAGGTTTCAGTAAAGACACAGCATTCGGGGCTGGGAGGTTTCTCCTGGGAGCAGCACCCAGACATTTACAGTTCTGAACCTTGAATCTCAAAAATGGCTAGAGAGCTGCTAAGATGCATGTCGCACTTTTTGCATGCCTAAAGGAGCGTGCAGCTCCAGGGTTAGGAGGGCTGTGAATGGGGCCATGGTAGAGGTTTCAGGAAAGACACAGCATTCGGGGCTGGGCCTTTCACCTGGGAGCAGGGCCTGGATGTTTGCAGTTTTGACGCTCGAAGCCCCAAATTGGCCATAGAGCTATTAATATTGCATGTCGCAGTTTATGGATATCTAAAGGAGCCTGCATCCCCAGGGTTAGTAGGGCTGTGAATGGGGCCATGGGAGAGGTTTCAGGAATGCAACAGCATTCGGGGCTGGCAGATTTCGCCTGGCCACAGGGCCCAGACGTGTGCAGTTTTGATGGCCGGAGGTGGGCGATGGACAGCGAGGCCGTCTGTCACACGTCACAGTTTCTGGATGCCTAAAGCAGCATGCAGCTCCAGGATTAGTAGTGCTGTGAATGGGGCCATGGTAGAGGTTTCAGGAAAGACACAGCGTTCTGGGATTGGCAGGTTTCTCCTGGGAGCAGCACCCAGACATTTACAGTTCTGAAGCTTGAATCTCGAAAATTGCTAGAGAGCTGCTAAGACACACGTCGCACTATTTGGATGACTAAAGGAGCGTGCAGCTCCAGGGTTAGGAGGGCTGTGAAAGGGGCCATGGTAGAGGTTTCAGGAAAGACACAGCATTCGGGGCTGGGCCTTTCACCTGGGAGCAGGGCCTGGATGTTTGCAGTTTTGACGCTCGAAGCCCCAAATTGGCCATAGAGCTATTAATATTGCATGTCGCAGTTTATGGATATCTAAAGGAGCCTGCATCCCCAGGGTTAGTAGGGCTGTGAATGGGGCCATGGGAGAGGTTTCAGTAAAGACACAGCTTTCGGGGCTGGCAGGCTTCGCCTGGGTGCATGGCCCGGACCTTTACAGTTTTGAGGCTTGAATCTCGAAAATGGCTAGAGAGCTGCTAAGACGCATGTCGAAGTGTTTGGATGCCTAAAGGAGCCGGCAGTTAAGCGTTAGTAGGGCTGTGAATGGGGCCATGGTAGAGGTTTCAGGAAAGACACAGCATTCGGGGCTGGGAGGTTTCTCCTGGGAGCAGGGCCCAGACGATTATAGTTCTGAAGCTTGAATCTCGAAAATGGCTAGAGAGCTGCTAAGATGCATGTCGCACTTTTTGCATGCCTAAAGGAGCGTGCAGCTCCAGGGTTAGTAGGGCTGTGAATGGGCCCATGGTAGAGGTTTCAGGAAAGACACAGCATTCGGGGCTGGCAGTTTTCACCTGGGAGCAGGGCCCAGACCTTTACAGTTTTGAAGCTTGAATCTCGAAAAAGGCTTGAGAGCTGCTAAGACGCATGTCGCAGTGTTTGGATGCCTACAGGAGCGTGCAGCTCCAGGGTTAGTACAGCTGTGAATGGGGCCATGGTAGAGGTTTCAGCAAAGAATAAGCATTCGGGGCTGGCAGATTTCACCTGGGAGCAGGGCCCAGACGTTTGCAGTTTAGAAGCTTGAATCTTGAAAATGGCTAGAGAGCTGCTAACATGCATGTCGTACTTTATGAATGCCTAAAGGAGCCTGCAGCTGCAGGGTTAGTAGGGCTGTGAATGGGGCCATGGTAGAGGTTTCAGGAATGCAACAGCATTCGGAGATGGTAGGTTTCGCCTGGGCACAGGGCCTAGACGTCTGCAGTTTTGATGGCCGGAGGTGGGCGATGGACAGCGAGCCCCTCTGTCGCACGTCGCAGTTTATGGATGCCTAAAGGAGCCAGCAGCTCCAGGATTAGTAGTGCTGTGAATGGGCCCATGGTAAAGGTTTCAGGAAAGACAAAGCATTCGGAGATGCCAGGTGTCGCCTGGGAGCAGGCCCCGGACGATTTCAATTTTGATGGTCGCAGGCGGGCGATGGACAGCGATCTGCTAAGACGCATGTCGCACTTTTTGGATGCCTAAACAATCCTGCAGCTCCAGGATTAGTAGGGCTGTGAATGGGGCCATGGGAGAGATTTCAGGAAAGACACAGCATTCGGAGATGGCAGGTGTCGCCTGGGAGCAGCACCCAGACATTTACAGTTCTGAAGCTTGAATCTCGAAAATTGCTAGAGAGCTGCTAAGACACACGTCGCACTTTTTGGATGACTAAAGGAGCGTGCAGCTCCAGGGTTAGTAGGGCTGTGAATGGGGCCATGGTAGAGGTTTCAGCAAAGAATAAGCATTCGGGGCTGGCAGGTTTCACCTGGGAGCAGGGCCCAGACCTTTACAGTTTTGAAGCTTGAATCTCGAAAAAGGCTTGAGAGCTGCTAAGACGCATGTCGCAGTGTTTGGATGCCTACAGGAGCGTGCAGCTCCAGGGTTAGTACAGCTGTGAATGGGGCCATGGTAGAGGTTTCAGCAAAGAATAAGCATTCGGGGCTGGCAGATTTCACCTGGGAGCAGGGCCCGGACGTTTGCAGTTTAGAAGCTTGAATCTTGAAAATGGCTAGAGAGCTGCTAACATGCATGTCGTACTTTATGAATGCTTAAAGGAGCCTGCAGCTCCAGGGTTGGTTAGGGCTGTGAATGGGGCCATGGTAGAGGTTTCAGGAATGCAACAGCATTCGGAGATGGTAGGTTTCGCCTGGACACAGGGCCTAGACGTCTGCAGTTTTGATGGCCGGAGGTGGGCGATGGACAGCGAGCCCCTCTGTCGCACGTCGCAGTTTATGGATGCCTAAAGGAGCCAGCAGCTCCAGGATTAGTAGTGCTGTGAATGGGCCCATGGTAAAGGTTTCAGGAAAGACAAAGCATTCGGAGATGCCAGGTGTCGCCTGGGAGCAGGCCCCGGACGATTTCAATTTTGATGGTCGCAGGCGGGCGATGGACAGCGATCTGCTAAGACGCATGTCGCACTTTTTGGATGCCTAAAGAATCCTGCAGCTCCAAGGTTAGTAGGGCTGTGAATGGGGCCATGGGAGAGATTTCAGGAAAGACACAGCATTCGGAGATGGCAGGTGTCGCCTGGGCGCAGAGCTCGGACGTTTTCAATTTTGATGGTCGCAGGCGGGCGATGGACAGTGATGTGCGTTGTCGCACGTCGTAGTTTTTGGATGCCTAAAGGAGCCGGCAGCTCCAGATTTAGTAGTGCTGTGAATGGGGCCATGGGAGAGGTTTCAGTAGACACAGCTTTCGGGGCTGGCAGGCTTCGCCTGGGTGCATGGCCCGGACCTTTACGGTTTTGAGGCTTGAATCTCGAAAATGGCTAGAGAGCTGCTAAGACGCATGTCGAAGTGTTTGGATGCCTAAAGGAGCGTGCAGCTCCAGGGTTAGGAGGGCTGTGAATGGGGCCATGGTAGAGGTTTCAGGAAAGACACAGCATTCGGGGCTGGGCCTTTCACCTGGGAGCAGGGCCTGGATGTTTGCAGTTTTGACGCTCGAAGCCCCAAATTGGCCATAGAGCTATTAATATTGCATGTCGCAGTTTATGGATATCTAAAGGAGCCTGCATCCCCAGGGTTAGTAGGGCTGTGAATGGGGCCATGGGAGAGGTTTCAGGAATGCAACAGCATTCGGGGCTGGCAGATTTCGCCTGGCCACAGGGCCCAGACGTGTGCAGTTTTGATGGCCGGAGGTGGGCGATGGACAGCGAGGCCGTCTGTCACACGTCACAGTTTCTGGATGCCTAAAGCAGCATGCAGCTCCAGGATTAGTAGTGCTGTGAATGGGGCCATGGTAGAGGTTTCAGGAAAGACACAGCGTTCTGGGATTGGCAGGTTTCTCCTGGGAGCAGCACCCAGACATTTACAGTTCTGAAGCTTGAATCTCGAAAATTGCTAGAGAGCTGCTAAGACACACGTCGCACTTTTTGGATGACTAAAGGAGCGTGCAGCTCCAGGTTTAGGAGGGCTGTGAATGGGGCCATGGTAGAGGTTTCAGGAAAGACACAGCATTCGGGGCTGGGCCTTTCACCTGGGAGCAGGGCCTGGATGTTTGCAGTTTTGACGCTCGAAGCCCCAAATTGGCCATAGAGCTATTAATATTGCATGTCGCAGTTTATGGATATCTAAAGGAGCCTGCATCCCCAGGGTTAGTAGGGCTGTGAATGGGGCCATGGGAGAGGTTTCAGTAAAGACACAGCTTTCGGGGCTGGCAGGCTTCGCCTGGGTGCATGGCCCGGACCTTTACAGTTTTGAGGCTTGAATCTCGAAAATGGCTAGAGAGCTGCTAAGACGCATGTCGAAGTGTTTGGATGCCTAAAGGAGCCGGCAGTTAAGCGTTAGTAGGGCTGTGAATGGGGCCATGGTAGAGGTTTCAGGAAAGACACAGCATTCGGGGCTGGGAGGTTTCTCCTGGGAGCAGGGCCCAGACGATTATAGTTCTGAAGCTTGAATCTCGAAAATGGCTAGAGAGCTGCTAAGATGCATGTCGCACTTTTTGCATGCCTAAAGGAGCGTGCAGCTCCAGGGTTAGTAGGGCTGTGAATGGGCCCATGGTAGAGGTTTCAGGAAAGACACAGCATTCGGGGCTGGCAGGTTTCACCTGGGAGCAGGGCCCAGACCTTTACAGTTTTGAAGCTTGAATCTCGAAAAAGGCTTGAGAGCTGCTAAGACGCATGTCGCAGTGTTTGGATGCCTACAGGAGCGTGCAGCTCCAGGGTTAGTACAGCTGTGAATGGGGCCATGGTAGAGGTTTCAGCAAAGAATAAGCATTCGGGGCTGGCAGATTTCACCTGGGAGCAGGGCCCGGACGTTTGCAGTTTAGAAGCTTGAATCTTGAAAATGGCTAGAGAGCTGCTAACATGCATGTCGTACTTTATGAATGCCTAAAGGAGCCTGCAGCTGCAGGGTTAGTAGGGCTGTGAATGGGGCCATGGTAGAGGTTTCAGGAATGCAACAGCATTCGGAGATGGTAGGTTTCGCCTGGGCACAGGGCCTAGACGTCTGCAGTTTTGATGGCCGAAAGTGGGCGATGGACAGCGAGCCCCTCTGTCGCACGTCGCAGTTTATGGATGCCTAAAGGAGCCAGCAGCTCCAGGATTAGTAGTGCTGTGAATGGGCCCATGGTAAAGGTTTCAGGAAAGACAAAGCATTCGGAGATGCCAGGTGTCGCCTGGGAGCAGGCCCCGGACGATTTCAATTTTGATGGTCGCAGGCGGGCGATGGACAGCGATCTGCTAAGACGCATGTCGCACTTTTTGGATGCCTAAACAATCCTGCAGCTCCAGGATTAGTAGGGCTGTGAATGGGGCCATGGGAGAGATTTCAGGAAAGACACAGCATTCGGAGATGGCAGGTGTCGCCTGGGAGCAGCACCCAGACATTTACAGTTCTGAAGCTTGAATCTCGAAAATTGCTAGAGAGCTGCTAAGACGCATGTCGCACTTTTTGGATGACTAAAGGAGCGTGCAGCTCCAGGGTTAGTAGGGCTGTGAATGGGCCCATGGTAGAGGTTTCAGCAAAGAATAAGCATTCGGGGCTGGCAGGTTTCACCTGGGAGCAGGGCCCAGACCTTTACAGTTTTGAAGCTTGAATCTCGAAAAAGGCTTGAGAGCTGCTAAGACGCATGTCGCAGTGTTTGGATGCCTACAGGAGCGTGCAGCTCCAGGGTTAGTACAGCTGTGAATGGGGCCATGGTAGAGGTTTCAGCAAAGAATAAGCATTCGGGGCTGGCAGATTTCACCTGGGAGCAGGGCCCGGACGTTTGCAGTTTAGAAGCTTGAATCTTGAAAATGGCTAGAGAGCTGCTAACATGCATGTCGTACTTTATGAATGCTTAAAGGAGCCTGCAGCTCCAGGGTTGGTTAGGGCTGTGAATGGGGCCATGGTAGAGGTTTCAGGAATGCAACAGCATTCGGAGATGGTAGGTTTCGCCTGGTCACAGGGCCTAGACGTCTGCAGTTTTGATGGCCGGAGGTGGGCGATGGACAGCGAGCCCCTCTGTCGCACGTCGCAGTTTATGGATGCCTAAAGGAGCCAGCAGCTCCAGGATTAGTAGTGCTGTGAATGGGCCCATGGTAAAGGTTTCAGGAAAGACAAAGCATTCGGAGATGCCAGGTGTCGCCTGGGAGCAGGCCCCGGACGATTTCAATTTTGATGGTCGCAGGCGGGCGATGGACAGCGATCTGCTAGGACGCATGTCGCACTTTTTGGATGCCTAAAGAATCCTGCAGCTCCAAGGTTAGTAGGGCTGTGAATGGGGCCATGGGAGAGATTTCAGGAAAGACACAGCATTCGGAGATGGCAGGTGTCGCCTGGGCGCAGAGCTCGGACGTTTTCAATTTTGATGGTCACAGGCGGGCGATGGACAGTGATGTGCGTTGTCGCACGTCGTAGTTTTTGGATGCCTAAAGGAGCCGGCAGCTCCAGATTTAGTAGTGCTGTGAATGGGGCCATGGGAGAGGTTTCAGTAGACACAGCTTTCGGGGCTGGCAGGCTTCGCCTGGGTGCATGGCCCGGACCTTTACGGTTTTGAGGCTTGAATCTCGAAAATGGCTAGAGAGCTGCTAAGACGCATGTCGAAGTGTTTGGATGCCTAAAGGAGCCGGCAGTTAAGCGTTAGTAGGGCTGTGAATGGGGCCATGGTAGGGGTTTCAGGAAAGACACAGCATTCGGGGCTGGGAGGTTTCTCCTGGGAGCAGGGCCCAGACGATTATAGTTCTGAAGCTTGAATCTCAAAAATGGCTTGAGAGCTGCTAAGACGCATGTCGCAGTGTTTGGATGCCTACAGGAGCGTGCAGCTCCAGGGTTAGTACAGCTGTGAATGGGGCCATGGTAGAGGTTTCAGCAAAGAATAAGCATTCGGGGCTGGCAGATTTCACCTGGGAGCAGGGCCCGGACGTTTGCAGTTTTGAGGCTTGTGTCTCGAAAATGGCTTGAGAGCTGCTAAGACGCATGTCGCAGTGTTTGGATGCCTACAGGAGCGTGCAGCCCCAGGGTTAGTAGGGGTGTGAATGGGGCCATGGTAGAGGTTTCAGGAAAGACACAGCATTCGGAGATGGCAGGTTTCGCCTGGGAGCAGGGCCAGAACGTTTGCAGTTTAGAAGCTTGAATCTTGAAAATGGCTAGAGAGCTGCTAACATGCATGTCGTACTTTATGAATGCCTAAAGGAGCCTGCAGCTCCAGGGTTGGTTAGGGCTGTGAATGGGGCCATGGTAGAGGTTTCAGGAATGCAACAGCATTCGGAGATGGTAGGTTTCGCCTGGGCACAGGGCCTAGACGTCTGCAGTTTTGATGGCCGGAGGTGGGCGATGGACAGCGAGCCCCTCTGTCGCACGTCGCAGTTTATGGATGCCTAAAGGAGCCAGCAGCTCCAGGATTAGTAGTGCTGTGAATGGGCCCATGGTAAAGGTTTCAGGAAAGAGCATTCGGAGATGCCAGGTGTCGCCTGGGAGCAGGCCCCGGACGATTTCAATTTTGATGGTCGCAGGCGGGCGATGGACAGCGATCTGCTAAGACGCATGTCGCACTTTTTGGATGCCTAAAGAATCCTGCAGCTCCAAGGTTAGTAGGGCTGTGAATGGGGCCATGGGAGAGATTTCAGGAAAGACACAGCATTCGGAGATGGCAGGTGTCGCCTGGGCGCAGAGCTCGGACGTTTTCAATTTTGATGGTCGCAGGCGGGCGATGGACAGTGATGTGCGTTGTCGCACGTCGTAGTTTTTGGATGCCTAAAGGAGCCGGCAGCTCCAGATTTAGTAGTGCTGTGAATGGGGCCATGGGAGAGGTTTCAGTAAAGACACAGCTTTCGGGGCTGGCAGGCTTCGCCTGGGTGCATGGCCCGGACCTTTACAGTTTTGAGGCTTGAATCTCGAAAATGGCTAGAGAGCTGCTAAGACGCATGTCGAAGTGTTTGGATGCCTAAAGGAGCCGGCAGTTAAGCGTTAGTAAGGCTGTGAATGGGGCCATGGTAGGGGTTTCAGGAAAGACACAGCATTCGGGGCTGGGCCTTTCACCTGGGAGCAGGGCCTGGATGTTTGCAGTTTTGACGCTCGAAGCCCCAAATTGGCCATAGAGCTATTAATATTGCATGTCGCAGTTTATGGATATCTAAAGGAGCCTGCATCCCCAGGGTTAGTAGGGCTGTGAATGGGGCCATGGGAGAGGTTTCAGGAATGCAACAGCATTCGGGGCTGGCAGATTTCGCCTGGCCACAGGGCCCAGACGTGTGCAGTTTTGATGGCCGGAGGTGGGCGATGGACAGCGAGGCCGTCTGTCACACGTCGCAGTTTCTGGATGCCTAAAGCAGCATGCAGCTCCAGATTTAGTAGTGCTGTGAGTGGGCCCATGGTAGAGGTTTCAGGAAAGACACAGCGTTCTGGGATTGGCAGGTTTCTCCTGGGAGCAGCACCCAGACATTTACAGTTCTGAAGCTTGAATCTCGAAAATTGCTAGAGAGCTGCTAAGACACACGTCGCACTTTTTGGATGACTAAAGGAGCGTGCAGCTCCAGGGTTAGGAGGGCTGTGAATGGGCCCATGGTAGAGGTTTCAGGAAAGACACAGCATTCGGTGCTGGCAGGTTTCACCTGGGAGCAGGGCCCAGACCTTTACAGTTTTGAAGCTTGAATCTCGAAAAAGGCTTGAGAGCTGCTAAGACGCATGTCGCAGTGTTTGGATGCCTACAGGAGCGTGCAGCTCCAGGGTTAGTACAGCTGTGAATGGGGCCATGGTAGAGGTTTCAGCAAAGAATAAGCATTCGGGGCTGGCAGATTTCACCTGGGAGCAGGGCCCGGACGTTTGCAGTTTTGAGGCTTGTGTCTTGAAAATGGCTTGAGAGCTGCTAAGACGCATGTCGCAGTGTTTGGATGCCTAAAGGAGCCTGCAGCCCCAGGGTTAGTAGGGGTGTGAATGGGGCCATGGTAGAGGTTTCAGGAAAGACACAGCATTCGGAGATGGCAGGTTTCGCCTGGGAGCAGGGCCAGAACGTTTGCAGTTTAGAAGCTTGAATCTTGAAAATGGCTAGAGAGCTGCTAACATGCATGTCGTACTTTATGAATGCCTAAAGGAGCCTGCAGCTCCAGGGTTGGTTAGGGCTGTGAATGGGGCCATGGTAGAGGTTTCAGGAATGCAACAGCATTCGGAGATGGTAGGTTTCGCCTGGGCACAGGGCCTAGACGTCTGCAGTTTTGATGGCCGGAGGTGGGCGATGGACAGCGAGCCCCTCTGTCGCACGTCGCAGTTTATGGATGCCTAAAGGAGCCAGCAGCTCCAGGATTAGTAGTGCTGTGAATGGGCCCATGGTAAAGGTTTCAGGAAAGACAAAGCATTCGGAGATGCCAGGTGTCGCCTGGGAGCAGGCCCCGGACGATTTCAATTTTGATGGTCGCAGGCGGGCGATGGACAGCGATCTGCTAAGACGCATGTCGCACTTTTTGGATGCCTAAACAATCCTGCAGCTCCAAGGTTAGTAGGGCTGTGAATGGGGCCATGGGAGAGATTTCAGGAAAGACACAGCATTCGGAGATGGCAGGTGTCGCCTGGGCGCAGAGCTCGGACGTTTTCAATTTTGATGGTCGCAGGCGGGCGATGGACAGTGATGTGCGTTGTCGCACGTCGTAGTTTTTGGATGCCTAAAGGAGCCGGCAGCTCCAGATTTAGTAGTGCTGTGAATGGGGCCATGGGAGAGGTTTCAGTAAAGACACAGCTTTCGGGGCTGGCAGGCTTCGCCTGGGTGCATGGCCCGGACCTTTACAGTTTTGAGGCTTGAATCTCGAAAATGGCTAGAGAGCTGCTAAGACGCATGTCGAAGTGTTTGGATGCCTAAAGGAGCCGGCAGTTAAGCGTTAGTAGGGCTGTGAATGGGGCCATGGTAGGGGTTTCAGGAAAGACACAGCATTCGGGGCTGGGCCTTTCACCTGGGAGCAGGGCCTGGATGTTTGCAGTTTTGACGCTCGAAGCCCCAAATTGGCCATAGAGCTATTAATATTGCATGTCGCAGTTTATGGATATCTAAAGGAGCCTGCATCCCCAGGGTTAGTAGGGCTGTGAATGGGGCCATGGGAGAGGTTTCAGGAATGCAACAGCATTCGGGGCTGGCAGATTTCGCCTGGCCACAGGGCCTAGACGTCTGCAGTTTTGATGGCCGGAGGTGGGCGATGGACAGCGAGGCCGTCTGTCACGCGTCGCAGTTTCTGGATGCCTAAAGCAGCATGCAGCTCCAGATTTAGTAGTGCTGTGAGTGGGCCCATGGTAGAGGTTTCAGGAAAGACACAGCGTTCTGGGATTGGCAGGTTTCTCCTGGGAGCAGCACCCAGATATTTACAGTTCTGAAGCTTGAATCTCGAAAATTGCTAGAGAGCTGCTAAGACACACGTCGCACTTTTTGGATGACTAAAGGAGCGTGCAGCTCCAGGGTTAGTAGGGCTGTGAATGGGCCCATGGTAGAGGTTTCAGGAAAGACACAGCATTCGGTGCTGGCAGGTTTCACCTGGGAGCAGGGCCCAGACCTTTACAGTTTTGAAGCTTGAATCTCGAAAAAGGCTTGAGAGCTGCTAAGACGCATGTCGCAGTGTTTGGATGCCTACAGGAGCGTGCAGCTCCAGGGTTAGTACAGCTGTGAATGGGGCCATGGTAGAGCTTTCAGCAAAGAATAAGCATTCGGGGCTGGCAGATTTCACCTGGGAGCAGGGCCCGGACGTTTGCAGTTTAGAAGCTTGAATCTTGAAAATGGCTAGAGAGCTGCTAACATGCATGTCGTACTTTATGAATGCCTAAAGGAGCCTGCAGCTCCAGGGTTGGTTAGGGCTGTGAATGGGGCCATGGTAGAGGTTTCAGGAATGCAACAGCATTCGGAGATGGTAGGTTTCGCCTGGTCACAGGGCCTAGACGTCTGCAGTTTTGATGGCCGAAAGTGGGCGATGGACAGCGAGCCCCTCTGTCGCACGTCGCAGTTTATGGATGCCTAAAGGAGCCAGCAGCTCCAGGATTAGTAGTGCTGTGAATGGGCCCATGGTAAAGGTTTCAGGAAAGACAAAGCATTCGGAGATGCCAGGTGTCGCCTGGGCGCAGAGCTCGGACGTTTTCAATTTTGATGGTCGCAGGCGGGCGATGGACAGTGATGTGCGTTGTCGCACGTCGTAGTTTTTGGATGCCTAAAGGAGCCGGCGGCTCCAGATTTAGTAGTGCTGTGAATGGGGCCATGGGAGAGGTTTCAGTAGACACAGCTTTCGGGGCTGGCAGGCTTCGCCTGGGTGCATGGCCCGGACCTTTACGGTTTTGAGGCTTGAATCTCGAAAATGGCTAGAGAGCTGCTAAGACGCATGTCGAAGTGTTTGGATGCCTAAAGGAGCCGGCAGTTAAGCGTTAGTAGGGCTGTGAATGGGGCCATGGTAGGGGTTTCAGGAAAGACACAGCATTCGGGGCTGGGAGGTTTCTCCTGGGAGCAGGGCCCAGACGATTATAGTTCTGAAGCTTGAATCTCAAAAATGGCTAGAGAGCTGCTAAGATGCATGTCGCACTTTTTGCATGCCTAAAGGAGCGTGCAGCTCCAGGGTTAGGAGGGCTGTGAATGGGGCCATGGTAGAGGTTTCAGGAAAGACACAGCATTCGGGGCTGGGCCTTTCACCTGGGAGCAGGGCCTGGATGTTTGCAGTTTTGACGCTCGAAGCCCCAAATTGGCCATAGAGCTATTAATATTGCATGTCGCAGTTTATGGATATCTAAAGGAGCCTGCATCCCCAGGGTTAGTAGGGCTGTGAATGGGGCCATGGGAGAGGTTTCAGGAATGCAACAGCATTCGGGGCTGGCAGATTTCGCCTGGCCACAGGGCCCAGACGTGTGCAGTTTTGATGGCCGGAGGTGGGCGATGGACAGCGAGGCCGTCTGTCACACGTCACAGTTTCTGGATGCCTAAAGCAGCATGCAGCTCCAGGATTAGTAGTGCTGTGAATGGGGCCATGGTAGAGGTTTCAGGAAAGACACAGCGTTCTGGGATTGGCAGGTTTCTCCTGGGAGCAGCACCCAGACATTTACAGTTCTGAACCTTGAATCTCGAAAATTGCTAGAGAGCTGCTAAGACACACGTCGCACTTTTTGGATGACTAAAGGAGCGTGCAGCTCCAGGGTTAGGAGGGCTGTGAATGGGGCCATGGTAGAGGTTTCAGGAAAGACACAGCATTCGGGGCTGGGCCTTTCACCTGGGAGCAGGGCCTGGATGTTTGCAGTTTTGACGCTCGAAGCCCCAAATTGGCCATAGAGCTATTAATATTGCATGTCGCAGTTTATGGATATCTAAAGGAGCCTGCATCCCCAGGGTTAGTAGGGCTGTGAATGGGGCCATGGGAGAGGTTTCAGTAAAGACACAGCTTTCGGGGCTGGCAGGCTTCGCCTGGGTGCATGGCCCGGACCTTTACAGTTTTGAGGCTTGAATCTCGAAAATGGCTAGAGAGCTGCTAAGACGCATGTCGAAGTGTTTGGATGCCTAAAGGAGCCGGCAGTTAAGCGTTAGTAGGGCTGTGAATGGGGCCATGGTAGGGGTTTCAGGAAAGACACAGCATTCGGGGCTGGGAGGTTTCTCCTGGGAGCAGGGCCCAGACGATTATAGTTCTGAAGCTTGAATCTCAAAAATGGCTAGAGAGCTGCTAAGACACACGTCGCACTTTTTGGATGACTAAAGGAGCGTGCAGCTCCAGGGTTAGGAGGGCTGTGAATGGGGCCATGGTAGAGGTTTCAGGAAAGACACAGCATTCGGGGCTGGGCCTTTCACCTGGGAGCAGGGCCTGGATGTTTGCAGTTTTGACGCTCGAAGCCCCAAATTGGCCATAGAGCTATTAATATTGCATGTCGCAGTTTATGGATATCTAAAGGAGCCTGCATCCCCAGGGTTAGTAGGGCTGTGAATGGGGCCATGGGAGAGGTTTCAGTAAAGACACAGCTTTCGGGGCTGGCAGGCTTCGCCTGGGTGCATGGCCCGGACCTTTACAGTTTTGAGGCTTGAATCTCGAAAATGGCTAGAGAGCTGCTAAGACGCATGTCGAAGTGTTTGGATGCCTAAAGGAGCCGGCAGTTAAGCATTAGTAGGGCTGTGAATGGGGCCATGGTAGGGGTTTCAGGAAAGACACAGCATTCGGGGCTGGGAGGTTTCTCCTGGGAGCAGGGCCCAGACGATTATAGTTCTGAAGCTTGAATCTCGAAAATGGCTAGAGAGCTGCTAAGATGCATGTCGCACTTTTTGCATGCCTAAAGGAGCGTGCAGCTCCAGGGTTAGGAGGGCTGTGAATGGGGCCATGGTAGAGGTTTCAGGAAAGACACAGCATTCGGGGCTGGGCCTTTCACCTGGGAGCAGGGCCTGGATGTTTGCAGTTTTGACGCTCGAAGCCCCAAATTGGCCATAGAGCTATTAATATTGCATGTCGCAGTTTATGGATATCTAAAGGAGCCTGCATCCCCAGGGTTAGTAGGGCTGTGAATGGGGCCATGGGAGAGGTTTCAGGAATGCAACAGCATTCGGGGCTGGCAGATTTCGCCTGGCCACAGGGCCCAGACGTCTGCAGTTTTGAGGCTTGTGTCTCGAAAATGGCTTGAGAGCTGCTAAGACGCATGTCGCAGTGTTTGGATGCCTACAGGAGCGTGCAGCCCCAGGGTTAGTACAGCTGTGAATGGGGCCATGGTAGAGGTTTCAGGAAAGACACAGCATTCGGAGATGGCAGGTTTCGCCTGGGAGCAGGGCCAGAACGTTTGCAGTTTAGAAGCTTGAATCTTGAAAATGGCTAGAGAGCTGCTAACATGCATGTCGTACTTTATGAATGCCTAAAGGAGCCTGCAGCTCCAGGGTTGGTTAGGGCTGTGAATGGGGCCATGGTAGAGGTTTCAGGAATGCAACAGCATTCGGAGATGGTAGGTTTCGCCTGGTCACAGGGCCTAGACGTCTGCAGTTTTGATGGCCGAAAGTGGGCGATGGACAGCGAGCCCCTCTGTCGCACGTCGCAGTTTATGGATGCCTAAAGGAGCCAGCAGCTCCAGGATTAGTAGTGCTGTGAATGGGCCCATGGTAAAGGTTTCAGGAAA
The DNA here is from genome assembly GCF_028858705.1 of Grus americana. Lineage (NCBI taxonomy): Eukaryota > Metazoa > Chordata > Aves > Gruiformes > Gruidae > Grus > Grus americana. The sequence goes on from NC_072882.1 coordinate 3,055,586, forward strand.
GACAAAGCATTCGGAGATGCCAGGTGTCGCCTGGGAGCAGGCCCCGGACGATTTCAATTTTGATGGTCGCAGGCGGGCGATGGACAGCGATCTGCTAAGACGCACGTCGCACTTTTTGGATGCCTAAACAATCCTGCAGCTCCAGGATTAGTAGGGCTGTGAATGGGGCCATGGGAGAGATTTCAGGAAAGACACAGCATTCGGAGATGGCAGGTGTCGCCTGGGCGCAGAGCTCGGACGTTTTCAATTTTGATGGTCGCAGGCAGGCGATGGACAGTGATGTGCGTTGTCGCACGTCGTAGTTTTTGGATGCCTAAAGGAGCCGGCGGCTCCAGATTTAGTAGTGCTGTGAATGGGGCCATGGGAGAGGTTTCAGTAAAGACACAGCTTTCGGGGCTGGCAGGCTTCGCCTGGGTGCATGGCCCGGACCTTTACGGTTTTGAGGCTTGAATCTCGAAAATGGCTAGAGAGCTGCTAAGATGCATGTCGCACTTTTTGCATGCCTAAAGGAGCGTGCAGCTCCAGGGTTAGGAGGGCTGTGAATGGGGCCATGGTAGAGGTTTCAGGAAAGACACAGCATTCGGGGCTGGGCCTTTCACCTGGGAGCAGGGCCTGGATGTTTGCAGTTTTGACGCTCGAAGCCCCAAATTGGCCATAGAGCTATTAATATTGCATGTCGCAGTTTATGGATATCTAAAGGAGCCTGCATCTCCAGGGTTGGTTAGGGCTGTGAGTGGGGCCATGGTAGAGGTTTCAGCAAAGACCTAGCATTTGGGGCTGGCAGGTTTCGCCTGGCCACAGGGCCCAGACGTCTGCAGTTTTGATGGCCGGAGGTGGGCGATGGACAGCGAGGCCGTCTGTCACACGTCGCAGTTTCTGGATGCCTAAAGCAGCATGCAGCTCCAGATTTAGTAGTGCTGTGAATGGGCCCATGGTAGAGGTTTCAGGAAAGACACAGCGTTCTGGGATTGGCAGGTTTCTCCTGGGAGCAGCACCCAGATATTTACAGTTCTGAAGCTTGAATCTCGAAAATTGCTAGAGAGCTGCTAAGACACACGTCGCACTTTTTGGATGATTAAAGGAGCGTGCAGCTCCAGGGTTAGGAGGGCTGTGAATGTGCCCATGGTAGAGGTTTCAGGAAAGACACAGCATTCGGTGCTGGCAGGTTTCACCTGGGCGCATGGCCCAGACCTTTACAGTTTTGAAGCTTGAATCTCGAAAAAGGCTTGAGAGCTGCTAAGACGCATGTCGCAGTGTTTGGATGCCTACAGGAGCGTGCAGCCCCAGGGTTAGTAGGGGTGTGAATGGGGCCATGGTAGAGGTTTCAGGAAAGACACAGCATTCGGAGATGGCAGGTTTCGCCTGGGAGCAGGGCCAGAACGTTTGCAGTTTAGAAGCTTGAATCTTGAAAATGGCTAGAGAGCTGCTAACATGCATGTCGTACTTTATGAATGCCTAAAGGAGCCTGCAGCTCCAGGGTTGGTTAGGGCTGTGAATGGGGCCATGGTAGAGGTTTCAGGAATGCAACAGCATTCGGAGATGGTAGGTTTCGCCTGGGCACAGGGCCTAGACGTCTGCAGTTTTGATGGCCGGAGGTGGGCGATGGACAGCGAGCCCCTCTGTCGCACGTCGCAGTTTATGGATGCCTAAAGGATCCGGCAGCTCCAGGATTAGTAGTGCTGTGAATGGGGCCATGGTAAAGGTTTCAGGAAAGACAAAGCATTCGGAGATGCCAGGTGTCGCCTGGGAGCAGGCCCCGGACGATTTCAATTTTGATGGTCGCAGGCGGGCGATGGACAGTGATGTGCGTTGTCGCACGTCGTAGTTTTTGGATGCCTAAAGGAGCCGGCAGCTCCAGATTTAGTAGTGCTGTGAATGGGGCCATGGGAGAGGTTTCAGTAAAGACACAGCTTTCGGGGCTGGCAGGCTTCGCCTGGGTGCATGGCCCGGACCTTTACGGTTTTGAGGCTTGAATCTCGAAAATGGCTAGAGAGCTGCTAAGACGCATGTCGAAGTGTTTGGATGCCTAAAGGAGCCGGCAGTTAAGCGTTAGTAGGGCTGTGAATGGGGCCATGGTAGGGGTTTCAGGAAAGACACAGCATTCGGGGCTGGGAGGTTTCTCCTGGGAGCAGGGCCCAGACGATTATAGTTCTGAAGCTTGAATCTCGAAAATGGCTAGAGAGCTGCTAAGATGCATGTCGCACTTTTTGCATGCCTAAAGGAGCGTGCAGCTCCAGGGTTAGGAGGGCTGTGAATGGGGCCATGGTAGAGGTTTCAGCAAAGAATAAGCATTCGGAGATGGCAGGTTTCGCCTGGGAGCAGGGCCAGAACGTTTGCAGTTTAGAAGCTTGAATCTTGAAAATGGCTAGAGAGCTGCTAACATGCATGTCGTACTTTATGGATGCCTAAAGGAGCCTGCAGCTCCAGGGTTGGTTAGGGCTGTGAATGGGGCCATGGTAGAGGTTTCAGGAATGCAACAGCATTCGGAGATGGTAGGTTTCGCCTGGCCACAGGGCCCAGACGTCTGCAGTTTTGATGGCCGGAGGTGGGCGATGGACAGCGAGCCCCTCTGTCGCACGTCGCAGTTTATGGATGCCTAAAGGAGCCAGCAGCTCCAGGATTAGTAGTGCTGTGAATGGGCCCATGGTAAAGGTTTCAGGAAAGACAAAGCATTCGGAGATGCCAGGTGTCGCCTGGGAGCAGGCCCCGGACGATTTCAATTTTGATGGTCGCAGGCGGGCGATGGACAGCGATCTGCTAAGACGCATGTCGCACTTTTTGGATGCCTAAACAATCCTGCAGCTCCAGGATTAGTAGGGCTGTGAATGGGGCCATGGGAGAGATTTCAGGAAAGACACAGCATTCGGAGATGGCAGGTGTCGCCTGGGCGCAGAGCTCGGACGTTTTCAATTTTGATGGTCGCAGGCGGGCGATGGACAGTGATGTGCGTTGTCGCACGTCGTAGTTTTTGGATGCCTAAAGGAGCCGGCAGCTCCAGATTTAGTAGTGCTGTGAATGGGGCCATGGGAGAGGTTTCAGTAAAGACACAGCTTTCGGGGCTGGCAGGCTTCGCCTGGGTGCATGGCCCAGACGATTATCGTTCTGAAGCTTGAATCTCGAAAATGGCTAGAGAGCTGCTAAGATGCATGTCGCACTTTTTGCATGCCTAAAGGAGCGTGCAGCTCCAGGGTTAGGAGGGCTGTGAATGGGGCCATGGTAGAGGTTTCAGGAAAGACACAGCATTCGGGGCTGGGCCTTTCACCTGGGAGCAGGGCCTGGATGTTTGCAGTTTTGACGCTCGAAGCCCCAAATTGGCCGTAGAGCTATTAATATTGCATGTCGCAGTTTATGGATATCTAAAGGAGCCTGCATCCCCAGGGTTAGTAGGGCTGTGAATGGGGCCATGGGAGAGGTTTCAGGAATGCAACAGCATTCGGGGCTGGCAGATTTCGCCTGGCCACAGGGCCCAGACGTCTGCAGTTTCGATGGCCGGAGGTGGGCGATGGACAGCGAGGCCGTCTGTCACACGTCGCAGTTTCTGGATGCCTAAAGCAGCATGCAGCTCCAGATTTAGTAGTGCTGTGAATGGGCCCATGGTAGAGGTTTCAGGAAAGACACAGCGTTCTGGGATTGGCAGGTTTCTCCTGGGAGCAGCACCCAGACCTTTACAGTTTTGAAGCTTGAATCTCGAAAATGGCTAGAGAGCTGCTAAGACGCATGTCGCAGTGTTTGGATGCCTACAGGAGCGTGCAGCTCCAGGGTTAGTACAGCTGTGAATGGGGCCATGGTAGAGGTTTCAGCAAAGAATAAGCATTCGGGGCTGGCAGATTTCACCTGGGAGCAGGGCCCGGACGTTTGCAGTTTTGAGGCTTGTGTCTCGAAAATGGCTTGAGAGCTGCTAAGACGCATGTCCCAGTGTTTGGATGCCTACAGGAGCGTGCAGCCCCAGGGTTAGGAGGGCTGTGAATGGGGCCATGGTAGAGGTTTCAGGAAAGACACAGCATTCGGAGATGGCAGGTTTCGCCTGGGAGCAGGGCCAGAACGTTTGCAGTTTAGAAGCTTGAATCTTGAAAATGGCTAGAGAGCTGCTAACATGCATGTCGTACTTTATGAATGCCTAAAGGAGCCTGCAGCTCCAGGGTTGGTTAGGGCTGTGAATGGGGCCATGGTAGAGGTTTCAGGAATGCAACAGCATTCGGAGATGGTAGGTTTCGCCTGGGCACAGGGCCTAGACGTCTGCAGTTTTGATGGCCGGAGGTGGGCGATGGACAGCGAGCCCCTCTGTCGCACGTCGCAGTTTATGGATGCCTAAAGGAGCCGGCAGCTCCAGATTTAGTAGTGCTGTGAATGGGGCCATGGGAGAGGTTTCAGTAAAGACACAGCTTTCGGGGCTGGCAGGCTTCGCCTGGGTGCATGGCCCAGACGATTATCGTTCTGAAGCTTGAATCTCGAAAATGGCTAGAGAGCTGCTAAGACGCATGTCGCACTTTTTGCATGCCTAAAGGAGCGTGCAGCTCCAGGGTTAGGAGGGCTGTGAATGGGGCCATGGTAGAGGTTTCAGGAAAGACACAGCATTCGGGGCTGGGCCTTTCACCTGGGAGCAGGGCCTGGATGTTTGCAGTTTTGACGCTCGAAGCCCCAAATTGGCCGTAGAGCTATTAATATTGCATGTCGCAGTTTATGGATATCTAAAGGAGCCTGCATCCCCAGGGTTAGTAGGGCTGTGAATGGGGCCATGGGAGAGGTTTCAGGAATGCAACAGCATTCGGGGCTGGCAGATTTCGCCTGGCCACAGGGCCCAGACGTCTGCAGTTTCGATGGCCGGAGGTGGGCGATGGACAGCGAGGCCGTCTGTCACACGTCGCAGTTTCTGGATGCCTAAAGCAGCATGCAGCTCCAGATTTAGTAGTGCTGTGAATGGGCCCATGGTAGAGGTTTCAGGAAAGACACAGCGTTCTGGGATTGGCAGGTTTCTCCTGGGAGCAGCACCCAGACCTTTACAGTTTTGAAGCTTGAATCTCGAAAATGGCTAGAGAGCTGCTAAGACGCATGTCGCAGTGTTTGGATGCCTACAGGAGCGTGCAGCTCCAGGGTTAGTACAGCTGTGAATGGGGCCATGGTAGAGGTTTCAGCAAAGAATAAGCATTCGGGGCTGGCAGATTTCACCTGGGAGCAGGGCCCGGACGTTTGCAGTTTTGAGGCTTGTGTCTCGAAAATGGCTTGAGAGCTGCTAAGACGCATGTCGCAGTGTTTGGATGCCTACAGGAGCGTGCAGCTCCAGGGTTAGTACAGCTGTGAATGGGGCCATGGTAGAGGTTTCAGGAAAGACACAGCATTCGGAGATGGCAGGTTTCGCCTGGGAGCAGGGCCAGAACGTTTGCAGTTTAGAAGCTTGAATCTTGAAAATGGCTAGAGAGCTGCTAACATGCATGTCGTACTTTATGAATGCCTAAAGGAGCCTGCAGCTCCAGGGTTGGTTAGGGCTGTGAATGGGGCCATGGTAGAGGTTTCAGGAATGCAACAGCATTCGGAGATGGTAGGTTTCGCCTGGGCACAGGGCCTAGACGTCTGCAGTTTTGATGGCCGGAGGTGGGCGATGGACAGCGAGCCCCTCTGTCGCACGTCGCAGTTTATGGATGCCTAAAGGAGCCTGCAGCTCCAGGATTAGTAGTGCTGTGAATGGGCCCATGGTAAAGGTTTCAGGAAAGACAAAGCATTCGGAGATGCCAGGTGTCGCCTGGGAGCAGGCCCCGGACGATTTCAATTTTGATGGTCGCAGGCAGGCGATGGACAGCGATCTGCTAAGACGCATGTCGCACTTTTTGGATGCCTAAAGAATCCTGCAGCTCCAGGATTAGTAGGGCTGTGAATGGGGCCATGGGAGAGATTTCAGGAAAGACACAGCATTCGGAGATGGCAGGTGTCGCCTGGGCGCAGAGCTCGGACGTTTTCAATTTTGATGGTCGCAGGCGGGCGATGGACAGTGATGTGCGTTGTTGCACGTCGTAGTTTTTGGATGCCTAAAGGAGCCGGCAGCTCCAGATTTAGTAGTGCTGTGAATGGGGCCATGGGAGAGGTTTCAGTAAAGACACAGCTTTCGGGGCTGGCAGGCTTCGCCTGGGTGCATGGCCCGGACCTTTACAGTTTTGAGGCTTGAATCTCGAAAATGGCTAGAGAGCTGCTAAGACGCATGTCGAAGTGTTTGGATGCCTAAAGGAGCCGGCAGTTAAGCGTTAGTAGGGCTGTGAATGGGGCCATGGTAGGGGTTTCAGGAAAGACACAGCATTCGGGGCTGGGAGGTTTCTCCTGGGAGCAGGGCCCAGACGATTATAGTTCTGAAGCTTGAATCTCAAAAATGGCTAGAGAGCTGCTAAGATGCATGTCGCACTTTTTGCATGCCTAAAGGAGCGTGCAGCTCCAGGGTTAGGAGGGCTGTGAATGGGGCCATGGTAGAGGTTTCAGGAAAGACACAGCATTCGGGGCTGGGCCTTTCACCTGGGAGCAGGGCCTGGATGTTTGCAGTTTTGACGCTCGAAGCCCCAAATTGGCCATAGAGCTATTAATATTGCATGTCGCAGTTTATGGATATCTAAAGGAGCCTGCATCCCCAGGGTTAGTAGGGCTGTGAATGGGGCCATGGGAGAGGTTTCAGGAATGCAACAGCATTCGGGGCTGGCAGATTTCGCCTGGCCACAGGGCCCAGACGTCTGCAGTTTTGATGGCCGGAGGTGGGCGATGGACAGCGAGGCCGTCTGTCACACGTCGCAGTTTCTGGATGCCTAAAGCAGCATGCAGCTCCAGATTTAGTAGTGCTGTGAATGGGCCCATGGTAGAGGTTTCAGGAAAGACACAGCGTTCTGGGATTGGCAGGTTTCTCCTGGGAGCAGCACCCAGACATTTACAGTTCTGAAGCTTGAATCTCGAAAATTGCTAGAGAGCTGCTAAGACGCATGTCGAAGTGTTTGGATGCCTACAGGAGCGTGCAGCTCCAGGGTTAGTACAGCTGTGAATGGGGCCATGGTAGAGGTTTCAGGAAAGACACAGCATTCGGGGCTGGGAGGTTTCTCCTGGGAGCAGGGCCCGGACGTTTGCAGTTTTGAGGCTTGTGTCTCGAAAATGGCTAGAGAGCTGCTAAGATGCATGTCGCACTTTTTGCATGCCTAAAGGAGCGTGCAGCTCCAGGGTTAGGAGGGCTGTGAATGGTGTCATGGTAGGGGTTTCAGGAAAGACACAGCTTTCGGAGATGGCAGGTGTCGCCTGGGAGCAGGGCCCGGACGTTTGCAGTTTTGAAGCTTGAATGTCGAAAATGGCTAGAGAGCTGCTAAGATGCATGTCGCACTTTATGAATGCCTAAAGGAGCCTGCAGCTCCAGGGTTGGTTAGGGCTGTGAATGGGGCCATGGTAGAGGTTTCAGGAAAGCAACAGCATTCAGGGCTGGCAGGGTTCGCCTGGGCACAGGGCCTAGACATCTGCAGTTTTGATGGCCGGAGGTGGGCGATGGACAGCGAGCCCCTCTGTCACACGTCGTAGTTTATGGATGACTAAAGGATCCTGCAGCTCCAGGGTTAGTAGGGCTGTGAATGGAGCCATGGTAGAGGTTTCAGGAAAGACATAGCATTCGGAGATGGCAGGTGTCGCCTGGGAGCAGGTCCCGGACCTTTACAGTTTTGAGGCTTGAATCTCGAAAATGGCTAGAGAGGTTCTACGACGCACGTTGCAGATTTTGTATGCTTAAAGGAGTGTGCAGCTCCAGGGTTAGTAGGGCTGTGAATGGGGCCATGGTAGAGGTTTCAGGAAAGACACAGCATTCATTGTTGACAGGTTTTGTCTGGGAGCAGGATCTGGACGTTTGCAGTTTTGAGGATTGAATCTTTAAAATGTCTAGAGAGCTGCTAAGAGCCCCGTCAAGCCTGCCCCTCACACAAACTCCGCCCCTGAGACATGCCAAGCCCCTCCCCTCATGCAGACTCTGCCCATCATGCAAATTCTGCCCCGATGCATGGCAAGCCCCGCCTCTCAGAGCATCTCTACCCGTCATGCAAACTCCGCCCTGACATAAACTCCGCCCTCATGCATGCCAAGCACCGCCCCTCACCTAAACTCCGCCCCTGCTGAAACCCCGCCCCCACGCACGCCAAGCCCTGCCCCTCACGCAAACTCCGCCCCCGACGCACGCCAAGCTCCGCCCCTCACGCAGCGTACAGCGCATGCTCGCTCGGTGCTCCCCCCTGGCGACCAAATTTCGGTACTGCAGCGGTAGCGCCGCGCATGCGCAGTGCAGCGCCACGGCCCCTCTCCCGCACCGGCTGCCGGCAGCCAGTGTGCAGGGGCTGCTGTGAGCCGAGGGAGGAGTGGAGGCGTTGCCGGGCTGCGGCTGCACGGAGGGAGAAGGTGAGCGGGGCAGCGGGACGGACCGGCGGGTCCCGGGGAAAGCCCTGAGGAGGGCGGTGGCAGCGGTGCCGCTTCCGCGGAGAGGCGGGGGGGCGGCGGGGTCTGTGTCACAGAGGGGAGGGGGGCTGCCCGGAGCAGTGCGGCGGGTGGGGGGGGGTGCGCGCCGTGTCGGAACCGGGCGGGGAGACTGTCCGGAGCCGGGCGGCGGGGGCTGCCCGGAGCCGGCGGGCGTCCGTGCCTTTCGCAGGTGGCTGAGGGGAGGCGGGGGCGGGGGGGCGGTCCAGCCTGGAGCCGCGCTGCGGAGCTCGGGGCTGCCGTCGCGGCTCGGCGGGGATTTCGGTGAGTTGGTGCGAGGGAATGGGACAGTGTCCCCGCAGGGTCAGGAAGCGTGGAAGGCTGCCTCCCGCGGCACGCCGGGAGTTGCAGTCTTGGGGCACGCGGCTGCTGGTCGGCCATATTGGCTCCCCGGAGCACGCCGGGAAGTGTAGTCTTACGGCACTCTAATGGCTGCCACGCGGCGCTTGCCAGTGCGTGCCGGGAGGCATCGTTTTCGCGGATGTGGCTGCCGGACAGCCCGACTTGCTCTTGCAGGAGCGCGAGGTTGGGGTTTTTTTTGCCGGTTTCGAGTGGTTTTCTGCAGGCTTCCAGCCGCTCCCGAGCAGCGGTGCGGCCGTGCTACGAGAGCGCGCGCGGTGAGGCGTCGCCCGGTGTCCCAAGACGAGCGCTACCGGTCGGACTCTCCGGAAGCCTGTCCGGCAGCCCCAGGCCGCCCCCGAGCCCTGGCGTGAAGGCGGCAAGCTGGCCCTCGCCTGTGCCGCTTTCTTCCTGAACGGGGGTGCTGGCGGCAGCAGCAGCAGCGCGGGGAAAGAGCGGCGTCTCCGGAAGCCCCTGCAGAAGGAGGAGGGTCTCCGGCCAGGGCCGACCTCTGGTAGTAACAGCCACTGCTTTTTCTTTCCCTCTCCCAGGCTGCGCTGAGGACGTGGTTGCCCGTCCCTCCCTTGGGGATGCCGTCGACTGCACCCGCCTCGCCTGTGCCTGGCCTGGCTCGCCTCGTGGCGTGGGGGCGAAAAGGGACAGGCGGCGGAGCGCTTACCGGCCGTGGACAGGAGCTGCCCTAAGGGAAGCTGGAATGGCCAGAGAAAGGTGAAGAAGAAGAAGAGATGGAAGGCTCTCCAGCCGGCAGCTGCCTCCCGCTGCAGGCAAGAGAGCGCCTGCCTCGCCGGGTGAGGAAAGATCCCTCGTTGCGCTCCGCGGCAGGTCAGGCTGCCGACGGGCACCGCAGGGTCGCCACGCGTAACCCAAAGCACGGTGTGGCCGCGTACCGAGGGAGGGAGGCAGGCTACTCATCTAGGCAGACTCGTCTCCTCGGAGCTGTAAGACGCCCGTGTATTCTCTTAGGCGGAGGACAGCCGAGCGACCGGAGTGACAGCAAAGGAAAGGCGGAGAGCAGGAGAAGAAGCGTCTGCGCTGGCAAGCTCTCCCAGCAGCGCCGAGAGCCAGAGCTGCGGTGAGTCCTGGGCCCGCGGGGCCCCATCGCCTCTCCTCTGTGTCGCGGGCCCTCCTCTGCCCCCCTCGCTTTCCCACCCCGCTGTGGGGTTTTTTGGTTTGCTTTCTGCTCCCCGCTATGTTCTTTTTCCATCTCGCTCTGACGGGCTGCCTGTCCCCACCTTTTTTAGGTCCTCGCTCTCTCTGCCCTGTAGCCCGTGGCTATTGTTTCCTTCTCTCTCTCCCCTGTCTCTCTGTCCGGCCCCCAGCCACTGTTTCTGCATTCCTCCCCCTCGGTCCTGTAGCCCGTCGGTATTTCTGCCATCTCTGGCTTTCTCTGTGCGGCTCCTCGTTCCTGTTGTTCGAGGTCTTCCTTCTCGGCTCCGTAGCGAGTCGTCGTGAGTCTCTCTCTCTTTCTCCGTCCCTCTTGAGCCTCTTCCTTGCCCCTCGTTTTGAAGGCCCGCCTCTCTGTCCCAGCACCCGTCGCTACGGTTCCTTTTCTCCGTCTCGTTCCCCGTCCCTGTTTTTCTAAAGTCTCCCCTCTCTGCCTCCTGGCCCGTCGGTACCTTTTTCTTTCCCCGTCGCGGTTTGTCTGGCTCCCTGTCCCTCTTTCTTTCTTCCTTCCTTCCTCCCTGTCTGCCCCGCAGCCCGTCCCTTCGTTCCTTTCTCCTTCCCTCTCTGTCCCTCTCCCGGTCCCCGGCTTTAAACTCTGCTTCTCTGCCCGGTAGCTCGCCACCATCTTACCTTTCCCCGTCTCTCTCTCTGTCCAGCTCCCTCTCTCGAATTTTCAATTCCTCCCTGTCACTGCAGAAGCCTGTCGGGACTTTTTCCCCTGCCCGGCTTGCCTCTCCCTGTCTCGCGATTCCTCTCTCTCTGCCCTCTTAGCCGCGACCATTTTTATATTCTCCGTCTCTCTCTCTCTCGGTCTGCCTTGAGATCCCGATTGTTTTTTAAAGCGACCGAATCGTCGAGGTTGGCAGAGACCTTTAAGATTATCGGGTGGAACTTGCGAACCTGGCGCTGGCAACTCCCCCCCTGCCCCGCAGCCCGTCCCTTCCCTTCCGACGGCCTCTTTCTCCACCTCTCTCTGTCCGGCTCCCAGCTCCTCTTTTCCACTTCTGCCCTCTGTACCCTGTGGCTTTCCCCCTCTTCTTTCTCTCTCTGTCTCTGTTTGAGGAGGAGCAGCTGCCGCCCCAGCGTTCGCACCCCGTTCACAGTGTTGCACGCATGCTTCTTCTCGGGCGCGCTTCCTCCTCCTCCTCCTCCTTCGGGCTCGACCCGAGGCTTCCGGCAGCAGTCTCCGGGTGTCGGATTTTGTAAAATAATTAACGTAACTGAAAGGCGCAGCAGCGGGATCGGCCCGGGCGGGGCGCCTCCAAAGAGAGGGACCCGGAACAAAGAAATCCCGGGGCCGTTACACGCTTGGGTCCCGGACACCCGCCCCTCGCGTGCTGTCCGCGTGTCCCTTAGTCCCGCGGTGACTTTTGGTCTGGGGTCTTCTACCGTCGTCTCGGATTCTTCTTCTGTATAGCTGTGGGCGGTGCGTTATTCCACAGGTGCTGCTGCGCTGATGCTCCGTACGTTCGCAGTAACGGGTAGAGCGGAAGGCTCCGTGGCCAGGGAAGAGCGGCACGGACACGTTCCTGCTCGCTCCGTTGCACCGGAATTTCGACGGCTGGGTTCGGCCGCTAAATTGATGGCGCTACCGGAAGAAATTTCAGAAAAGTGAGTACTGTGCTTGTCTTTAATCTTTTAAAGTAATTTTTCTACGGGCGCCCGGTCCGTGGCTTAGATATTTGGTTTGCGGCGAAACAGACCCGGAACGTGGCTCCAAGTAGCGTTCCGATTCGCTGAAATTCCCCGTAGTCAGAGAGCAAGAATCGTGAATGTTGCTTGGCGGTTTGAAATCTCAGGCTTTCTCTGAAAGCTGACCTGCCAGAATGAGCCGAAAGCAGGCCGAACGCCAATAGGGATGCCGCAGAAAAGGTCCTCTTCTTGACAGGAGAAGAGCTTGGCGAAACGTCAGCGCCGTTTCCCGTAGGGCCTCCGACGTACCGGTTCAGCAAGCGTGGGCTTTGTGCAATTCCCTCAGGGACGATCGCGAACAAACGTTGTACGGCAGAGAGTATCTTAGCTTACTTTCCATCTCCTGCTCGGTTACTTGCAGAATATTTAATTTGGCGTCGCACGGACCCAGAGGGACGGGTCTCCAACTCATGCTGGTAGGGCAACCCCAGTACCAGCCGGTAAAATCGGAAAAGAGTATGATGTTTTGAAACGTTTGCCTTGCGAGGAGAAGGGCCGTCTCTCATTAGGCAACTGAATTCTGTGACTGATTTCCACGCCTCACGCATATGCGTGCACGCACACGCACCCCCCCCCCCACCCCACCCCCCCCCCAGTAGGCAGGCTTTGAAGGAGGCAGTCCCTACGGCAACGCGATCTAAAATGTGGAAATTTTTTTTCTATTTTTAATAGTTTCTTACAGATAGGAGGCTCGTGTGAGCGTTTAGCCTGTCCCGTCCTTAATTCTGAACCCACTGGCTGGTGCAGAAGGACGGTCGTGTGACAAAACCAGCATGAAATTTGTCCCTGTGCCGGATGCGTCCCGTGGTAAGGGAGTACATCTGTTATTCCTGCGTGAAAGATGTTTGATGAGCGTACCGCATCGTCAGAGCTGCTCTTGGTCTGCCTGCAAGCCGTGGGTTATGATTTAGAAATACGTTCGCCTACTGTTCCTTAACTGTGTGGTTTTGGTTTTTATTTTTTCAAAGAAAGGGTGGCTTTTTCATCGATCTCTTTGTGAGAGTATCAAATCAGGTGGCGGTAAATACGTCGAAGCAGATAGGCGTACTACGGCGTGTACCGGACAGCGTTGGCGTGCCGCTCTGCTAGCAGCGGAGAGCCAGATGAGGATGCCCGTGGTAAGTACTCGTTCTGCCTCCGGCTGAACGGAAAGATTCTCATGTTGAGGGTTCTTGGGCTTGTCTGTATGATTAGCATTACTTTTTTTTTTTTTTTAATATGAAACAGGGTCAGATAATTGTTGATGAGTGGGACTTTGCGTACTCCTTTAGGTAGCTTTTCGTACTGAACCTTAGATCGGTTACAAAACTTAATCTTTGTGCAGTTTACGCGTTTTGTAGCATCTGTGGCAGAAACAACTACAAAGACATTTATCCTGTAGGTAAGCTGAAAATAAAAATGCGGTTTCTCACCTGATTTTTCTTTCGGAGGAACGCTCGCCCCCAGCGGCTGGTTTTTTTTGCTAGTGTTGTCGGGGGGAAGGAACGGCGGCGCTTGCCTGGTTTCTTCCCTTAGCCAGGGACCTGAAACTTTGTTTTCCTCAGGTGTTTCACTAGAAATTTACAAGTGTCGGTGGTCAACAGTGGCAGAGAATTGGGTGGCGTTTTCAATTTCAAAGGGAAGGAACATGTTGATGTTAATTCTGTTACCAAAAGCGAAGTACCAGCTGCTTCCTCTTTCTAGATCTTCTCTCCTTTCGCCGTCCTCCCCGAGGGGTAACGTGGCCACGCCGTATACCTTTTCTGCTCTGGTACCATTCGTTTGATACGCAGGAGTGCTGTGAAATAAATAGAAGGGCTACGGACAGACATCTGCCATCGTTGCGGCTGCCTTAAATCGTGTATTTGTCCCTTTAGCCCGTCATTTCCTTTCCACTCAGTTGAGTTACGTGCAGCGTCAGGTTCCAGTCGAGAGCGGTGCCGCCGAACAACGCTCTTGGAGCGTGTGTGGAGGAGGGTGACCGAGATGGCGAGATGTCTCCAAGGCAAGACTTAGGGGGAGCGGCTGAGGTCACTTGGTTTGTTCAGCTTGGAGAAGGGAAGGCCGAGGGGTGACCTCATCGCAGTCTACACCTTCCTCGAGGGGGACGGCGGAGGGGGAGGCGCTGACCTCCGCTCTCTCCGGTGACCGGCACTAGGACCCGAGGAAACGGGACGAAGCTGCGTCAGGGCAAGTTCAGACCGGACGTTGGGAAAAGGCTTTTCACTGAGAGGGCGGTCGGTCAGTCACGGAACAGGCTCCCCAGGGAAGCGGTCGCAGCCACCGAGCCTGTCAGGAGTTCAAGGAGCGTCTGAACGATGCTCTTAGTCGCACGGTTTAGTTTTAGGTAGTCCCGCGTGGAGCGGGGGCTTGGTCTCGGCGATCCGTATGGGTCCCTTCCAACTTGAGATACTCTATGATTCTGTGAAATTTTCTGGGTTAGAAACGACCTTATTGTAATAGAGAATTCGCTGAACGTGGCTTTGTGCAAGGACTGTCATCTTAGAATATCTTTTTTTTTTTCTTCCCCCCCCAGATATGAGAAAAGCTCTGTCCAGAGATATGGAGATGAAATCAGTTGTACCTCATCCTGTGACACCAGAAGACATTGACTAACTGTAAGCTGGGATGCTCAGTGAAATTACTAAGAGCGTTAAGTTTCCCGTGCCTTTGCTTTCACTCTCCCATTCTCTTGTCTTGTGGCACGTCACATTTTTTGAGGCCATGGAAGCGACATTGGGACCGATGGGTTGTCAGAACCAGGTCCTCCTGCCTGTCGCTGGTTTTGCTTACCTTCGCCATCTCTGTGTACCAGCCTGCATCTCTCTCTCTGTTCCTCAATCCCTGTCCTCTCTTCTCTGTTCTACTTTGTTTCACTGCGTATGTCCCGGTCCCTGTCCCACCTTTATCCTTCCTTCCTTCTTCCTCCCCTTTTTCTTTGTCCTTTTGTCCTGCTCCTCGACCCTGTTTCTCGCTCCATCTGACCGTCCTTTTCCTGGCACCTTTGTGTCTCTGCTCCTTGCCCCCGTCTTTCTCTCCCCTCTGCCCAGTCCTCGTCTCCCTCTTTTGTCTCTCTGTCCCTCTGTCCTCCTTCTGCCTCTGCCCCTCTGTCCTGCTCCCTGCCCCTCTTTTTCTCACTCTGCCCCAGCGTCCCGCTCCCCGGTCCTCTTTCCCTCTGTTGCTCTCTCCTTTTATCTCTCCTTCTCCCTGCTCCCCAGCCCGGTTCTCTCACGCTCCCGCTTCCTTTTTTTATTCTCTGTTGCTCTGTCCTGCTCCCCGTGCCACTGTCCCTCACTGTACCTCTTGGTCCGGCTCCCTGCCCTTATTCTCTTTTCCTCCCTTGCCGTGGCGCTGCCCGCCCAGGGTCGTTTCTGCCTCTCTGTCCCGCTCCCCGTCCTTGTTTGTCGGTCGCCGTCCCGCTGCCTCTCTTCCTGCTGCTTCTTCCTCCCTTTCTGTCAGGCTGCCTGTCCCCGTCCTTCACTCGCCGTCCCTTTCCTTGCCTCGTGCTTTCTCGCTCGCCGCCGCCGCCCCCCCCATCCAGCTGGCTGCCACTTTTCTCCTCTCTTCTAGCGTCCTGCAGCTGGCTCCTCGGTTTTGGCGGCAGCCTGCACATAGCAGCCCAGCTCTCCAGCAGCCTGACGGACCGACCATGTGTCTGTTCCACGCCGGACTGGCGAGCGTGGCTCTGGGTAGGACAGCCGAGGTGCCTCAGGGCCGGGCCCCGAGCCCCGGTGCGGAGTCTCTCCCGGGACCGGCTCTGTGTGTGACTGAATAAACGCTTGCGGTCTCTTTTGCCGTGCCGGCTGCGTTGGCGCTTCCTTTGCGGGGGGGCGAGGGGCCGTGATGGAGGGCAGGGGAGGAGGTGTGGTGGGGTCAGGCGATGGCCCCCTGTTCATGCGGGGCTCCAGCTGTGGGTTGGGGCTGGAGGAGCCCCAGGTGCGGGCAGTGAGGCTGATGGCCACGGCCCCTCCCCGGAACAGGCTGCCGGCAGCCAGTGTGCAGGGGCTGCTGTGAGCCGAGGGAGGAGCGGAGGCATCGCCGGGCTGTGGCTGCACGGAGGGAGAAGGTGAGCGGGGCAGCGGGATGGACCGGTGGGTCCCGGGGAAAGCCCCGAGGAGGGTGGCGGCGCCTCCAAGGAGGAGTGAGGGGGCGGCGGGGTCCGGGTCAGAGGCACGGAGCAGGAACGGTGTGGGGAGGGGGGGCTGCCCTGAACCGTGTGGTGGTGGGGGGGGGGGGGGGGTCTGCGCCGTGTCGCAGCCGGGCGGTGAGGGTTGCCTGGAGCCGGCGGGCGTCCGCGCCGTGCCGGAGCTTGCGGGGGGTGTGTGTGTGCTGGCTGGCGGTCCATCCCGGAGCCGCGCTGCGGAGCTCGGTGCTGCTGTCGCGGCTCGGCGGGGATTTCGGTGAGTTGGTGCGAGGGAATGGGACAGTGTCCCCGCAGGGTCAGGAAGCGTGGAAGGCTGCCTCCCGCGGCACGCTGGGAGCTGTAGTCTTACGGCACTCGGCTGACATGTGGTGTTTGCCAGTGCGTGCCGGCAGCTGTCGTTTCCCCTCTTGGAAAAGGCACTGTCTGCCTCTCACCTCAACAAAGATGCTCGAGCTCTGGTTAGCCCACTCAGCTGCTCCCAGCTGCAGCACCTCCCCTGTAGCCTGTCCCATAGCCACAGACTGCTGCCTGACCCTGTCTTCATGTTAGCACGCTGGCCCTCAAAGATAGTTTATTGCACCATAAATGCTGGTGTCATTAGCATCAGTTTGGAGAAAACAGTGGCGTCTCCAAAAGCTCCTCCAGAAGAAGGGGTTGCTGCTTCGGGAGAGCTATAGTCATCACTGTGGATGAGAGCTGCTGGTTGTTTACCTCTCCCAGAGGCAGTGGTGAGGGGGTCAGTTGTTGGTTCCTCTCTGGGGATGTTGTTTGCTGCATCTGCCTCAGGTTTGTGTGGGTTGCCTTTGGCCTCCTTCTCCTAGAGGCACAGGCAAAAAAGCATAGCTGGACACTTACTGGCCGCAGAGAGGAGCTGCTGCGGCCCAAGCCAGAGGCCAGAAAAAGGCAACGCAGCTGAAGAATAAAATACAGGGGATCCAGCTGGCAGCTTCATTAAAGAAACAGAGGAGGAGGACCTCCTGCAGGCAGGAGACCATCTCTCTGGATTAAGAAGAACACCTCTTAGCACAGTCCTTGGCAGATCCGATCTCTAACGTGCGCCGCACCATCAAAATTCCTCCTTTAGACGAATATCGTAACATCCTCTGCGTAGAGAGACATTACCCCCCAGAGAGTCGGACTCGGCAGTTTTGTCTTAACCATGCTTTTGCGGGAAATCGGACTAAATGTAACACAACTAATCCTATTAAATCTCGCTCGAGCCGGGCCCGGAGGGGACCAAAGGCATCGGGAGTATTTCGGTCGCGTAGCGACAAAGCTTATAAAGTACTTCCACCGGGTCGGGGAGGAATTCGCACTCTAGGATTGGTAATTGCGGATTTACAAATTCTCCCGAAAACTGTAGAAGTTCCCATCTGGCATCGCACCTTTTTAACTCGCGTTAAAAGGACCGATACCCCATTAATAGAAAAACCCTCGGGATTTCATTCTTTTCTCTGACGGTTCGTACCATCTTTAGGGGTGACTGAACTGGAAAAAGCGATTTTAAACATATCAGGAGAAATTGAAAAACCGGCAAATTGAAATTGCGGAACTCTCAAAAATTACCCTCCAAAATTGTATGGCCTTAGATACAACGTTAGCATCACAAAGTGGAGTTCACACAACGCTAAATGCGAGTCGTCACATGCGTATGGATCATTCAGGGGAATTATTGACTGACGTACATAAAATCTGTGCAATTAGTTCTCGAATGCGACAAGTACAAAAAGACGATACATCTCGGGGTTTTACCGATACTGTGTCGGGGTTGACTTCCCGGGTTCCTGATCTATCTGTGCGGCTCAAAAAGGCCCTTGCTGTAGCAGCCTTAGCGATCGTAGGGATTGTACATGTAATAGCGATTTTTCAATCTTGTATAACCTGTTTTTCTAGTACAGTAGCAAAATGGCAAGGAGCTCGAGGATATAAATAATTGCAGGGATGCAATAAAAACAAACGGAGGGAACTGTAAAAAATATAGAAGCCTAGCTAGAAGAAAACTTATGCTAACTAGAAAGCTGCTTAAGGCCTAGAACTGTTTTAAAGCCTATAATCATGGGAAAGGGGTTTCTAATCAAGGTAATAGATAACGAAGCTAACCGACCCCGGCAGCGTACAATGCCGCTACGTTCCTCGTACGGTCCCTACCCAACCGGACAATAGGCCCGGGAATATTAATCTTACAAAGTAAGTTGTTACAGACAGGCGCATCCGCAGCAAGGATACCGCGCACGCCTGCAAGAAGAGGGCCATCCGGCGGACACGGGTGCGTGACCACCGGCGACCGCCAGAGACCCCCGAGGACCGCCAACTCAAATCACCGAGCGTGCGTGACAGGGAGGAGAATATGGAAATGAATTCTAAGAAATGATTATCGTAGGACTGCCTTTTCTTGGAAAATAATGGATACGTATATTTTGATTCTATAGAACCTGCGTCTCGGTAATCACCCAGACGCACGTTTGGCGGAGCCGTTTCCCCCGTGCATCCTGCGCTGCAGTAAAGCAAACCTAGGGTAACTCATCTCTAGTAGATTTAACAAATCTGTTTCCCTCTCCCTATTTTTTATTCCTCCCTCTGTACCCACTCACTGTTTAAATTTTTATGTTTCCTTCTCTTCATCTTCCTGTCCCTTTTTTAATATTTCTGTGTTTCTTGTATCCCATCAGGTTTTAAATTTTCTTTCCACATTGTCCTCTACCCATCTTCCCGTCCCTATGTTTTATTTCTTGTACTCAGTTGCTTTTTAAAATTCCTTCTACATCTCTCTGTCTCCCTTTCTTGATGTTTTAAAATTGTTTTCTATGTTCCCTATAGGCCATTGCTATTTAATTTCTCTTTCAACAACTCCATATATCCATCTCCCTTTCCCTAAATTTTAATTCATCCTTTTCTGCTGTATACCCCGCCGCTTTTTAAATTTTCTTTCAATGTTTCCTTCTATTCTCATCCCCATTCCTACTTTTTTCTTCTTTCTGATGTTTCTTGTAGCCTATCGCTTTTAAAAATTTCTATGTCTCCCTCTATCCGACTCCCCGTCTCTATTTTTTAATTCCTCCTTCTGTGCCCTGCACAGGGTCGCTGCAAAAATTTTCAATGTCTCCATTTATTTAGTTTCCCATACTCGGTCCATTTTTTTTGTCACGTACCTCATTGATTTTTAGTTTTGCGCACGTGCTATTTTCCCTCGTTCTTATTTTAGTCTCATCTTTCCTTAAAGCTGTCGCATTTAAAATTTTCTTTCTATGTCTAAGCTTATTTGCTTTGATGTCCCTATTTTTTGTTTTCCCATGTGCCCTATACCTCATCGCTTTTAAAATTTTTTCAACGTCCACTTTAACCAATTCTGCCTTATTTGTTTCTCATCCATCCTGTACCCCCTTGCTTTTGAAATTTTCTTCCTACGTCTCTCCGTATTTTTCTCCCTATTCTTGTTTTGTAATTTTTCCTTTT
The DNA here is from genome assembly GCF_028858705.1 of Grus americana. Lineage (NCBI taxonomy): Eukaryota > Metazoa > Chordata > Aves > Gruiformes > Gruidae > Grus > Grus americana. The sequence continues at coordinate 3,074,844 of NC_072882.1, forward strand.
CTTTCCTTAATGCCCCTGCCTTTATCATTTGCTTCCTCTGTGTGTCTCTATCACCCTACCCTTATTTTTATTTTGTCGTGTCTTTCCTTAATGCCTTTGCTTTTAAAATTTTCTTTCTATGTCTACTTAAACCCATTTGCTGTCTTTATTTTTAATTTTTTTCCCATCTGTTCTGAACACCATCGCTTTTTCCATTTTCATTCCACATCTACTTTTATCAAGCTCCCTATCCATATTTTTAAATTTATTGACGTCCGTCACGTACCCCGTCGCCTCTTAAATAGTATTTCCTTGTTGGCATCTATTTTTTACCATATCCTCATTTTAAATTTTTTTCTTGCCTGGCTTAATGCCACCCCTTATTACGTTTTCTTTCTGTGACAACTTTTATGTTGACATCTGTTTTTTTTATTGTTTTCTTGTCTTTCCCATACTCTGTCACTCTCCAAATTTTCTGTTTAAGTCTCTATATCTAGTTTTTTGTCCCATTTTTATTTGTTCTCCTGCATTTCCTGTACCGCAACTTTTAAAACTTCATTTCTGCGCGTGCTGGTTTTGGACGGGATAGGGTTAGTGTCCTTCACGGTAGCCGTTATGGAGCTACGTTTCGGATTCATGCCAAAAACAGCGTCCATACTACGGCAGCGCTTTAATTATCGCCAATATTTTGTTCTAGCTACTTGCCTGCTCGTAAGGGTGTTTTGTAGCGTTTCTGATGCATATTTTTAATTTTCTATGGTTTTCTGGCGCTTTCTCTCCTTTGGGACTCATCTAGCTCCATTAAGGGAGTCAGTCGGAGAGACTGTCGAGGTTAGCTGACAATTTACAGTAAGTAATTTACTGTTCAGCCAGAGATATTTTTGAGAAGGGCTTCTCACAGGGTCTATTCCGGCTTTGTCATTCGGTCTTATCCAGAACGTAGTTCCGGTAGAAGTCAGGCGGTACGTGCGGTCTCGCTCAAAACAACGTGTAAGCCCGGAGCATTTTGGGGTTTTTATAGTAAACTAACAGACATAATTTTCAACAAGATTGTCATTGCATTTAATTAACTACTTTGCTACAAGATTTAGCATACCATTTATCTCTTTCTGTATACGGTGCAGAAAAATCAAAACAAATTACATACCCGGTCACATCATCGATACGATAAATGGAGTCGCAGTAAAAGAGTGGGTATCGCTGTTTCCAGCAAGAGCCGCTTTCTCTATTCAGCACTTAGTACACCATAAACTCAAGACAGGTAAGAAAATCCACTGCTGCTCTTCCGGCTGCTTTTAAGCCTTGTGGTGGTCAGCCCCTCCCCTTTCCCAGGGGCTGGTGGGAAGGATGGTGGGCGGGGCCCGGGGTATATGAACCGCAGGCCTCTGCCAGGGAGCTCAATCTGCTTCCAGGCTTCTGTGGTATCAGAGCTATGCTGGTCCTTCAGTCAAGGGCAGCTTTAGTATCAGTTTGGCTTTTTGGGTAGATACATCTGAGATAAGAGCCTCGGGACCAGTCAAGGTTAAGCAGTGTATTTAATAGAAAGTATGCTTTATGCAGATTTGGTGGGGTTTTTCATTTATTAGTTTTCAGGTCAGTATTTTTATATTGAGCATTCCGAGGTTTGTAAGATCATTTAATAACATGTATTGCTTTTTTTTTTTTTTTTTCTAGGTTGTGTTGGGTTTGCGTGGCAAGGTTTTGGTAGCGGGGGGGCTACAGGGGTGGCTTCTGTGAGAAGCTGCTAGAAGCTCCCCCTGTGTCTGATAGAGCCAATGCCAGCCGGCTCTAAGACAGGCCCGCCGCTGGCCAAGGCCAAGCCAATCAGCGCTTCTGTGATAACATATTTAAGAAGGAAAAAAACCAGTTAGAGAGAGCTTTTGCAGCTGGAGAGAGGAGTGAGAAGATGTAAGAAACTCTGCAGACACCAAGGTCAGTGCAGAAGGAGGGGGAGGAGGAGCTCCAGGCACCGGAGCAGAGATCCCTCTGCAGCCCATGGTGAAGACCATGGTGAAGCAGGCCGTCCCCCTGCAGCCCATGGAGGAAGGATGAGGGGGTGTAGCAATTCCACCTGCAGCCCGTGGAGGACCCCACGCCGGAGCAGGTGGAGGCACCTGAAGGAGGCTTTGGCCCGTGGGAAGCCCACGCTGGAGCAAGTTCCTGGCAGGACCGGTGGACCCGTGAAGAGGGGAGCCCACGCCAGGGCAGGTTTGCTGGCAGGACTTGTGACCCCGTGGGGGACCCCACGCTGGAGCAGTTTGCTCCTGAAGGTCTGCACCCCGTGAGAGGGACTCCATGCTGGAGCAGGGGAACGATGAGAGGAGTCCTCCCCCTGAGGATGAAGAAGCGGCAGAAACACCGTGAGATGAACTGACCGTAACCCCCATTCCCTGTCCCCCTGTGCTGCTGAGGGGGGGGAAGGTTGAAGCTGGGAGTGAAGTTGAGCTCGGGAAGATGGGAGGGGTGGGGGGAAGTGTTTTAAGAGTTGATTTTATTTTCTCATTCCTCTACTCTGTTTTGCCTAGTAATAAATTAGATGAATTCCCTCTCTAAGTTTGGTCTGTTTTGCTCGTGACGATAATTAGTGAGTGATCTCTCCCTGTCCTTATCTCGACCCACAATCGTTTCGTTATGCCTTTTCTCCCCTGTTTAGTGAATGAGGGGAGTGAGAGAGCGGCTCTGGTGGGCACCTGGCCTCCAGCCAGGCTCAAACCACCACATAGGTCTATTGCATTTTACTGGAATTCCTGATTTTACAGAAGAGGGAACCTTGGTTCTTTTCTCCAGTTTTCCTGTAAGCTATGTAAGTTGCCAGTATTATTTCTCTTAATAGGACCGACGATGAGATTATCTAGCAGGGGTTAGGTTCAGCATCTTGTACGTCTTCATTCACAGAGTTTTAGCATTTCTGAAGAAAGCAGCAGGGATGTAAGGTATAGCGTCTTTCAGGCTATGGGACAGCTCGCCGCTTTTCCCGATCGCCCACGGAGTACCACGTTGTTCCTAGAACCTTTGCGGCTCGCTGCAGGCTTCTCGTAGATTATAAGCATCGGGACTTTGTTTTGTTTTGCAGGCTCATAGCTCGCAGGAAGATAGAAGGTAAGAGTCGTCTGCAGAACGCAGGGTAAGGCTTTGAGGAGTGGCCGACATGGGGGGTTTGGGGGGGGCGCAAATACAAGGAGAGAGCTGTCAGGAAGGAGCGGGGTTCCTTCTCAGAGTTCAGGAGAAGAGAAGGAGTTTCTAAAGTTTTGGGACCGAGGGACAGTTGTGAAAGAGGAGGGCTCATCACCCATTCTCAGATAAGTTTTACAGTTGGATTCGGGTGGCACCGAGGTCTATTCTAGCTCAGTCTCATCGCAGCCGACTGGAGGCACGACGATCCCGAGACGTGCGGCGTAAGTTATCCGGCCCTCGGCATGGCCATAAGCGGAGCTGAATGTCAGAAGAGTCTCATCTTGTGAAGCATGGGGTAGGTTAAAATATACCTTCCTGAACTCTGAAGTCTCTGCTTCCCTGTACCTTCTGCTTTCTTTATTCCCTGACTTAATTTTTGCATCCATCCCTTCACCGTCCATCTGGATGTCACAGTTACTTAGAGACACAGACTAGGCATTTATTTCCAGCGCAGGCTCGAGTGACTGTATTCCCTGGAATTTCATGGTGAAGAGGATGTGTATCGCCCGTGCTTGTAACGGTCTCCAGCCGGGGGTCTGTCTTTTATTGTGGTCCTGACACAAAGCTTTTTCTATTTTTTAGTTTTACCTTTTTCCGTAAGCAAACGATGAGGCTTGCTCTAGTACCGGTCACGGCAGTTATGTTCTCTTGTTCTTGGAAGCATTTAAGGTTAGAGTAGAGGAGAGGGCTGTCTGGGAGCAGTTACATTTGGGCAGGCAAAGGGAGCGGGTTGCTCATCGGCATGATGCTAGACCGGGCAGGGCAGTTCCAGCCTGTGTTATGTCTGTGTGTCTTGTCCGGTGTGTCTCAGCCCTTCCTCGGGTCTCAACACCCTCTTTGCGCTCAAGAGGCACAGTGTGCTTCTCGGTTGCCATCCCTAGGCTCTCGAATGCCTCCGCTCATCGGCGTAGCGCCAGTTGGGCGCTTCTTTTGCTTGCCTTGCAAGCTTACGGCATGGATCGTTCTTGCATCTCGGAAGCTTCCGGCGGGTCCTCTTTTTGCAGCCTAGTCCTAGGCCGCATCGGGAGCTCTGCTCTCCAGCCGTCCGTTCTCAGGGACCGAGGCTTCTTCTCTGTATCGTTACGTCCTTAGGTCTTGAAGAGAGGCTTCTTGCCGCATCCCTCGCCCTGGTTTTGACCGTAACTTCTTACAACTGGCTATCACGGTCCATTCTTTTCTGGGGTTGCCATAGACAGCCTCTCCGGTCCGGGAGTAGTTCCTCTCGCTGAGAGTTTTCTCTCACTTGTGATTTGTGTTTGTAGCATTCTGTGTAGCGTTGATGCCTGTGCGTGTGTGTCTTGGGCGTGGAGCTGCTCTGCCCAGGGTTGTCGAGTCCAGGGTTAGGCAGAATAGCAATAGAAGTGTACGGTTAGTGTGTCAGTATGGCCAGTCTGGAATTGTTTGGCTCTCACTCAGCATCTGGCTGACTTGTTTAATTATTTTGGTTTTTTTTTTTTTCAGATGCAGAGAGAGAGGAAGCGCACCAAAGAGCAGCACAGGAGGGGAGCAGAGCGCCGTAAGGAGGTGGGTCGGCCAGTGGAGTCGGAGGGAAGATGTGGCTGGTGCCTATATGAGTACATTCAAATTTGTGTGTGGCTTTTATTTTGAAGGTGCAAAGCTGGATATGGACCCCGTAGGACACAGACACGGGAGGTGAGCGGCGACTAGCAGGCTGAAGTACAGCAGTTATTTTTCCGGTGTTGCATTGCTGTTTAAGATACAGGGATCCTTTGTTTGTGTTTTCTAGGTGGGGTGCAAGGACGGCAGCCCAAAACGACGGAGGCCAGGTGAGCAAGCGGCTGAGGTCAAGGAGGGGGAGGTAGGAATCGGTGCGGGCAAGCCGCAGTTTTGGGCAGTGTCTCAGCACGTGCCTCTTGCTTGATTTTTGGCAGGTGCCGCAGGGAGCTTCGGAGGGGCGAAGCCGCGTGCCGACGAGCGCTCCGAGAAGGTGAGGCGCTTGTCAGTGTCTAATAGCAAAGCGCTATACGGCACCTAGTTTGAGCATTTCCCTCTGGTTTTGCAGGTGCTGTGTGGCCACCTTTTGGACCGGATGTCTGTTTGAGGTGAGCTGGAGGAACGGCGAGGGCGATTGTGGGAGCGGTGACTTCTGACAAACGTAGGAGTAATTTTGTGTTGTCTCTTGGCCTCTTAGGGGCCACGAGGGATGACGGCTGCAGGGGTCAGTCTCTGGACCGAGCAGGTGAGCGGAAAGACACGGTGCTTCTGAGGAGGGGGGTGTTGTGGGCAAGGTTGGTGTTGACTGGTGCGATGCTGATTGATGGCACTGCTTTGTTTGTTTTGGTGATGTTTTTACTGTAGGTGAAGAGGGTCCAGATGACTGCAGGAAGATCCCAGTTAGCCGATGCACAATGTGCATGTTGTTTGTTGTGGATGGATTCAGATCCTCGGCCCTCTGAAAGCTAAGTTGAGGGACCGGGGCCAGGGAGGGAGCAGGCCGAGGAGGGGGCAAGTTTGGGGGTCGCAGGGGAGATGTGTTGCGGTTAGCGTAGGGGCAAGAGCTGTCTGGCAGCAGTCCCCTAGGGCGGGCAAAGGGAGCGGGTTACTTGTCAACACAATACTAGGCTGTGTTGGGCAGGGCAGTTCCAGCCTGTGTCTGTGGTATGTTTGTTGTGTGTCTTGTCCTGTGTGTCTCAGCCCTTCCTCGGGTCTCAATGCCCTCTTTGCACTCAAAGGGCACAGTGTGCTTCTCGGGCGCCATCCCTAGGCTCTCAAACGCCTGTATTCATCAGTGTAGCGCCAATGGGGCACTTCTTTTGCTTGCCTAGCAAGCTTACAGCGTGGATCGTTCTTGCATCTTGGAAGCTTCCGGCGGGTCCTTTTCTTGCCACCTCATCCCCGGCTGCATCGGGAGCTCTGCTCTCCAGCTGTCCGTTCTGAGGGACCGAGGCTTCTTCTCTGCATCGTTACGTTCTTAGGTCTTGAAGAGAGGCTTCTTGCCGCATCCCTCGCCCTGGTTTTGACCGTAACTTCTTACAACTGGCTATCACGGTCCATTCTTTTCTGGGGTTGCCATAGAGCTTCCTCACCTGGGCGTCGTGCCCTGTAGGTCGCCTTGCATGGCAGCCTCTCTGGTCCGGGAGTCGTTCCTCTCGCTGAGAGTTTTCTCTCACTTGTGATTTGTGTTTGTAGCATTCTGTGTAGCATTGATGCCTGTGCGTGTGTGTCTTGGGCGTGGAGCTGCTCTGCCCAGGGTTGTCGAGTCCAGGGTTAGGCGGAATAGCAATAGAAGTGTACGGTTAGTGTGTCAGTATGGCCAGTCTGGAATTGTTTGGCTCTCACTCAGCATCTGGCTGACTTGTTTAATTATTTTGGGGTTTTTTTTTTTTTCAGATGCAGAGAGAGAGGAAGCGCACCAAAGAGCAGCACAGGAGGGGAGCAGAGCGCCATAAGGAGGTGGTTAGGTCATTTGAGGTGAGCTGGAGGAATGGCGAGGGCGATTGTGGGAGCGGTGACTTCTGACAAACATTGGAGTAATTTTGTGTCTCTTGGCGTCTTAGGTGCTGCAAGTGAGGACAGCTGCAGAGTCCATCTCTGGACCGAGCAGGTGAGCAGAAAGACACGGTGCTTCTGAGGAAGGGGGTGTCATGGGAGAGGTTGGTGTTGGCCGGCTGATGCAACGCTGACTGACAGTGCTGTTTTGTTTGTGTTCTGTTTTCTATTGTAGCTGATGAAGAGGCACTGGGCGACTGCAGGAACATCCCAGTTAACCAATGCGCGGTGTTGATGTTTTTGTTGCCGATGGATTCGGATCCCCGGCCCTCGGAAAGCTAAGTTGAGGGACCGTGGCCGGGGAGGGAGCGAGTTTGGGGGTCGTGGCGGAGGGGTTTTATGGCTAGTGCCGGGGAGAGGGCTGTCTGGGAGCAGTTCCCCTTGGCTGGGCAAAGGGAGCAGGTTACATGTCACCACGATGCTAGGCAGGGCAGTTCCAGCCTGTGTTATGTCTGCATGTCTCGTCCTGTGTGTCTTAGCCCTTCCTCGGGTCTCAACGCCCTCTTTGTGCTCGAGGGGCACGGCATGCTTCTTGGGCGCCGTCCCTAGGCTCTCGAACGTCGGTACTTGTCAGCATACCGCCAATCAGGCGCTTCTTTTCTCGCATAGCGAGCTTACGGCGTGGATCGTTCTTGTGTGTTGGAAGTTTCTGGCGGGTCCTCTATTTGCAGTGCTATACCAGGCTGCGTCCAGAGCTCTGCTCTCCAGCTATCCATTTTCAGGGACTGGGTCTTCCTCCCTGCATCCTTACCTTCTTAGATCTTGAAGACGGGCTTCTTGCTGCACCCATCATCTCTGTTTTGACAGTAACTTCTTATAACGGGCCATTTACGGTCAATTCTCTTCTGGGGTTGCCATAGAGCTTCCTCACCCGGGCGTCGTGCCCTATAGGTCGCCTTGTTCGGCAGCCTCTCTGGTCTGGGAGTCATTCCTCTCGCTGAGAGTGTTCTCTCATTTGTGAGTCGCGTTGTTTGTAGCGTTCTGTGTAGCGTCCGTCTCTGTGTGTGTGGTGTGTGTGTGGAGCTGCTCTGCCCAGGGCTGTCAAGTAGGGGATAGGCGGAATAGCAATAGGAGCGTATGGTTAGCGTGCCGATATGGCCCGTCCGGAATTGTTTGGCTCTCACTCGGCATCTGGGTGACTTGTTTGATAACTCGGTGTGATTTTTCCAGATGCGGACTGGCTAGATGCCCACCGAAGAGCGGCAGAGGAGGAGAGCAGAGCGCCGTAAGAAGGTAGGTCTGGACAAGTTTGGGAGTTGCAGGGGATGGCTTTTAAAGTTAGCGTACGGGAGAGGGCTGTCCGGGAGCGGTCGCCTTCGGATAGACAAAGGGAGCGGGTTACTCGTCGGCACTGTGCTAGACCGCGCCAGGCAGGGCGCTTTCAGCCCGCGTGCGGTTGTGTCGCGTAGGTTGCGTTGTCTGTCTTATGCTCTACGCCGCACCTCCCTCGGGTCTCGATGCCTCCGCTGCTTTTTGTGATCACCAGGTACCTTATTAGATCTCATGAGTCTTGAATATCTGTGCTCATTGGTATTGAGCTCATCAAGCCAGTTTCTCTCTTGTAGTTATAGCTTAAAGCATAGCTCTGTTTGGCGTGCATCGCGTCGTAGATGTTTCTGAGCGGACGTCTATTGTGGCGCCAAGCCGGGCGCTGCCAGCAGCTCCTCCGAGCGTTACGTTTGCCCCGAGTTCTTTTCTCAGGTTTCATTCCCCACGTTTTTAAAGGCCTTAGATCTTAAAACCCGGCCTCTGATGCATCTGTCATTTCAGTTTTGACAGCCTCTTTCTCTCGCCGGCCACGGCCGTCGCCTCTTTCCCGGGGCCGCTATAAAGCATCCGCAACATCGTGGTGCCGTAGGGCTTCCTCGCCAGTCTTACCTTCGCCACGGTAGCCGTTCTTGCTCGCGGCCTTCTCGTGTCTCACGGTCGCGTTTGCGGAGTCTGTGCGCCGTGTCGGGGTCGGAGCCGCTCCCCCCAGGGGTGTAGCAATGTTAAAGACAGGGGTAGCGTAGCTTTGTGGCGTGGCGGTAAAACATTGGCGGGACCGGATTCTTTTGGTGAAGACGCTACAGTCCATCTCTGGGCAAGTATCTGTAGACAGCTGTCACAGTTTCATTGCGTTGGTGGGGGTCAGAAGCTGTACTCTGGCCTTCTGGGAGCAGCAGTTTGTGCGGTAGTTGAGTGGGTTCAATCTCAAATGTGCCTTAGTTGGTATATTTGGGGTTCGGTGTATCTCTTCTCTGTTTGTTTTAGCTCTAGTTAGAAGGCTTATGCAGAAAAGATGACAGACCTTTTGGTCTCGTCAAGCTACCGGTCAGTGGCCACCGCCTTACTTTGCACAGTTTGTTTGGGTTTGTCAGAGGCCAAGCGACAAGCCATGCGTCACAGGCCCCCAGAAGAGGCGAGAGGAGCGCCGGACAAAGGCGGGCCAGCGTTCGACGTCAGTGGATCAGCGTGTCGGCGACTCCGCCTAGTTCACGCTTTTCCGGTTGTATTTTCTAGGCACGAATTGATGCGCAAACGGGATATCCGCACCGGAGCGAACTTAAGCGAGGCGAGCGATGACCGGTGCGCTGACGTAGCAGTTTTCTGAGGTGTTGTATTATAGACATAGCTAAAATCACATCCCGTCCTTTGAGGTTTACAGGTGGCGGTCAGGCCTCGGCACAGCAGGCTGAAGAATCCGACTCCGAGCGGCTGAGGAAAAGGGACGGGCGAGAGGAAGGCATTTCCAAGGAGGGCTTCGTCGCAGTGGAGGTCGATGCCGGGCGGCACGTCGGCGACCGGTGACGCTCTGTCTCGTGAAGGATGAAGCAGAACCCGGCGGATGGGGGAGCGTCCCAGTTAGATGACCTTTTCCCCATGAGAAGGGAATCTGGATTCTGCCCTCTGAAAGGTAATTTAAGGGGCAAAAACGGTGGTTGGGGGCGGGGCCAGCAGGGGGTTTAACCTCAGGGTAGCAGAGGGCTATTTAGTCTGCCTCGAGTCTAGGGACAGATAGGGGTCCCGGGTCCATCGTGCCAGATGTAAAGATTCTGGCCTCTCTCAGCGTTGCAGCGTCATTTGCATGATCTGTGCTTTTTCATGCATATGGCGCCTTACGGCAGGTCTCTAGGTTCCGCCGCACGTGCTCGGCGAGCATCCGCGGGGTCCGTGACGCCTCATCGCTTCGGAATACGGCCCGTCGAGCGTTTCTTGTCTCGCGATCGGAGCTTAAACTGCGCCTCGCATCGCAGATGTTTCTGCGAGGTGGCCTTTGTGGAGGTGGTCTGTGCCGGACTCACAGTCGTGCTCTAGAAACTTCCGCCTCAATTGAAGTTTGATACCATCTTTCATCCCTGTATGCTGTGGGATGCAGGACTAGTCCAGGCTTGTTGGTGCCGAATACAGGGCCATTTTGACCCAGCAGAAGGGGCCCCGGGGGAGTCCAGCTTGGGCGAGAGCAGGGATAGAGCAACTTGCTTATCTTGCACTGATAAGCACCGGACCTGAACAGGGGCAGGAGATGAGCAATTTGTTCATCTTAACAAGATGCGGCGTCTGACGGGTCTACTCCTTAATCAACTAAGTGACACCTGGGGTGAGGGGGAGCCTCCTTCGCAGCTCGACCTTACTTTGGTAAAACTAAACAGACCACCGCTCGTCTGGACTGAACACGTTTGTTCTCCGCCACTTCCCCCCCCCAGCCCCGACCAACTGCACAACAAGCCTTGTTAAGGGCCAATCGGCACACAATACCTGACTTAGTCCCACCTCGCCAAAAGTATAAATCTGGCATTTAGAATCCTCTTTTTTGAGGACGAGAACTCCAACTATCTGGACGGGTCGACGGGCCTGGACCTCTCTCTCCTCCCCAAGCAGGGCCGCCTCTTTGGTAAGACTTGCGCCTCCGATTATGTCGGATGTTACCCTGGGAAAACTATCATTAACAAAAGCGCTGAACTATTAACTTGAGCTCAAAATTGTTGCAGTAAGTGCATTTATCAACGGCAGTTCCAAACTTTTTATATCTGTTGCCTCAATAAACTACCTATTTTTCTTTTCAACTTTGCGAAACTGTTTCAGTGAAAGTCCTTAGTGGGGCTCTGACAGGCAAACGTTGACTCTGATCTGTGGCTACACACATAATCCTTTAGATGTAAACCGTTGACCAAGTCTGGGACTAAGACTGGACCTAGCCGCACCTAGGCTCCTCTCTGCGAAGGAGTTTAGAAAGCAAGGGGGTCCTTTCTGAACCTCGTGACTCAACGGGAGGGCCTCCCTCAGCCACACATCAGACTCGTACCCTTTCACGCGACATATGCTTAGAGGCTTGTGTCTTAAAGCCTAGCTTCTCACACACACCCCCGTTGTTCTGGTGTTGTGTTGCCTTGCTGCAATTTGTGTTGGTTTTGACCACCCTCTGAGACGTCTTGTTTTGTAGCGCTTTGTGTTGTATTGCCTTGCGCAGCCCTGTCTTTGGCTGGGTATTGCATTGCGCTACTCTGTATTCCTATTGCTTGCCAACGGAGACTGCCTCGCGTTACGTGGGCCTGCGCTCTGCCACGCCTTGCGCCGCTCTGCCTCACGTTACGTGGGCCCGTGCCCTACCTTGCCCTGCGCCGCTCTGCCTTGCCGCTGCCTGCCAATGGAGACTGTCTTGTGTTCAGCGACCCGGTCCTCTGTGTTGCGTTGCGCGGCTCTGTCTTTGTACTGCCTGCCAATGGAGACTGTCTTGTGTTCAGCGACCCGGTCCTCTGTGTTGCGTTGCGCGGCTCTGTATTGCATTGCCTGGCCCTGTATTTGTATTGCCTGCCATTTGAGACTGTCCAGTGTTACATAGCGTTGTGTTAAGGCATGCTTTCTATTTGGTTGTATATT